>NC_080418.1:2057290-2394930 GCF_029873635.1 Malania oleifera
GATGCTATCATGCTGTTCACAACTATATTGACCAGAAGTAGTATTCTTTTCTTTCCATTTTTCTATCTAATCTTAATTGGTGCCGGCTTATCACTCAGAGACAGAGAAAGTGGCGTGGGGTGTGTGTGTTGTCATGCCCATCATCCTTGTGTTCTTCTTCTTGAAAATGAGAGCTGTGGGATTTTAGTTTGGGAAGGCGAGAGATCAGAAGGGGTAAAAGGGGATTTTTGTTGTAGTTTTCTTTCCTCCTAACAATCAATCTCAACTTAGAGATATGAACTGTTCAAATTAGAGGAATGGAAAGTAGAGCAGTTAAATTAGGTAACAGTACTCAACTAGAGGAGTTTTACTTCACCCATCATGAACTCGATCACGTTATGTCATTCTACAAAGCCCGGTCAACTTTAATTTTTTTATCATATATCTTCTTCAAGAAGGATTGGACCTATTAATAACATTTCATAAGCTGTAGGCTCAGTTGAAATATTCTACTTACTGTCATTATTATTATTATTATTTTTATTGAGTGCTTTGTTAATATGCATAGAAGAAGTATACTAAGGCAGCAAAAGAAGAGACTTCATTGATTTTTTGTTATAATTGTTAATGCTACCCCTTGGGATGACATTGGTGCAATTATTTGATTGTATGCAGAGATTATATTTTTTTTTCATTGGCAAGGGCAGAATCAGTTAATTCGTCATTTTATAAACGATTCAGTCCAATATCAGTAGAGTGCAGAATGGAATGAAACCTTTTCTATTCTTTTAATTTAGTCAATGAGACTAATCAACTCCCCCCCCAAAAAAAAACCTCCCCTGTATTTCTAATTTGAACTGGTCTTATACATAAGCATGCCATTTACCCTTGATTTGGTCTACATCAATTAACCCCTAAGATGAGATTAACTATAATGTTATCATAGTAATGCGAACAAGTACAGGTTTCTTCTGTTCCCTCATTATATATACACACAATCTTGAATTTCTGTGGCACTGGATTTGTAACCACAATGGCTGCTGCTCCACAATCTTCCTTTGTATTTTTACTGCTAGCTGCAGCTATGGTGATCCCCGCCTGTGCTCAGCTCACACCTGATTTCTATGAAGAATCGTGCCCCAGTGCATTGCCCACTGTGAAAATGGTCGTGGAGAGGGCGATCCAGAATGAGCCACGCATGGGAGCTTCACTGCTCCGCCTGCACTTCCATGATTGTTTTGTCAATGTGAGTTTTGGTCCCAGTTTCTTGTATATTTGTTGCATAGAAAATGAACAGATTTACATAGATCACAAGTAGTTATTTATTTTCTGCGTTCTTCATTTGATTGTGTATTTCATTATTTGAACAGTGTGTGAATTTAGTTCACCGAATTTGATCTTCTTCGTTGTACGCGAATTATCGATACTTATTCTTGAGGTGTGTTGAATGGGAGAAAGGGGTGAAGTCCCTAGAAAGGGTTGTTTGAGAAAAAAAAAAAATAAGAAAAAAGAATTCTCAGTAAAATTAGAATGAAAGAAAAACATTTTTGCTTGCCCCGGAGTATGTCTTTCACAATAATAATAATAATAATAATAATAATAATAATAATGTTTTCATTGATAGGGTTGCGATGGATCAATTTTGCTTGATGATAATCCAAATTTTATTGGCGAGAAAACGGCTGCGCCCAACTTAAATTCTGTTAGAGGCTTCGAAGTAGTGGATGAAATGAAGGAAGAGGTTAATTTGGCTTGTAATGGCAATGTGGTCTCATGTGCTGACATTCTAGCCATTGCAGCTCGCCATTCTGTCCAAATTGTAAGTAATTATTTTATTTGTTTAACTAAAATACAAATGCACGTTGTAAATTAACTACCTACTTCGGAGACATCCAATTGTTCATCTCCAGCTCCTTTATATTATCTTCTCAACGTAAGTACTTTGTTTATGTTAATCAGTTTTCAACTGTTTGTGAAAAAACTGAAATCAAATTTTATAATTCAGTTTTTGACAATTTATTGTCATAAATTTTAATATAATCATTAATTTTATGCACTTTGAAATTAAAAAAATAAAAATAAAACAATCATTTGAATTTAAATATTATTAAAATAAAAATATACGTAAATTTCAAAAAATAAATAATAATTCTAATTGCAAAATATTTTTTTTTTAATTTTTCAATTGTCAAGTCCAAATAAAATTTTTATTGTGAAATAAAATTTATAAGTATAATAATTTAGTGAAATAGTTATAATAAGTCTTATTTTCATTATAGTATTTTTCTAATGCATATTATTTGCACTTTTATAATTTTGATTAAATTTTAATTATATTATTTTGATTTAAAAACTAAAATATTTTTTTTAATTAAAAATTAACTTATTTTAATTTTATAAATATTAAATAAAAATAGGTCGTTGGTTTCTAATTTTAATTTTTTGTTTTTGATATTTATAATTTTCGATTTCCTTAGGGTTTAAGTTTTGGGTATTACCCCTTGAGATTAAATTTTGATACTAATTGAATTGTGTATTAGTTGGGAGGCCCAAACTACGAAGTGCTGTTGGGAAGAAGAGATGCAAGGACCGCCAGTCTCAACGACGCCAACAACGACATTCCTCCCCCGTCTTCAAGCCTCCCCGCTCTGCTCTCAAACTTCCAATCTCATGGGCTGGGCCTCAACGACCTCGTAGCCCTCTCCGGGGCCCATACAATTGGGTTCGCCCGCTGCACCGTCTTCCGGGCCCGTATCTACAACGACACCAACATGGACCCTCAGTTCGCGGCCTCGCTAAGGAACCAGTGCCCCATCAACGGCGGAGATGGCGCCACGCACCCGCTCGATCCAACGGCTGCGATATTCGACGAGGCCTACTTCAACGGCCTGTTGGGCCTGCAGGGCCTTCTGCATTCTGACCAGGAGCTCTTCAGGGGGGACCCAAATGGGCCCACTGATGGGCTTGTGCGGCTCTACAGTCAGAACCCAGATGCATTTAAGCAAGACTTTGCGGCCTCCATGATCAAAATGGGTAACATCAAACCGCTCCTTGGGACTGATGGAGAGATCAGAATGAATTGTAGGAAAATTAATTAATTAATTAATGAACTTTGGGAGCCTATAATGTTTTTTTTTTTGGTGTGTAATTCATTTACGAAGTGTTTAAGAAAGTGACATTTGAATTTGAATTTTTGTAAATCTAAATATAATATTTAATAAATTAGTTAGAATTTTGCTTAAATATGAATTCTTGAAATTTGTACTATTTATTTTATTATCTATGACTTTTATGATTATATTTTATATTAGTTAGCCAGTCATGCAATTTGTTAGTGCAATGTTTATTTGTAAATTTGTGTGTTTATTTTGGTCGAATTTACCGAACGTCAATATTATTGCGTCAAAAATTTAGATGTTAAACTTAGTACTTAGTCATCTAAATTATAGGATAATTAAGAGTATTATTAGTGTGAGCGCATTTTGGCTTCCCAATCTGGGTGTTACCTCTATATTAGTCTTGTGTCTTCTTGGTTATTCTGTAATTAATTTTGTTACATATAACCATTCTCAATTTATTTTTAATGAGCTGCGCTAATCACGCAGTTAGTACAAATTATGGCAATAATAGTAACGACATACAATTGATAAGGTATACAGTTAAAACATTATAAAAGAAGCAAAATATATTTTAATTAAACAAAATCTGTTTTAGTAGAACAAGATTGATTCAATTAGAACATGAAAATTTTCAAAACTACAAAAATTATTGACCAAAAGTAAATTAGAAAAACTTTGCTTTTGTGAAAGATCAGATCATTTTTCAAGAAACAAGTATTAGATAAAATGAAAAGAAATTTATTTTTGAAAATAAAGATATTGGATAGGACATTAAAGTTTTTTTTTTTTTTTTTGTCGACTAATACCGAAAAGTCTATAATCTATTTAAATTAAAATTTACAAGTCTATGATGTATCTATCAATTCTACAATATTTATAAAACAAATTAGTGCAGTCCAAGATTTAAGAATTATATAACACAAAATACTTTTGTTGTGGTTGGATTATATGTTCTTTATTAAAATTTAAAATAAAAAATTATAAAAATGTCTTATAAAGTTGAAGCATAAATCATCTTTATAGGGTTAAGATATCTATAAGACAGACATTCCATATGAGGACACATAATACATTTTCATACGTACTACATCTATATACTAACCCTTTAATCAAATTTCAATATAAACAACCGCTAACTTATCAACTATGTATCGCTCAACTGTGTTGACTCAAGTTGTAGGGACAACTTGTGACTTTGGTGACTTCAAGGTCATGAGTTCGATTATTCTTTTAGAGTTTACCCCCTGAATTACCAAGGGTGTTTCAATGGGCGGACGACTTTCACCCCTCGGGTTTGGTGCTGCACCATAGTGTCCAAAGTGGCGCGATGGTGGCTGGAATTTCCGGATTATCTAAAAAAAAAACACCTTATCAACTATGTATATTGTTTTAAATTAAATTATTAAATTATGAAATTAATTAAACAATTAGCTACGTAACTCTTAATAATAATGATTTGTATTAGATGAATCCTACACTCAAATCAAATACCATATTTTTTTTTGATAACCAGGGACTCTAGCTACCATCGCGCCACATTGGACATTATGGTACGACACCAAACTCGAAAGGGTGAAAGCTGTCCTCCCATTAACACACCTCTGATAATTTGCTGGCAAAATGCCTCAAGGGAGAATCGAACCCATGACCTTGGGGTCTTCAAATTCATAAGTTCACCCTTACCACTTGAGCTGGACCTAAGCTCAAATACCATATTACCAACATACCTCATTCTTGTATATACACTCACTATATATATTTGTATATTATATATTTCCTCTTTATTATTTTTTAAAATATTTTATTTGAAACTTGAAAATATTAGGAAAACGATAGGAAATCATACATGTTTTTGTTTGTGATTTATTATTCTTTCAATTGAGTCAACAATATAAATAGTAATCAACTCAAGAATTACATTACTTTGCATATTACTTTACTCTTAATAGTCACTAGACCTTTCTTGCTATACATACATGAACACAAATATATATATATATATATATATATATATATATATATATATATATATTCAATCTCTTTTATATATAAGAATGTTCATAATTGTTTAAACTAAGAAATTCTGTATTATTCTTTTTGTATGTATAAAACTGTACAAAGGCCATCCTTTTATAGGTGAAGGAGGCAGATTACAAGGGTAACTCAGTAAGTACACAGATGTGCCTAAAAGAGGGAGATATATAATTAGGGAGATATGCTAACATCCCCCTTCAAACTCAAGATGGTATCGAAGATGTCAAGTAGAGTTTGTAGACTAAAGTACGATGGCGACCAGGTGGATGAGCCTTCGTGAAGATATCAGCCAACTGATTAGCCGAAGGAACTGATAAGAGGCGAAGTGTCCCTTCCCGAAGATGATGATGCACAAAATGACAGTCGATCTCGATGTGTTTAGTGTGTTTATGAAAGACATCGTTGTGAGCTATCTGGAAAGCACTATGATTGTCACAATAAAGCGGAGTGCTCGAGGGCTGAGGAACATCCATATCTTGGAGAAGCCAACAAAGCTAAAGAAGCTCAGAAGTAGTATCAGCAAGAGTCTGATACTCAGCCTCAGTGCTAGAGGGAGCAACAATAGTATGCTTTTTGTTTCGCTAAGAGATAAGAGAGTCTCCAAGTAGAAAAAGAAAACAAGTGGTAGACCAACGATCAATAGGGTCCCCTGCCTAATCAACATCTGAATAAACCTGCAACATCAAGGATGAGTGAGAGGAAAAAAAAAAGCCCATGAAATAATGTTCGTTTCACATATTGTAAGATGCAAAGAACAATTGCATAGTGAACGAAACGAGGAGCCGACATAAACTGGCTAACGAGGTGTATTGCATAGGCAATGTCTGGTCTAGTGACAGTGAGATAAATCAAGCTCCCAACAAGCTGTCGGTAACGAGTGGCATCGAGAAGGAGCTCCCCATCAGTAGGACGGAGTTTGATGTTGGGCTCCAGCGAACTATCAGTTATCTTACAATCAGACCAGCACGTGTGAGAAGATCAGAAGCATATTTGGCTTGGGGTCAAAGAGTAGCCATAAGAGGTAGAAGAAACTTCTAAGCCAAGGAAGTAGCGAAGAGAACCGAGGTCTTTCATTTCAAACTGTTGACACAGAAATTGCTTAAGCTTATGAATACCAGAAGTATCATCACCATTAATGTTCATATCATCAACATAAAGTAGTAGAATAGTGATGCCAGTAGCAGTTTGATGGGTAAAAAGGACTGAATCATAAGGGCTAGAAGCAAACCCAAGCTGTGAAACAGTGGAGCTGAACTTGGCAAACTAAGCACGAGGAGCTTGCTTAAGCCCATATAAAGCACAGTTGAGACGACAGACCTTACTAGGAGAATAAGGATACCCTAGAGGGGGTTGCATATATACCTCCTAAGCTAAATCACCATGTAAGAAGGCATTCTTGAAATCCATTTGAAATAAAGCCATCTTCGCGCAAAGGCAACAGCCAAAAGGGAGCGAACAGAGGTAATACAGGGGCAAAGGTTTCCTCATAATCAATGCTATATTCCTTAGTAAAGCCCTTTGCCACTAAATGAGCTTTATGTCTTACTTCAGAATCGTTCGACTTTGTTTTTCATTCATACACCCATTTGTTCCCAACTATAGTATTTCCTGGAGGCAGGTCAACCAGGTCCCAAGTATGAGTTTTATGAAGTGCGTCAATTTCTTTAGACATAGCTTACTGCCAAATAGGAACAGAACAAGCTTCATGATAATTGTGAGGCTCGTGAAGGGAGTCAGGAGTAGAAAAACAGTGATAATCACTAAGATAGGTAGGAGGTGCCCTTACTCGACTAGAACGATGGACATCCAAATAAGAGGACTCAGGGTGAGTGGATGCAATGGCATGATCATTAGACGGTCCAGGTTTGGGAGAGGCAGATGCGGAGTGATCACCTGATGAGCTGTCATGACATGCATTAGAGGAAAAATCGGAAGAGGGATCTATGGTAGGGTCAGTGAAAATGAGAGAGTATGGGGGACAATTGGAATAAAATGGAGAGATACTAGTGAAAATTTTGTGTTCCTAAAACTGAACGTGTCGAGAGACTCAAAGACGCTTGGCTATGGGGTTGTAGCACCGATAACCCTTGTGTTCAATGCCATAACCAAGAAAGCAACAGAGACGAGAGCGAGGTTCAAGTTTTGTATGTTCATGAGGTGGGAGTAAAACAAAGCAAGCACAACCAAATACTTTGAGAAGAGAATAATTAGGTACCTTACTATAGAGAGCCTCATATAGAGATTTATTGGAAATAGTAGGGGTTGGAACCCAATTAATAGTGTAAATAACGATAAGAGCAACTTCACCCCAAAAGGATTCTGGGAGGGATGTAGAGAAGAGTTGAGAGCGAACAATGTCAAGAATGTGACAATGCTTATGTTCTGCACGATCATTCTGTTGGGAGGTGGATGGACAGGACCAATGGGATAGCATGCTGACCTCTTGAAGTTCTTCAATGAAAAGGGTAGAAGTATATTCCAGGGCATTATCGGACTGAAATACTTTAATGGTGTGATCAAACTGAGTTTTAATTATTTGCTTAAAGTCATGAAAAACATTAAGTAACCCAGTGCGATCATGCAAAAGATAAATCCATGTATACCGAGAGTAATCATCGATAAAAATGACAAGGTAACAAGACCTGCCCTTAGTAAGGATAGAAGCAGGTCCCCAAATATCAGAATGGACCAAATCAAAAGGTACAGAAGACAAAGAATTACTTTCATTAAAAGGTAAAACCTTTTGTTTCCCAAGTTGACAAGGCATACAATCAAAAGGTTCAAACTTAACCTTTCCTAAGTAACCACTTAAAGCTAAATACGGAACACGAGACAAAGAGGTATGACCGAGACAAGAATGGCAAACACTGGAAGACACCGCAGTAGAAAGAGACGGAAGAGAACACGAATGAGGCAAATGCAGAGATGTGAGCTTGAAAAGGCGACCAACTTTACGCCTGATCCCAACAAGCTGGCCCGTCTTAGGATCTTGCACATCACAACCTTTGTGAGAAAATGTTAAGATCAAATCACTTTCAACAAGTTGACCAACAGAAAGGAGATTGAGAGACAAGTTGGGCACAACATATGTATCAGGTACAGAAAAAGTAGGAGTAGAAACATGACCAAGATGACAAACAGACATATGTGAACCATCAACAGTATAAATTAAAGGAACATGATTTAAAGATTGCTTATGTGTAGCTAAAGAGGAATCAAAAGTCATTTGATTGCAATAGGCAGAATCAATAAACCAAGGTGTAGAGGTACCTATGGAGACTAATAAGGTAGTAGAAGTGCGGGATAGAACTTGGGTGATAATTGCCTCAAGGTCAGCTATAGAAAGAAACAACAAAGGAGGTGCAGAAGATGGAGCAAAAACTGAGGAGCTGGTGGAGACAGCAGCAACAGGCTTGGAAGAGTAAGATGCCTTAGCCTTGAGAGCACCCCTAGCATCCTTGGCCTTCTTCTTAGGACAATCGAAAATATGGTGGCTGTCTTCTTTACAATAGTGGTACTGGCCATTGAAATGACAGGATTTAGAAGAAGCTATAGCTATAGCATAAGTAACTAGAGTAGAGGAGCTAGACGAAGCAGTAGCCAAGACCATATTGGTAGAATGAACCTGACGAGTCTATTGTTGTGTCTCCTCAGAATGAGCTCCGTAAGAGCAACTTCAAGTGTAGGAAGAGGATATTGATGTAACAAAGAAGCTCAAGTATTTTCAAATTCATTTCGGATATGCATCATTAAGTATATAAAGTGACGACGATCTCGATATGCAGCAAAAAGCTTAATCGACTGCTCATCAGAAAAAGCAGGGTCAGCTTGAGAAAGCTGATCCCAAATGCCACTGACCTGAACATGAAACTCGGCAATAGACTTTCCAAGTTCCTGACACATTTGGGAAAGCCTAGTTTTCAACTAAAACTCGAGAGTAGCATCACTACCACAATTGTATCATTTTTCCAAAAAATCCCAAGCAAGTTTGGCATTACGAAACTTAGGAAGTAGACTCTGAATAGTAGGAACTGATGTATTAATGAACCAGGAAAGGATCTTATAGTGAGTACTTTCCTATTCATCAAGAGTCTCATCAAACTCCTCTGTGGATTGCGTGTCAGTTTTTGTGGGTTTTTGTTTTGTTCCAGTGACAAAACGCCATAATCACCAACCAATAAAAAAAACTTACATTTGTTGGCCCAAGTATTGTAGTTGGAGCCATTCAAAACAATCTCTATAGGGCGAGCAACATCAGTTAAAGATGCCATTAAAAAAAATGGATAATACTGACCGATGTAGAGCAAAGAGCAATTTAATGAAATTTGAGAGATGAATCTAGGAGATATGAGCACTCTGGGAGATGATTCTGAGAGATACCACGCCGAAAAATTGGTGCTTCTCTAGAGAAAGAATGCTGCCAGAGAGAGCTGAATACGAAACTGAGAGGTGAGGCGGCTCGTAATTGCAGAGAGCTATCTATATCCTGCACGTGGTGGTCATGTAGAAAAAAAAAAAAAATGCAAGGACAATATTTAAATTTTGAATCACAGCCCGCCGGCTGTGTGGAGGCACCACTAGATGTTGCAACAGCATAACCTTTAGAAGCAAAAAAGTATGGGTTCTGTTACGGGTTTAGGGTTGGGTGAGTCGGAGACCAAGACGAGGTACTAAGATTGCAAAATGAGCAGAGCGCCAAAGAAAACCCACCGTTGCTGTTGCTGCTGCCGGAGAGACGAAGCTAACACTGAGAGACGAAGTCGAGAGATGACGTTGAGAGATAAGAGAAACAGAATGGTAGAGTGAGACGAAGATGTTGAATGATGAATTCCGGAGAATCAAGAACATCGCCAGAGAATCAAGAAGGACGTCGCAGGAAAATCAAGAAGGCCACGATACCGAGAGTTGTAGCAGCAGAGTCCACGATACGTCTGAGAAGACAAGAGTGCTAGAGAATCAAGAAGAGAGGATACCGAGAGTTGTAGCAGTAGAGTCCACGATACGTTTGAGAAGACAAAAACACTGAAAAATCAAGAAGGACGCTGCACGACAGACGAGAGCAAGGTGTGGGCTGTGATAAGAGTTTCGCGGTAGCACTGGGAGATTAGAAGGCTCAAAACCTAGGTTTAGAATGCTCTAATACCATGTTAAAACTAAGAAACTCTGTATTATTCTTTTTGTATGTATAAATTTGTACAAGGGCCATCCTTTTATAGGTGAAGGAAGCAGACTACAAGGGTAACTCAGTAAGTACACAAATGTGCCTAAAAGAGGGAGATATATAATTAGGGAGATATGCTAACAATAATGTAGACATTTATATGCATATTGACTTATTGGGTCTCACGGTTTTAATCTATAAATATTATCTCATAAGATTGTTCAAATTCCCATAAATTCAAATCAAAAACCTTTCCTAAACATAAAGTATGAATATGTAGTAACAATATCGACTATATTTGTTGTATGAAATGAATCGTGGAGTCAACTATATCACAATTAACAATAAATTTTTTTTATACTTTATCTCTTTACTTTTATTTTTGTCTCTCTTTAATTCTACTAACATATGTAATCCATGTGCTATTGTCTGTAATTTACTATTCTAAAAGCTAGAAGCACAATGTTTATATATGTAATTTTTTTTTCCTTTTATTATATAGAATATGTTTGTGATTTTTCTCCCAGTCAAATCCAAAACACATAGTAGCCATGAATGAATCTAACAACCTACCATTTAGGTTTTTATTTCTTTTTTACTGTGCCATCTCAGGTGTATTGTGCACATATTTAACAGTCACCCCTCAACTCTGAAAAATTATAGAATGTGCTTGCCCCTTTAGGTGTTTCTGTACCTATTATGTTGATGCCAGACACGTAGATAGTGAGTCTCATTTCTTTTAATTTCATACTTATCATGATTGAAACTCACTTACTATGTATCTGACATCAACATAACAAGCACATTGACGATAAGGAAGGGCAGACACATTCTATAATTTTTTCATTGACTCCTTCAATCAAATACAAAATAATTCTTTTTTTTTTTTTAAAGGTAAAAGGTGCATTATATATATATATATATATATATATATATATATATATATATCTTTTTATTTTCTTTTATTTTTTTAATCTCCCTCTTATTTTTGCCATCATGTGCATTGCACATGTATGTTTCACCTTGGTCTCTTGGAGGACCGGCATGGTCCTCCTATCAAGCCTTTTCATCCAATAAAAACACTGTAAGACAATTGATTCCATTAGATTATGTGTATACCATGCCATGTGAGATTTATTATTTGGAATATTTTTATTGAATGGTAAAGCTCCACGGGAGGACCACATCGGTCTTAATTTTCTTTTCCGTAGTGCCATTAGGGCTTTACGCAAATCTATTTATGATATGATCAATCCCCTCCTTCAATCAAATACAAAATAAAAGATTACCATTATATATATATATAAACTTTTTTTTTTTCTCTCTCTTATCAGGTGCATTGCACATATATATCTTCCTCCTTATTTTCTTGTCTCTCTTTCTATATATATATATATATATATATATATATATATATATATATATAGATATTGATCTCCAATATATTGAATTAATTCAAAGACTAAGAAGTCTAACATTGATTAAGAATGGGTAGTGGGATTTTAGAGTGGGTGGTGGTGTGTATGGTGGTGGTGATGCCCACATGCAGGGCGCAGCTGCGTTCTGATTTCTATAACAAAACCTGCTCCGCTGCGCTGCAAACCCTCAGAGATGAGGTAAGGAAGGCCATGGACGACGACAAGACCATTGGAGCTGCGCTTATCCGCCTTCACTACCTCGACTGCTTCGTCAATGTAAGTTAGGGTTTTCATACGTATATGCACTTTAATGATTAATGAATATATATATATATATATATATATATATATATATAGATATATATATATATATATAGATATATATATATCTGCACTTGTAATGACAGGGTTGTGATGGGTCAATTTTGCTGGATGACACTCCTCAAGTCAAGGGGGAAAAAAATGCCATCTACAATAAAGATTCGGCTAGGGGTTTTGAAGTGATAGATAATATAAAAGATGCCGTTAATAAAGTATGTACAAGAAACTCCATGTCATGTGCAGATATTTTAGCTGTAGCAGCCCGCGATGCCATCCTTATTGTGAGTATAATCAATTTATTCACTTATTTCAATAACTTCTCAAAACCATTTTTTAAAAGATAACAACTGGTTGATTGTCAAAATTAATACTACACAATGTTAAAAGCGACAACATACATATAGCTGATATCACAATCTCGTTATCCCTCCATATATGCATTTGAGATGTGTAATTAGGGTCGAACATGATTTGATTCGAAACCAAATTGTTTTAAGCAATTCAAATTCTAGTTTTCAGGTCAATATGCAATAGCCTATCAAAAATCTCGAACCAATTAGCTTAAAAATATATGTTTCGCGTCCAAAATATATAAAAATTAATTTTTCAAAAACAAATCACAAATTTGTCAATGTTGAATATTGAGAATTAGCCTCTCTACGTATAAAAAGATAAATAAATAATCCCAACTCCTGTCTTTTTATATATATATATATATATATATAAGTCCGGAGGCCCATGGTACGACCCGCTGCTGGGTAGAAGAGACACCAAAGTGGTGAGCCTCGCCGCCGCAAACGACCCCAAGAACCTTCCTCCGCCTAACTCCTCCCTCTCTACTCTCATCTCCGTCTTCCAAAACCACGGCATGGGCATAAAGGAACTGGTTCTCCTCTCCGCCGCCCACACCGTCGGCAACGCCCGCTGCGTAAGCTTCCGGCAACGCATCTACACCGACGCTTTCATCAACCCTTTTTTCGCCGCGCGGTTACGCGACAATTGTCCCCAAAGCGGCGGAGACAACAACGTAGAACCGCTCGATCACCAAACTCCATACAGCTTCGACAACGTCTACTTCAACAACTTGGAGACCTCCACGGCTCTGCTCCACTCCGACCAGGTGCTGTACAGTGGCGACTTCAGCAAACTCAGCGACCAGCTGGTGAAGAACTACAGCGCCAACCACGAAGCCTTCTTGCGCGACTTCCCGGCGGCCATGATCAACATGGGAAACTTTAAGCCTCTCATCACTGCGAGCCAAGGAGAGATCAGAACGAATTGCAGGAAGATTAATTGATTAACTAATTAATTGCTAGTTAAGTGATTGGCTAGCTTAATTAATTGCTTGGTAACCTAAATAATCAATCAATCTTAATTAATCTGCAGCTTAGTTTATTTTAATCTTGTTTTTGGAAGTTTTATATGCACCACAAGTACTCGAGGATGGATGTTAGAACTGGCTGGGTGTGAAATGGTTCATTAATCTTATGATGGATGAACAGTACTTGAATTCTACAAATCTTTTATTTCATAATTTAACATTTAGCTATGATATAATTGTTTTACAATTTTAGTTTTTTTTGGTTAATAATTAGTGGTACTTTGATTAAAATTATGCTTTAACTTAGAAAACCCAGATATTCAGTACATTTAAAAAAAAAAAAACAAATATAAAGCTAGTGTGATAATTATTTTAGTGCATATATTTTTAATTGGCACAACTAAGAAGTTGTGCTTATTAATTAATTTTATAAAATTAGATTTGACACCCAAGTTAGATTGAACCAATCAACCATTTTTTTTTTTTTGGAAAAGAAAGGAAAGAAAAGGAAAAAAAGTAAGAAATTTATTTTTTGTTGTATTTTCTCTCTATATTAAAAATTATTAAAAAATATTCTAGTATAATTCAACATTAAAAAAAATAAAATATTAATGGTATTGAAATCAAATTTGTGTTAATTGGTTTGGTAATCTTTTACTTTCTTTCTCACTTTTATAGATAATCAAACAGAACTCATTCATACTTTACTTTTTTTTTTTTTCCAAGTTGTAAATGGGGTCCAAAGAAATTGGGAGAAGAAGAAGCAGCTATATATATAGATTACATAAATTTAATAAGTACAACTCATTTATTGATAATATTAATATTTTAAAATAAACTAGCATTATGTGTATACATATATTAATGTAAAATTTTATGCTAGCCAAATTTCAACTAGTACCATATTGGCTTCCTTCTTCCAAATTGCACTAAAATTATATTAACTTCATTTGCGCGTGTGTGCATTCGTGTCTGTGTGTGTCTATCTGTATTGTCAATACGTGCAAACTGGAAATTTGATACCTTGACAAGGACTACACTCCAAGACAATGGGTCCAATTTTTCTTTCAAAATTTTATAAAGTTACCACTAACCTTCACGTTGATGGGTGGAGGAGACTTACTCAATCACTGATCATGATTGAAATTCAATGAGATTTACACACAAATAGATTCAATTGATTTCAATAAATAATCTGAAACAAAATATAGAGAAATTCTCAAAAATACAGTTTCTCTTACTCACTGGTTATTTACCCTCTCTACATCGCATTTTAGATTACACACACATCTATTTTTAGTAAGGTTAGAACAATGTAATCAACGATGGTGACTAAAGTTGGTGAGATTTTGGTGAGATTGCTGCCGACTCCAGCCCAAATTCAACAGAGGTGGGCTACCGGCCATCTCAAGTCAAGTTTAATTTTCAACATCCTCCCTTAAACTTGACTCTCTTGGTTTTGTCATTTCGAGCATTATCTTCAGTCTTGCAAAAATATCATGCCTGAGTGGCTTTTTGAAAATGCCAACAATCTGATCATACGTTCTATAGGATATCAACTCCGATCCACTTCTTTCTTCTTGACATGCTCTTTGATAAAATGATACCGAGTATCAATATGTTTGCTTCTTTCCTGGTAAATTGGATTCTTCGCAAGTGCAATCATTGATCGATTATTGATGTAGACTTCTGTGGGATTATTTTGAAGAAATCTTAGACACTTCAGCATATTCCTGATCCATATATCATGAAAAACAACTGAGCTGACAGCAACATACTCAACTTCACATCATGACAGCGTTACAATGGGTTGCTTCTTTGATGACCATGTAAACGCTGTATCTCCCATGAAGAATGTGAATCCAATTGTGCTTTTTCTTTCATCAAGATCTTTTCCCCAATCGCTATCTGAATAGTCGATAAGTTTGCAATCACCTCTTGATGAATAGAACATACCATCGGTAATGGTACCTTTGACATAACGGAGTATCCTTTTCGCTGCATTCAAATGGGACTAGTCAGGAGTCTCCATGTACTTACTGACAAGTCTAACTCCATAAAGTATGTCTTGTTTAGTGTACGTCAAATATCTCAAACTTCTAATCAAACTCTTGAAATATGTAGGGTCAACATTTCCTTGCTCATTCTTTCTCAACTCCAATCCCGTTTCAACTGGAGTTGTCACAGAATTGCATTTGTTCATCCCAAACTTCTTTAGTACTTCTTTTGCATAATGGCTCTGGGAGATGAAGATTCTCTTCTTGCTTTGCACGACTTCTATGCCAAGAAAATGAGTCATCTGGCCAATATCCATCATTTCGAATTCTTTGACCATGCTCCTTTTGAAAGCGGCAAACATCTCTGGATTGTTGCCGGTGAAAATTGGATCATCAACATATAGGCAGACAATCAACTTACTTCCGTCTATCTCCATCTTCATGTATAGCGCATGCTCGTAGGGACACTTCTAATCCATTTTTCTAGAAATAGTCATCAATTCTCATGTTCCACGCACGAGGTACCTACTTCAAACCATAGAGTGCTTTTTTCAGTATGTACACTCTATATTATTTGCCCTTCTTCACATATCTAGGTGGTTGATCGATATAGATCTTTTTTTTTTAGAAAACCATTCAAAAATGCCGATTTCACGTCCATATGGTAAATTTTCCATCCATTTTGTACTGATAGTAAAGTTAGTAATTTGATAGTTTCAAGCTTGGAAACTGGGGCAAAGATTTCTCCATAGTCAATCCCTTCTTTCTGCTTGTAGCCTTTGGTGACAAGTCTTACTTTTGTATCTCTAGACTTTTCTTCGAGTGTTCTTCTTGGTCTTGTAGACCCATTTCATACCAATAGTCTTACGATCCTTTGGGAGATTTATCAGGTCCCAAGTCTTGTTCTTCTCAATGGATTGAATCTCCTCATCCATCGTTTTTCTCCATATTTCTTCTTTGTTGGCCTCCTCAAAGCTAACCAGGTCGTTAGTCAACAATAAACAGTACAAAGTAACATACTCTTCTATAGGTTCTGTAATTTCATATAGATCAGCTAGATTACGAGCTCCTTTAGGCCTCATGTATGAGATTTCACGCTCAAATGGTGATGGAGATTCATTCCTCTGTGGTGGACTGTGTAGAGGTGTCTGCAGTTCGGGAACTTGTGACTCGAAAGCCACTTCTCTTGTATGTGTGGGTTCTTCTCCTTCAAGCGTCAATTTTGCATCTTTGAAAGATTCAGCCTAGTCCCACTTCCATGATTCATTTTCTTCAAAAATAACATCCCTGCTGTGAATAACTTTCTTGTTGATGAGATTGTATAGTCGATATCCTATGGTGTTGTCACTGTATCCAACAAAAATATAGCTACTAGAAACTAGAAACTAGCTACTAGGAGATATATATATATATATAGCTATCACACTAATGCATATGCATGCCGTTAATAATGGCACTTTTATTTTCCCTTCGTCTTGTGGATTAATTGAGGTAATTTGGGACAGTAAATTTGAGGGTCGGTTTGGTATCGTTGTTAGTCAACTTGATATTATTGTTATTTTGTAATTTTTTTTTATTTTTGTATGATGAAATAAATTAGAAAAATGTGTTTGTTGATCTTGTCTATTTTCTATTTTTATTATCAATTTTTTACTGTTTTCGAAGAAATTAAGGACCAAATTCTATGTTTTTTTGTTCTAAAAAATTTTAATATCCAAAGTGGTTTTTTTAATTAAATAATTTATTTTTTTGTAATGCCCCATAAATTTTGATATATATATATATATATATATATATATATATATATATTTTTTCACATAATAAATAAAACTCCGATACCATAAAAACATAAGCAAAATCAGCCCGGACCCAAAAGGAAACCGGGGATATACCTGTCCATACATGCATGTCAACTACGCAATGGGAACCATGATTTACCCAACCTTATATACAATACTAGAGTTCTACTGTATTCCCCTTTCTATTTTCCTTTTTGTTTCTTTTGCATTTTCTTGTATGTGCTTGATAGTATGCACACTCACTTGTACTTGGGACACGTGAACCCACCCCCCCCCCCCTTTTTTTTTTAATAAAGTATGGCTTTATTTATTCATTTCAATTTTGACCCAAAATCCTACCATTACGGTTGATCAACCTTGCCCTAATAAGACATTGTTGTGCCGGGCACCCCACTTGTGCCAAACACCAATACTACAACTATTGCTATTGAATATATAAAAAACTAAAGCAATACAAAAACTAATAATAAAATAGTAAAAAGAACAAGACAAGAAATTAACGAGGTTCGGTATAAATTTACCTATGTCCTCCGGCGCTAACGATCAATCTACTATTTCTTGACAAAGTACAACTTTGAGGTGTGTTTTACAAATGGGGAGTTGAACTCTTTTTATAGCTTCAACCTCAAGTCCAAAAAAACACTTCTCTCCAATGTGAGACAAATAATACAAATTATCAAAACAACCTTTTATACCAATGTGGGACAAAAAATAACAAATCTCCACCTTGACGATAAATTCAACAAATTTTTTAGTCACCAACATTTTATGAAGCTCCACATCATTAGCGCCTTCCAAAAATATTCAGACTTGCAGGGTATTGATCAAGACCAAACAATATTTGAACTTGATAGTTGTCACAATCTTTATCAACATATCTGCGGAATTTTCAGTTGTAGCAATCGTTTGAAGAAGTATCTTGCCTCCATCAATAATATCCCAAATAAAATGAAACCGAACGTCGATGTGTTTCGTTTGTGCATGGTAGACTTGGTTCTTTACCAAATGAATAGCACTCTGGCCATCATAGAACACAACAATGTGCTTCTAAACAACTCCCAAATTTTCAAGTAAACCCTGCAACCAAATAGCTTCCTTAACAGCCTCTGAAACTGCTACGTACTCTGCTTCTGTTGTAGACAAGACAATGGTAGACTGTAAGGTAGACCTCCAACTCACTGCTAAACCATTAGCAAATGTAAAAACATATCTAGTAGTTGATCGACGTTTATCCAGATCACCTGCAAAATCATAATCCACATATCCAACAATACATTGATCAATAGTATTATTTTTCTCAAATACTATACCAACATCAATTGTATTCATAATATATCTCAAAATCCATTTCATAGTTTGCCAATATCCTTTACCTGGATCATGCATATACCAGCTCACCATAATAACAGCTTGTGAAATATCAGGTTTAGTACAAACCATTGCATACATCAGACTACCAATATCACTTGCATAAGGAACCTCTGATATATACTTACCTTCCTCATTTGATTTAGGAGCTAAAGCCACACTAAGTTTGAAATGAGGAGCAAGAGGAGTGCTTACTAGTTTGACTGCTCATACATGCCAAAACTTTGTACTTGTGACGCCTCGAACCCATCAAGTGGGGCTCGGGTGCCACGTGTTCCAATCACTTGTATCTGATACCATAATAAACATGCACACAGCGGAAAATAAATAAATAACCTCAAATAAATACCAGAGTTCTATATAACAACCCAAAAATGAATACTACAACATCCAGATATCTGTATCCACAACAAGCATTTAAAACATAACCCAGTACAAATATATCTGTATATATACCAGTATTTCACAATACCCTAAAAAGAAACTACCAAAAATAGTCTCAGCCCAGGTCTTCAAGCTCGATCTCTAGAAGAACCTGAAAAGTTGTTAATCCACTAGGGTGAGACACTTCTCAGTAAGAGTATAAATTATAACAGTCTGTGACAAATGAGTTTTAATATTTACATATCAAAATAAACTACTTCTTATATAATATCCATAACAACTGAGAAGATGTATCATTAATAACATTATTGACATCTGATATCATACCCATATCCAATATGCACAAGTATATAATTTTTATGCAGGCGAAAGTCCCTGAGAATAGGGAAGATTACCCGCCCATACAAGTAGCTTTCCTCTGCTCTAGTACCAAAAACTACCTATTAGAGCACTCACCTTACTCAGTAAGCCGTCAAGTGAAGAATTACCTTACCACTAGTATACACATCTTTATTATTTTAAAGGCAAAGGTTTCCAAGGATCGGAACGATTACCCACCCATACAAGTAGCATCCCTTTGCACTGATACCAAGAAACTACTTATTAGAACACTCACCTTTCTTAGCAAGCCCCCGACGGTATGTTTACCTCGTCACATGCATATACATGCATTCACAATATGCTATGCTATTATTATTATGCTATAATTAAATTCACATGCGCACAATACATCCACATAGGAATCATGTATTTCGTACTTCGTCTTCCAATGTCCTTAGTACGTGGCCCACAAAAGCAACTGCGTACATATGCGTACATATCAGTATGTGGCCCACACAAGCATCTACGTAATTTTTATCTACATATGGCCCACACAGACACCGCTATCCACACAGGGTACATAACATGGCCCACATAGGCGCCATCATCCACACAGGATACATAACATGGCCCACACAGGTGCCATAATCCACATAGGATATAATGTGGCCCACATAGGCACCTCTCCGGCTTCTGCGACACATGGTCCACACTGTACCACTATTCACCAGTATTCAATCCCCATGACCTACCCATAGTACATTAGTAGAACAAGCTCCTCGATCTGCCAATGTCCTACCCCATATAAATGACAATATGACGAGCTCCTCGACCTGCCAACGTCATATTATGATTTATATCTAAACAATATAAGAACCTCCTCATACCAACATTATATTGAGATGCATACGAATAACCACACCAGTTAATTCACACAGACGCATCAATGCATTTCCACACAGGAATCCAATGGATCAATACATTTCCACACAATAATCCAACAGATCAATACATTTCCACACAGGAGTTAAACATAACAATTCATTCATCATGCCATAATCATTCCAAACGTCCTCTCATGCAAGCCCAAATACCATAGAAAATTCATATTCAATTTATTAGGAAAAAATGTTCTCATGCCACACGGTTTTAATATCATATGCAATTATCCCAAATATAAACCTTAAACAAAATCATCATAAAATCATCATTTTCTAGTACTCAGGCTGTTCTGAAAATCATATAGATAAATACTAGGCTTCATATGCTCGTAAATAGCCGGTTCACCTTAATAAAATACTGATATAATTTTATTCCCCCTTACCTGATTTCTTGAACCACGTCTGTAGGATTCCCAAATTTATACCAGCGGCGCTCACCCGAACCTTGATTCAATCAAATCAACCCCAATAAAATACTATTTTAATATTTCCTAATATACAATAATTAAATAACAATTAATTTCTAAATGACCCCTTTATCCTAGTTTTGGGGCTATGCCTAAAACGACCCGATGAGAAATTTGTTCCGTTAGACTTGTAGAGAATCATTCCTAGATTATTGTGGTGGTTTCCGATCGTCAATTTGGTTTAAAATTTAAGAAAAATTGAGGTAAGAGTGAGAATTTGCCTTACCCCAGGAGATATGCCTACATCGCTCCTACGACAAATCTACTCCGGTAGAAATGTCGGTGGTGAAAAATGGAGTCCAGTGGTATTCTCTGATTTTCGATCGGTCAAATATTTGCCGAGAAATTGAGAAGAGAGAAAGTGGAGAGCATAAGGAGTGAGACGAGACGCAGAGAGAAGCTCAGTATTGGACACAACTTTCTAAATTTCAAATTGAAATTGGATGAAGATGCTTCTTCAACAAGCTTTATATATATATAAATAATATTATAACCATTACTTTATTATATTATATAATCTTATATATATATATATATATATATATTATTTTAATTAATTAATTAATCAATTCAATTCAATTTTTTTAATTTTAATTTTTTTTAATTATATATTTTTTCCCGGGTTATTACATTCTCCCCTCCTTAAAAGAATTTTGTCAATTAATCCTTTTATAAAACTCTAAAATTACTTAACCATCATTATACCACAAATTCAATATACTCCACAATTCTAAGTAAGCATATGAATTTAAAATCAAATCAACCATTAATATAAAATCATACCTACTCCTGCACCACGAGCAGTATCCTTGTCGGCCAGAACCATGGCATACAAACGCGCCAGACCACCACGAGGCAGTGGCTTATTCCTCTGGTGTTGATTAGGAGCAGATGCGTTGTTCAACAATCCTCGACAATCATTGGCCATGTGGCCGTGTCTGCCGCACTGATAGCACTTAATGTTCCTAACTAGGCATTCTCCCCAATGCCTCAATTTACAACGAGCACAATAGGAGGTGACGAATCGATCTGTCGTCCTCGATCACCTCTATCAAATCTCTGTCGCCCAACATATCTGTCCCTCTTTCACGAGCCCTATTTGGCATCATAAAAAAAATTGGGAGGCATAGGCCTCTTCCTCTGCTCTGCCATCTTTGCACTCCTCAGCAGACTCAGTTCTGCCATGGTGGCTCTATCCACCAGTTCTGAAAAGCTCTGTACCTTCAGGACTATCACTTGTTCTTGAATTCTCGGTTTCAACCCCCTCTTAAACCACCTCGCCTTCTGGAATTCATCTGGAACCATAAAAGGTGCAAAACGAGAGAGCTCCATGAACTTCGCAGCGTACTGCTGCACAGTAAGTTGCCCTCGAGTCAGGTGGAAGAATTCCTCTGCATTTACAGCCTTGGTGGTGGTAGGGAAGTATCGATAATAGAAAAGCTCCTTAAATCGACTCTAGGTCATATCCGTGGGTACTGCCTGCTGTTCCTCCAGCAGTTTCACTGCTTGCCATCAACGCTCGGCCTCCCCTGTTAGCTTAAAGGTAATGAAGAGAACCTTCTATGCCTCAATGCAAGACAACACTGCCAACATTTTCTCCATTTCTTACACCCAGCTCTCCACTATGAGTGGGTCAGCACCACCCAAAAATGTAGAAGGTTTTAGGCAAGTAAATTGGTCAATTGAACAACCTTGGTTCATAGGTGAGCAGTTCTATACTTTAGAGTCTCGCCTAATTTCTTCCCAAACCTACCGAGCTAAACCTCGAAGTAGAGTGGAGGTATCGATCTCTCCCATGCTAGTAGCTCCTACATCATTCTCCCCTATAGCATCAACATCCTTTTCCCTGGAATCCATCCTGTAGACAGGATAGAAGCAAATTTAGAACCTTCATATCACATTAGGTACAGTTATAGAACAACGAATCAGTTTAACATTTAAATCCCCAATTAAAACATCAAACAACCAGATTATCCCCAAATCAACCTAACCCTCAAGTTCTAATTCCGAGTTCCAGTCTCTCTACTTAGAAACATCACCGTCAACGGATTTATCGTGGTTTTCTAAAACTAGTCAAATTCAGAAACTCATAGAAGTCCATCAAGGGATTTTTGCCTTTAAGCTATGAAACAAAACTCAAAATCTCCTATCAACATCCTAATTTACCCATTCCTATCCTTATCCCTATTCGTACCTATACTCTGGTATTAATCAATCCTAAAGTCTACAAAACCTATAACCTAATGCTCTGATACCACAATGTGATGCCCCAAACTTGCCAAGTGGGGCCTGAGTGCCACGTGTTCTTATCACCTGTATTTGATACCATAATTAACATTCACACAACTGAATATAAATAAATAACCTCAAATAAATACCATAGTTCTATATAACAACCCAAAAATGAACACTACAACATCCAGATATCGGTATCAACAATCAGCATTTAAAACATAACCAAGTACAAATATATCTATACATATACCAGTATTTCAAAATACACCAAAAAGAAACTACCAAAAAATAGTCTCAGCCCAGGCCTTCAAGCCCAATCTCCAAAAGAACCTGGAAAATTGTTAATCTACTAGGGTGAGACACCTCTCAGTAAGGGTATAAATTATAACAGTGTGTGACAAATGAGTTTTAATATTTATATATCAAAATAAACTGCTTCTCATATAATATCCATAAGAACTGAGAAAAGGCATTACTGACATCTGATATCATACACACATCCAATATGCACAAGTACATAATTTTTATGTAGGCGAAAGTCTCCGAGGATAGGGAAGATTGCCCGCCCATACAAGTAGCTTCCCTCTGCTCTAGTATCAAAAACTACTTACCAGAGCACTCACCTTACTCAGTAAGCCCCTAGGTGAAGAATTACCTCACCGCCAGTATACATATCTTTATTATTTTAAAGGTGAAGGTTTCTGAGGATCAAGATGATTACCCACCCATACAAGTAGCATCCCTTTGCACCGATACCAAGAAACTATCTATCAGAGTACTCGCCTTTCTTAGCAAGCCCTCGAAAGTATGTTTACCTTGCCACATGCGCACAACACATCCACACAGGAATCATGCATCTCATACTTTGTCTTCCAATGTCCTTAGTATGTGGCCCACATAGAGCAACTGTATACATAACAATACGTGACCCACACAGGAACCTACGTACTTCTTATCTACACGTGGCCCACACAGGCACCCCTATCTACACAGGGTACATAACATGACCCACATAGGCGCCATCATCCACACATGATACATAACATGACCCACACAAGCGCCATAATCCACATAGGATATAACGTGGCCCACACAGGCACCACTCTGGCTTCTACGACACGAGGCCCACACAGGTACCACTATTCACTAGTATCCAATCCCCATGACCTACCCGTAGTACATCAGTTGAACAAGCTCCGCAACCTGCCAATGTCCTACCCCATCTAAATGACAATATGACGAGCTCCTCGACTTGTAAACGTCATATCATGATTTATATCTAGGCAATATAACAACCTCCTCATGCCAACGTTATATTGAATTCCCTATACTCATCAACATATGGTAATTAGCCGCCCGTAGCTGTTTTTACAAAACTTGGAACATTTACATACGACATTTGATTCCACACTTATTTGAGTATACAACAAATCATATCGTTTTTCAGTTCAAGAATACATTTTAATACAAATATGGGTACGGTCATCTCAATACTACAATTTCAATACAACATACGGTTTCTCCAATAAAATAGAGATGGTACCTGAAACCCCCAGATTTTCCCCAAAAATAAAACCCAAAAATCCTGCATTTTTACCCGATAGATTTTCCCAAATAAGTAACCAAAACATACATGTGATCGTAAACTACAGGTTTACAGATCTCGATTTCAAAAATAAACTGATATAAACAAAATCCTTTTACCTTTTTTCGAATACCAAAATACAAACTCTATGGCTCCAAAACTACGAACCGAGCCACCAAAACCTAAACATCCAAGAATTATACTTCACTACAATTTGCACTACTACATATATTCCAAAACAATACTGAAATCAAATCCTTACCTCGATTTTGGGTCAAAACCTGGAAACCCTCAAAACGACTTTTTGATCCGCTAAAAATGTAGAGCTTCTTCCCCTGATCAATGCAGTAGCGTCGGATCGTTGAATCAAACGACGAACAACGAAGAATTGAAGAGAGAAGGAGAGGTTTCGTTGGTTCTAGAGAGAGAGAGAGAGAGAGAGAGAGAGAGAGAGAGAGAGAGAGAGAGAGAGAGAGAGAGAGAGAGAGAGAGTTTGAGGTTTCTTAGCAACTAAGCAAGAGAAATGGATATTTATAGCCCCTTTGACCTGGCCAACCTCGTCGACGAGATGGCGACTTTTGTTGACGAATCATCCATACATTTCGTCGACGAACCGGCTCCTTCGGCGATGAACCCTATTCCGATATTTTACAACATGTTCGGTATCTCTTCGTCAACGAGACTCTGAATTTCAGCGACGAAGAGTAAGAGGGCCTTCGTCGACGAGAACAATGGCTTCGTCGACGAAGCCTGCAAAATTTACCTTTTTACCCTTTCGTTATTTAGTTAATCTACATATCTCGGGTCGGGTTCTTATAAATCTTGTCAGTTTTCTATTTTTATTATCAATTTTTTACTATTTGCGAAGAAATTAAGGATCAAATTCTATGATTTTTTGTTTTTTTGTTCTAAAAAATTTTAATATCCAAAAATAGTTTTTTTAATTAAATAATTTATTTTGTTGTAATGCCCGTAAATTTTTCTATATATATATATATATATATATATTTTCATATAATAAATAAAACTCTGATACCATAAAAACATAAGCAAAATCAACCAAGACCCAAAGGGAAACCGGGGATATACCTGTCCATACATGCATGCCAACTATGCACCGGGAACCATGATTTACCCAATCTTATATACAATACCAGAGTTCTATTGTATTACCCTTTGTATTTTCTTTTTTGTTTCTTTTGCATTTTCTTGCATGTGCTTGACAGTATGCACACTCACCTGTACTTGGGACACGTGCACCCGCCCCCCCTTTTTAATAAAGTATGGCTTCATTTATTCATTTCAATTTTGACCCAAAATCCTACTATCACGGTTGATCAACCTTGCCCTAATAAGACATCTGGTAATAAAAATGACCTTTAAGACTTAACCACAACATCGGGCATTGAAATTAAAAGACTAAATATTAAAATTAAAAGACTCAATTTCCCCAATTTGAAAGACTTAATTTAAGATCTAAAAACTTGATTCAAAGTTTTTGAAGGACTCAAATTAAGATTTAGGACTCAAATTAGAAATTAATAAATTCAGCTTCCGAAATGAAAAGAAATAAAGGACTCAAATTTAACTAAAAAATAAAAGAATTCAATTTCAAAATTAAGACTAACATAACTCAATTTGGAAAACACAGGATTTAATTTACAAAGCCTAATCTAAATTGGGACATTATTTAAAATTAGAAAAACTTGGTTCAAAATAAAAATTATAAGGACTCGACATTTTTCCTAGAATACTGGGACTCAAACTCGAAATAGAAAGATTCCTTTTGAGATAACTAGGATTCCAAAAACGGGACTCAAACTTTGAAAAAGACTCAATGGAAAACAAGAGGGACTCTAATTTGAAAAAGAACAACCAGTGCTTGATCGGACTTAAAGCTAGCTTTATTATGCTGGGTCTTCTTAGGAGGGCTAGGTTAAAATTGGAGTGTTTATAGGTACCATCGAGGACTTTGGAAGATTTGAATCTTCATTTTCCTTTTTTTTTTTTTTTTTTTTTGTATTTTCTGCTATATTCTGAACTTTCTTTTGTATTTTATGCTATATTCAATATTTTCTTTTGTATTTTATGTTGTATTCATTATTTTCTTTCTATTTTCTTTTGTATTCTCTGCTGTGTGAAATATATATATATATATATATATATATAAAATACAATTTTGTTAAATTTGGCCTCGGAAAAAATGGAGTGCCTACAATATGTTGACCCTTTTCTCGTCACCATTTGTGTTGCCCCTTCATAGAATCTTGAGTTCACCATTCAATCAAGGTCTCAATTCCTATTTGCAATCAATTAATTAATTTAATATACAATGATTAAATTCAATCAAGGTGTCAATTTCTACAATGATTCAAGTGTTATTGAGATAAGACTTGAAGACTTCTCAATACAACCTAAAATTGGTTCTTAGATTTAAAGATTCGAAAAATATTTTAAGATAATATTTAGGTGCACAGTTTATGGAATTTGAATTTAAATTTATGTAAAATTTTTAAAAAATATAATATAATTTAATATTAAATTTTGTTCAAATCTATATATTAAAATTCAACATGCTCTCAAATAGAGTAAGAATATATATCATGCATGTATTTGTTAGGACCCTGTGAGCAATAAAAAAGCACCAGAAATTGAGAGACACCAAAAATTTACGTGGTTCGGTCAAGATCGACGTACATCCACGGAGCATACCACAATTCACTAAACCACTGGGAAAGAAAATACAATCTCTCTTCTCTCTTCTCTCTTCCTCACTCCTCTACACTCTCTTCTTCCTCTCTATTTTATCTATCTCTCAACAACTCGTCTATTTATAGAAAGCTGGAATAAATCACAATAAATCAAAATTGAGGAATTTCATTCATTTACAATTAATGGTTGCAGATTACAACTGCGAACGCGTCTCCAACTTGCAGATCACAACTCACGCATCTGCTGGCTCTAGCACAACAATCTCCCACTTGGAGACAGAGACGCCTTCTCTACCAGTATCAGTATATGAATAAATGATGTGCTCAAAATATGTTTTTAAGCATGAAGACCAACTGAAGTTGAACACAACTTCAGTTTCTCTGTAGTCACCACCTTAGTTAACATATCTGTCGGATTCCTGCTACCTTGGATTTTTTCAAGTGTCAACACGCCGTCCTCTATCAGAGATCTGACAAAGTGATAATGCAATCCAATATGTTTAGTTCTGGAATGAAATTGGAGTTCTTTGCTAGATGTATCGCACTCTGACTGTCACTGTACAAAACATTCCTCTCCTACTTTAATCCAAGCTCTATTAACAAACCCTAAAGCCAAATCATCTCTTTACTAGCTTCTGTCACTACTACATACTCAGTTTCTATAGTAGATAGAACAACAATCTTCTATATCTATGACATCCAACTAACAACTGTTGTGCCAATAGTGAATATATACCCGGTGGTGCTTTTGCGGTGATCAATTTCACCTACAAAATCAGCATCTACAAACCCTTGGATTTTCAAATCGCTTTGGCCGAAACATAGGCACTTATCAATAGTGCCACGTAGATATCTCAAAATCCACTTCACTGCTTCTCAATGTGTCTTCCCTGGATTTGACATATACTTGTGACAAATCCCACTGCTTGGCCAATATCTGGTCTGGTACCAACCATAGCATGCACTAAACTTCCAACAGCTGAGGCGTATGGTACCTTGGCCATGAAATCTTTTTCTTCATCTGTTTAGGGAGACTGATCCTTAAAGAGATGGAAGTGACCACCCAATGGTGTATTTACAGCTTTGGCATTGCTCATGTTAAATCTCTATAAAACATGGCTGATGTACTCTGACTGAGATAACTGCAACATTCCTTGTTGCTTATCTCTAGAGATCCGCATCCCAAGAATTTTCTTTGCAGGACCCAAGTCTTTCATATCAAATTCCTTTGACAATTGCTGCTTTAATTTTCTGATCTCTTCTATATCTGATCCTGTGACTAGCATATCATCAACATATAACAATAGGATAATATAGCCAGTACGATACCTCTTGAAGTAGCAACAGTGGTCCGCATTGCACTTCTGAAAATTGTTCCTCTGCATACAGTTGTCAAATTTCTTCTATCACTGCCTAAGAGCTTATTTGAGACCATACAAACTCTTCTTCAATTTGCATTCAAGATTCTCTTTACCTTTAACTAAGAAATCTTCTGGTTGTTGCATATAAATTTCCTCATCAAGATCATCGTGAAAAAATGCTGTCTTCACGTTCAACTGCTCAAGATGTAAACCCTTTGAGGCAACGATACTCAAGATAGATCTAATGGTTGTCAGTTTCACAACGAGTGCAAAAATATCAGTGTAGTCAATTCCTTCCTTCTGTTCAAAACCTTTAACTACTAACCGAGCTTTATATCTCTTGGATCCATCATGCTCTTCTTTGATCTTGTACGCCCATTTGTTGTGAAGAACTTTCTTACCTTTGGGCAACTTAGCTAGTTCCCATGTTTTGTTGGAGTTAAGAGATTTCATCTCATCTTTCATTACAAGCTCCCACTTGCTCAAATCTCCTGCTTGACATGCTTCAACATAGCATTCAAGTTCTCCTTAATCTCTAAAAAGTAAATGATTCACATACCTCCTATTTGGTATATGTTGCCGAGAAGATCTCCTAAACTTTAGTGCTGGAGTAGGAGGTGGTGGTGCAACAATCTGCTCCATAGGTTCCTTTGCCTGTGGATTCTCGGTGTTCTGCTAAGGATTAGTGTTTCGCTGACGTGTCCTTACACCTTCTAAGACATCATCCACATCTACAAAGGTTGTTTCAAACTCTGTAGGTTCTGTTGTGTGTCTATCTTTGTACATTACCTTTTCATCATAAAAAATCACATCTCTGTTTCTGATCACTTTTTTGTTTTCATCATCCCAAATGCGATATCCATATTCATCTCCACCATAACCGATGAAGGTGCATTTTTGAGATTTTGGATCAAACTTATTCCTGACATGATCATTGATATGTACATATGCAACACAACAAAAAACTCTCAAATGTGAAAGTCTTACCTCTTTACTGCTCTATACTTTTTCTGGTAGATTATAGTCTAATGGTACCGATGGACTCCTGTTAATCAAATAAGCTGTTGTGTTGACTGCTTCTGCCCAAAACATCTTTGGCAAGCTTGACTGCATACGCATACTTCTAACTTTTTCTGTTAACATTGTGTTCACCCGCTCAGCTACGCCATTGTGTTGAGGCGTACCTGACATAGTTCTTTCCATTTTGATACCATGCTCATAGCAGAATTTCTTGAACTTGATGTCATCATACTCACCACCATTATCTGTTCTCAGCTTTTTGATTTTCAAACCAGTTTCATATTCTACCATTGCTTTCCAAATTTTAAAAGCATCAAATACATCAGATTTGTTCTTTAGGAAGTAAGCCCATACCTTCCGAGAATGATCGTCAATAAATGTTACGAAGTAATGCTTCCCACTTGTGGATGAAATGGTTGTTGGTTCCCATACATCTGAATGGACTAGCTCAAGTCTTTCCTTCCTTGGGGTACTGATGTTCGTTTAAAAAATGACCCTCTTTTGTTTCCCAAATATGCAATCCTCACATGTGTCAATCTTCACCTACTGTAAATCACTCAACTTACCTTTTGAGCGCATCACCTTGAGTACCTTCTCACTCAGGTGCTCGAGTCGTTGATGCCATATGTTGCTATCATTATTTCCTATAGAAATTGTGATAGACATGCATGCATTAGGAGTTACATAAAGAGTACCAATTTTCTTACCTTGTGCAATCGTCAGTGCACCCTTCGAAATCTTCCATTCATCACCAATGAAAGTTGTATTATATCCTTCATCTTCCAGTTGACCAACTGAGATCAAGTTCTTCCTTAGGTTTGGAATATATCTGACATCTTTCAGCTTCTATACTGACCCATTCATCTTGATCTTCACTGTCCCTTTGCCAACAATGTCGCAAGGTTGATCATTGCCAAGATATACTTTACCGAAATCACCTAGTGTAAACTCCTCTAGGCAATCTTTGCTGCAAGTGGCATGGAATGAAGCTCCAGAGTCTAACACCCAAGACTCCTTTTTGCTCTCCAAAGATTAGATCAAAATATCATCATTTTCTGAAACAACATTTGCTTCTGTCTTCACCCTCATCTTATATTCTTTCTTCATATTTTTGCACTAGTTCTTGTAATGACCAGTTTTCCACTGTTCCAGCACTCAATAATTTTTGTGCTCTAGGAACCTGTGTCCTGAGAACCTTTGGGATTTCTGGATTTAGACCGCCTGAGTCTAGATCTTCCGTGGTTGTTTGATCGTCCATGCATGTTTCCTCTACCTCGACTTTCTATGTTCAAGGCTGAACTCGAAGTGGAATCATGGTTTGATTGCATTTTGATTTTGTCCGTCAAAATCATGCATGCTGACGACCTCATCGTATACTAGCTTTGATTTCCCTGCCGAGCTACTAATTGCAATAACAACACCATTCCAACTTTCAGGCAACTGATTGAGAATCAGTAGGGCACGAATCTCACTATCAAATGTAATTCGGCCGACTGAAGCGAGTTGATCCAACAACTCGTTAAAACTATTTAAATGTCTGCTAAAACTTTCACCTGCACACATGGTCATAGTAAATAATATTTTCATAAGATGTACCTTATTAGCGGCTGATGGCTACTCGTACATATTAGAAAGTGCATCCATCAGAGACTTGGTGGATGATATATGCTTGATATTAAATGCCACAAACTTTGACAACATCATTCTAATAGCTTTGAGAGCTTTACGGTCAAGCAACTCCCACTCGGATTGTTCATAGATGCTGGCTTACCCTTCAATGGTAAGTGCAACTCCTTCCCAAACAAGTAATCTTCAATCTGCATTTTCCAGAAACTGAAATTATTGCCTTTGAACATATCAATTTTTGAGTTCTTTTCGTTCGATATCTCGATTTTCCGATCTAAAGATGGAACTAGCTCAAATGGACAGCACGATTGGGTCTAAAACGGTCAAAAACCTTAGAAATGGTTCAAGTCGTTCGAAAAACAAATCCAAAATGACTTCAAAAAGCTAGGTCAAAGATAAGGTCAAACCTGGTCAAATATGGTCAACAGAATATTCCCAAAATTTAACGGAATATACTTGCCGTTACTTGACGCCATTACTGACGCTGTCTGTTGACATGGTAGGGTGTGGGGTCCACTACTGACGTGGCACTGTGGGAACCACAGGCTAGCAGGTTCTGTGGGTCCCACTACTGACGTGGCAGATGACATGGCGGGTGGGTGGCGGACGAGACGTTGACTCAGAACTGACGCGGCATAGATAAGACGCCACTGATGTGGATGGCTAATCAGGTAGAATCAAACCGGATACGGATTCTGGTTTGGATCTAGAGCGGGTTATTGGGTCGAGTCGAGATGATCGGGTGAGGAAGACGCATAAGGCACGTATGGGCGCGTGGCCGGCAGGTCACCGGTGCGTGACGGCGTAAGGACACGGTCGACTCTGGCGAGGTGCGTGTTGGCACGTGTGGTGTCGTCTGGGCTACTTTTGAGCTCCTTTTTGCACCGTTGGTTTCGTATCAGCGAGATAAACGTGATAGTGGCCTCAAAATTTAATTTCGAGCCACTGGATAGAGCTCTGTTTTCGGTGAAAATATCCAATTTGGCCTTTCTGCTCCAAACCAGTCTCTGATACCACTTGTTAGGACCCTGTGAGCAATAAACAAGCACCAGAAATTGTAAGACACTAGAAATTTACATGGGTCGGTCAAGACCGACCTACGTCCACTTAGCACACCACAATTCACCAAACCACTGGGAAAGAAAATACAATCTCTCTTCTCTCTTCTCTTTTCCTTACTCCTCTACACTCTTTTCTTCCTTTCTGTTTTATCTATCTCTCAACAGCTCCTCCATTTATAGATAGTTGGAATAAACCACACTAAATCAAAATTGAGGAATTTCATTCACTTACAATAAATGGCCGAGGATTACAGCTGTGGACGTGTCTCCAGCTTACAGATCACAACTCATGTGTCTCCTGACTCCAGCACAACAATATCTTATATTTCTTTTTGACTAATTTGAGAATCCTCTACTCTACTTGTTTGAAGAAATTAAAGAAAAAATAAAAATACCAAAAATAAAAGTGGATTTCAAATTAATATGAAATACCTAATATTTTTTTTTTTTGATATGACATTAGGTTTATCATGCAATTAATATTCACATAAAGGCATTTTAAGAGACAAAAGTAGACAAATAAAAGAAATCCATTTCATAAACTAATATTTGAGCCCCATGCTGTACGAGTATAGGTATTTTATACTGTTTATTTTTAACATTCAAAATTTTAAAAGATTTTGCACAACTTTGACTAATTTTAAGCATATACAAATGCAAATGGATAATTATTTTAAGGTGACATCTACTAATTAAAAATCAACTTTAAAAATCAAAATCAGATCAATTCTAAATTTATAATAACATTTTATTTGTAGAAATTTCGTGGGAATCAGATTTTTCATTGTAGGAATTGACACCTTGATTGAATTATCTTAAAGTAAAACATTGCGACAATTCCTATTTGCAATCTATTAATTAATTTAAGTGACATGAATGGTGAATTTAATTAAATACAGTAAGCTAGATTCATAACAATTCCAATACTTTTGCACGTTTCATGGTATTATTAAATTTTAAAAAATCATCCAAAGAATAATTTATTCCATGATACAAACAAAGGTAATTTCTTCTTGACTGTGCTGCTATGCTTTGTTTTTGTTTTTTTTGTTTTAATCTTGAAAATAAGAAAGATGCATTACTTTATGCTAATTAGATAATGGGGAATTCAATACGAATGCACGTACTCGTATAAATCCTAATATTTAGGCTTTTTAAAATCTATTTTATTGTACCAACACATGGGTACAATGCACAAGTCCTTGTACGTGATCTATTAATTCTTTTAGTTGAGTACACGTATAAAGATTGATTATATGTGTTTGTACTTGATGGACATATTTGTAGGTCGAGGACTAATGAAATGATAAAAATTGCCTCAATAGGTTCTAAACTTTTTTGTATTTTGTTTAATTTTTGTCTCTCAATTTCATTCTACCAACATTTGCATTTTGCCCTTTTAAGCTTTTGTGAATATTTATTTATTTTTTTAGCCCCATTTAGGGCTTGAATTGAGCCTGATCTATGTAACCCATACCTCTTCTCGTTTGGTATGAAAATCTCAAATTTTAGTCATTGTGGTGTTCCTTTGGGGACTCCAATCTACGATTTATTGGTTCTTTCAATTGAACCCATCGAGTATTTATGAAATACATTAGTCTATATTAAACGAACAACAAAATCAATCAACACAATCTGCATATCATAAACTCTTACAGATCCAAATGTTTTGGCTTTTTCTTTCTTTTCATTTTTATATCTCTTTGTTTGTGACAGCATGTGCGTTGCATATGTTTTTGTGCATCATTTACATTATACTATTGTGAATTCTATAACTATTAAAATTAGTAGATCTTAAACTTTTCTTATATTTTCCATGTTTCATTATACCTAGGGTTATTTCTTTGTTTTTGACTATGATCTATTCCATCACACTTTTCTAACTTTACATTTAATTGTTTCCTCTTTTTTTTTTTTGGTGCCGTGTCACCATATGCATTGCATAGGTTAATTCCATGCACCTAACTAATTTTCCTCTATATAAAGGCTCCACAACCTTTGGTTTTATTGGGCTCCAAATATTTGGATTGAAAATCTGTTCATAGGGTCATGTCGATTAGCATCGCACTATCTTTCTTCATCAGTTTAATGCCAGTTTTTGCTGCTGCTCTGATCCCTGCGTGTGTAGAACCCAAACTCACTCCTGATTACTATGACGAATCGTGTCCAGGCGCATTTTCATTGATTAGAGACATTGTGGAGAATGCAGTTTATAGGGAGTCACGCATGGGAGCATCGCTGCTCCGTCTACACTTCCATGACTGTTTTGTAAATGTGAGTTCAACATTAAGGTTGTGAAATTGAGCCTCGGCCCTTCTCCTCTATATTAATTAGGCGGGGGGATTCGTGCTATCCATCTGTTTAAATTGGATTCGAGTTTAGTAGAAAATGACCTGTTTATAATCGGGTCAATTCGAACTAGGCCTCTTTAATAAGCGGGTTAGACGGGTTTGGGTGGGATACCCACTGGATGACCGGTTTAATTTGATATATATCTAAAAATATTAACTAAAGAGATTTATTATTTTTCACATTTTATGTTTTTTTGTTAAGATATTAATAAATAAAATAAAAGAATGCTGTTTTTTTTTTTTTTTTAATATGCCACTTTATATGAAATGTTTTAAAAAATTAAAAAAATAAGTAATTATACTTTTAAAAAGGTTCTTAACGAGTTAATGTGTTTTCGTTTATGACCCATTTATTAAACGAATAGGTTTGAGTTTATATATTAGTCACCAGTTAATAAACGGGTCAACCCAAACTCAAACTTGTTTAATTCCTACCCATTTATGACTTGCTCAAATCCGACCCGCTAACCCGTTTTATCACTCTTAATATTAATTGATGCATATTGGAACTAACAAAAAATATTTAAAAATTAATCGAACCGATTATCTACCTAAATTGAACTGAAATTTTGTTTAATCATCCTTCTCAAATTAGTCTTGGTTGGAGTTCTTTATGTTTTTTTTCTTCCAGAATAGGGCTTTGGATCCTTTGTTTTATATTGGCACAAATTATATATCTGTCTATATATGTTCAGCTTGAACCTTGGTGTGACACTTGCCGAGGCCTTCAATCTTCCATGTCTTATAAAATTAGTTTCTCAATTTAAAATCTTATTTATTTAATTATTATCTTTCTTTTTTGTTTTTCTTAATTTATTAGGGTCGATACAAAAATATTTAGGATTAATTAAATAATATTGAAGTATAAATTTTATATTTTCAATAACTAAAGTATTTGAATAATAATGTGCATTGATTTATCAACATGGTATGGTCATTCAGTGAATAAATAAATAAAATTTTTGGATATGATGTCATGTGTGTATGTGTACTACAATTTAAAATACTAATACAAATTTAAAATTATTATAATTTATATCTCATAGCTATTAAAATAAGTTTTTTGAATATTAAGTGTTCAAATTATCTATCTAATCTATTAAAATATATACTATATTAATATAAAATTATATATTTAATTTATTGAATCTTAGAGATTGATATTTTCTTGATAATACCTTAATACGAATGCACGTATAACGTACTAACACATTAACATAAAATACATATGAAGGGGGGGAGGGGGAAAGAAAACGACGCGCACACATTCTTCTTATCTAATGTGCTTGCAATTACAGGGTTGTGATGGTTCAGTTTTATTGGATGATACTGAAGACACGCAGGGTGAGAAAGATGCTCCAGCCAACAAAGATTCCTTAAGGGGCTTTGAGGTGGTAGATCAGATCAAAGAGGCGGTTAATTCACTTTGTGGCGATGATGTAGTCTCATGTGCAGATATTTTAGCTGTTGCAGCTCGTGACTCTGTCGTCGCTGTAAGAACTTCCAACAAATTTATTTATCCTCTTTCTATTGATCGTGAATTAAAATCTTCACTTGCTTAGACAATTTTTTTAAAATAATCTTGCCAACATCGAATTTTTCATAGCATGTATAAGTACTAGCAAAGTATGGATGATGTTGTGAAAAACAAATTGCACAACAGAATATATTTGTGTAGGATCCAACACACAATTCAGTAAATGATGAATATACAGAATGATCTACAATCACAGCAAGTATATGAAAGCAATAATAACAGATGAAGACTACTTCCTACACATACGATTTGAATTTAGCAACTAATGTAATACTAAAATAATGTTTGGACCAAATAAAATAATGTGAAGCCTATAGCATTAAGATCCTTGCCCAAACATACCTCTGGTGGTTTGCAGGGATTAAGACTCTAAGTACTAATATTGCATTTTACAATTAGTAGCTTTCAAATGTCACTTATATATGTTGCACCTATTTCTTACGAGTCTCTCTCTCTTTTTGCCTTTGAAAATTAGCTGGGAGCTAAACCGTATGATGTCCTAGTTGGGAGGAAAGATAGAAGGCACGTAAATTTTAATGATGCAAGCAGCACAAAAAATATTCCTGTCCCAACATTCAACTATTCAGCTCTGGTCGCCAATTTCGAGTCTCATGGGCTAACTGAGAAAGATATGATCACCCTCTCTGGCAGTCACACCGTTGGGTCGGCACAATGTTTTGTCTTCAGAAATCGTATTTATAAAGACACCAACATAAACAAAAATTTTGCATCTTACTTGCAAAAAATTTGCCCAAAAAGTGGACAAGACTCCAACCTACAGCCACTCGATAGTGGATTTCCTCTCAATAGATTCGACAACAATTACTACAAGAATTTGCTACAAAACAAGGGTCTCCTCCATTCGGATCAAGAGCTGTACAATGGGTTTACCGGTGGGTTTAGCTTTAACGATATTATGGTGCGGTATTACAGTACGGGTCAGAATGTGTTCATGAATGAGTTTGGCAAGTCCATGATCAACATGGGTAACATTTGTGTTTCAATACCTTATCATGATAAATATGAGGTTAGAAAGGATTGCAGGCGACTCAACTAGCCAGCACTAGCTATAGAAGGTATTCCAAGGTGATATAGCTTGTTAAGATCAATTAGTACGTGTGTTTTCAATGGTCAATGTGTCATGTGGGTTTGGGTTTAGGATGGCAATGCAAGGGGCGTGTCCTAGCTATGGGTGGTGCCTAGATGCACTGCAATATATGTTATGGTTATGTCATGTGCTTGCGTGTACTGATGAGCATGTTTCTTCTAGTATCATGAAAAAATAAAATTATGTGGTTTTTTAGAGTAAAAATTAGTTTTGCTTTAAAAAAGATCAAGCATAAGGTGAGCTTAATAATACTTATAGGCCTCATAAGCTTAATAATACTTTATTTACTACAAAAATGTGTATGCATATTAACACTTAGAAGGTGAAAATTTGTTAAATGACATATAAATTAACCAATCATAAGGTGAACTTCATGGTGATCCATCAATATAGGGAAGGCAATAGTGCGGTTGATTTTCTCGCTAAAGAAGAAGAAATGGGAAACAATGTCATCTACGAAGAACAACATCTTTGACCACATTCTCTGAAAGGTATCCTTTCGATGGATAGGTTGGGTCTTACTTCCCTTCCTCACTAGTTTATCCTCTCGATTTTTGTTTGGTTGGTTTAGATTTTTTGATTTTAGTTTATTTTATTATTTTTATTTTTTTTAGGCCTGTTTAGATTTGTTTCTTATTTAATTTTGTGTGGATTTGTAGTCCTATTTTGGTTGGTTGTTGGTGTTGTTTTTGGGAGACTTTTAATGTCTTTTTTTATTTGTAATCTTTCAATATTTGTCCTGTAACCACGGTATTCCTCCGCCAAAAGTGAGGGTATATTAATAAATAATTGGAAGTGCCGCCCTCCTTTAGTTAAAAAAATAAAAATAAAAATAAAAAATAAAAAATAAAAAAGAAAGCTAGGCCCACATTTAGATGTGGGACTCACTCTAGCTTTATGTGTACCCAACATATTCCTCTAGAACATAAAAGCCTGTAAGTATAAACCTTCTAAATGGAATTTTGAACAAGCATAACTAGAAGGCATTGAGACCTTTGGTTGCTTCCAAGTTAAATCAATGTCTAGGTTTAAAATATTAGATCATCCTTCACATAGGGTTTGCAACATATTGATCGCAAATGTCATGTTGTACTTGATGTCACGTGAGTAAGAGGTATGAGTCCATTTCACGTTAGTTAGTGTGACTGTTTTTTCTTAATAGGTCCATGTACTAATATAACACTTTATATATATCATCGGGTTGTAATTTTTACGTTGAGAAATATGGTCTGACCTCATAGATCTTTTCCATTTTGTAATTTTCAACCCAAGTCAACCAATGACAAGTTCATGCACTCCTAGAATTTGAGGCTATTCTAGCTCTCTTATACTTACTATAACAGTCTTTTTCTTTTTCATATTCGATGATTGATTAAGCATGATTGAGAAGAGGAAAAGCAATGGTTGTATGGACAAATAACAAAGATATCGTCTCCACAGTATAATTTCAAGACATTACAAAAAATAAGTTTATTAGTGACGGTTTAATCATTATTAGTAACGATTCAGTCATTATTAGTGACAGTTTCGAATTAGCCGCTAAAACGACATTGACTAATACTTATTAGTGACGAATTTTAAAAACCATCACTAATAATGGAGTATTAGAAATGGTTTCCTTCCGTCACTAAAAGCTTAAGACCGTCACTATAAATTCTACATTTATTCAACTAAAAATTGTCGCTAAAACCCAAGTATTAGTGAAGGTTTTCAAACTGTCACTAAAGTTATACTATTTGTAACGACCCCGACTCGCCACATGGGCCCGGAGTGCTACTTTAGTGACGTCAGTGTACCTGATACCTTATTCATCAAATAAAAAACACACATACGCAGTAGAAATAAAATATAAAATCCTCAAATTACATTACCCAAGTTCTAACTATCTTTATACACAAAAGAATCCATTTTCATATAACTACATCACATAAAACTAAACAAAATTAAAATCCCTATCTACACACTACCTGCATAAAATTACACCACTAGCTCGACTCCTTTAGCCCGCTAGACCCGATCTCTAAGATTTTCTGAAAAGACAGCTTATAAAGTAGGTGTGAGGCACAATTCAGTAAGGGAAAGATTAAGTTAATGTTAGTGTGTGGCCAACATGCATTTAGTGTACAGAAAATAACCAATTCACTAAATAGATAAACACATTTATGAAAACATTCTTATTTTACACTCACACACACAATTAGTCGAGGATAGGGAAGATTACTCGCCCATACAAGTAGCTTCCCTATGCTCTAGTACCATTACTGCTACCATGGTACTCACCTTTCTCAGTAAGCCCTTAAAATTATCTTATTAATTAACCGTATTCACATAAATTAACAGATATGCATATAAGACACTTTCTATGACAAACACACCATTTACATCCCTATTGCACGGTTTGTGCTGCCCGAAGGCTGGACTAATGTCCTGGGGGATCCACCCAGACAGTAGTCATTTATACTCTCTGCTAACATACTCCGAGGGTACACGCAGCTCCAACTGCTGGTCCTATTGCCCTCACCCTAGGGTGCATTTTCCTCACGTAGGCAAATCAAACAAGGCCACCCTACACCCCTCAGCACAGGTGTGGGCGCACATGACCACATAACAAATCTCTAACAACGGTACCATGCTCACACCACACTGGTCCCCAGGGTTCCTAAAGCATATCATATAATTTAAATAATAGAAAATTTCATTTAAAACATTAATTCACATATATTTCCTCTTATTTCAAAAACTCGGTCCCCAGCCAAAAATACAATCCGACATATAGCCATCAATTAAAACTCGGCCCTTGGCCGTCAAATAATAATCTTGGCCCTTGGCCAATCAAACAATACTCAGCCACTGGTTGTTAGTTCAAACCCCTGCATTTCATAAATAGTTCCAGTATTTTCACAAGCATTTCTAGTATTTTCCACAACAATTCCAATATTTCAAAATCCCAAATCCAGATGTACCATAATCTATACAAATTAAATCATTTGCCACACAATTTTCCACATTCTAACATATTTATATAAATAAACAAGCTTTCCACCGTTCATTTTATTCAAAAATATCATACCGTATATCCTACGTTTGTAAAACCTATTTCGAACGGTTGGTTTTCAAAACAGCATTTAAATTCCTAAATGAATAAATAAATAAATATATTAATTTAATCGGTTCAAATTAAATAAAATTCCAGACTTAACTTAATCCCCTTACCTAATTCCTGAAAAAGCTCGCTAACACCCCGACCTACGCCCTAGGTGTTCAAAAATCTCGGAATCTTGAACATCAAATTTCACTATATTATTTGTCATAATTCATAGAGTAACTTTCCTTAAAATTTCTCTAAATTTTGAATACCCTAAATAGCCTAATAAAAGCCTAAATTATCAAATTTACCCCAGATTTAGGATTGGTACCTCGGAACTCCGATTCGAAAACTCGCTCCGGTTAGATTGTAGAGAATCTCCCCATGAATCTCCTGACAATTTCTATTCGTTAATGGGACTTATAGTTAAAGAGAAATTGAGGTAAGTTTAAGATTTGGCCTTACCCCAGGAGATATGCCTACGCCGCTCCTATGATAAGTCCGCTCTAGTAGAAATGTTGGTGGCGGCGAGCAGAGTCCAACGACATTTTTGGATTTCCGATCGACCAAATATCGGAGAAGAGATAGAGGAAAGTGGGAGAGAGGGGACGAGGAGTTCAAGGACGCTGAGAGAGAAGTTGAGAGCTGCAGGAACTTAAAAGTAGGAAGAAGAAGAGAAAAGAAGAAAGAAGAAGAAAAAAAAGATGTAACTTCATGAAGAAGCTGATTCCATATATATATTGTTGACTCTATGAGTTCAATCCTATTTTGATAATGACAAATCACTTGATATTTGATCTGTGCATTGAGTTTGTGAATAGGACTTACACTAAACATTCACGGAAAGATAACGAGTCATGGAAGCTATAAAGTAAAGCTGATACATTTTAGAAAGCACCATGGAACTCAAAGAGTATGAGAATCAAGATGCAAGTAGCAAAATTCAAGAATATTTTGGGAATGGGTATTTAGAACTCATGTACTTACATTTTCGTATGATTTAATTTGAGACTCAATATAACTTAGAATGATTTTAGGGTTCATGCATTTCATGTACATCATTAGGAAACTCTCATGGACTTAGAAATGTTCTTAAAATCATGAAAAATATGTTTTATAAAAGACCCAAGAAAAGGAGCAAAGCAAAATTTTAAATTAGAAAAGAAAATTTGAGAAAAAGGGGACTACGGTAGCCTGAACTCAACCTCAGGCGCCTGAAGAATTTCTTCGGTAGCCTAAAGATTAAGTTCGATAGCTTAAAGAATTAAATGGGAAAGATAGAACCTGGCAGAGGTACTTCAGTCGCCTGACCCTAGAACCTCAGGCGCCTGAAGTTATCACTTCAGGAGCCTGAACCCCACTTCGGTTGCCTGAACCTGCAGGAAACTTAAAATTCATATTTTTATTAAAATGACTCGCGAGCTATTTTATTGACCCCACGACTGAGATCAATCCTAAGGGTAATATACTATATATTCTGAATATTTAAACCCTAGAGAAGAGGTTAGACATACAAGAAAGAGAAGAACACACCTTGTTGCAAGAACGTTGAAAATTTACTCCTAGTGCTATATGATTGCCTACACTTCAATCTCTATTCTTCAAGCTTGGGCAAATCAACTCAGATTCTCAAAGGGAACTTGTTTACTCTACTGTACTTCAATCTAGTATTGAGGTTTGATTTTTCAAGTTATTAGTCTTACGAACTTTTCATCTCATCTCATTGCTTGTTTTTGACTAGCATTGGAAAAGTTTTGATCTTGAGTGTGCTTATTCATATAAAAATTAATTTTTCAAGAGATCATTACTTGAGAAAGGTTATTTAACTTGGTTGATTGAGTTTTGATTCAAGAGCATATAAATATACATATATTTTTCAAAGAGCTTATTATTGAAAAACCTAGTTTGATTAAAAAGGTGATCTTGAAAGTATCTATACATATACATAGCTATTTTAAACAAAATCATTATTTGATTTAAGTGTATGTTTTCTAAAAGATTTATATTTTAGATATATTAAAGCTTGATTAAATATCCTTGGTACTTATAACCATACAATTAATTGAAGGATATTTTCTGAAAATTAATATACTCAAATTGTGATTGAATACATCAACTAAAACTTTGTGATTTTGATTGAGTTTCTATTCAAGACAAAATTTTTTTTTTTGTTAATTAGCTCACAACAAACATACTTGTGCATCTTTACAAAGTGAATCAAGAACCCTAGTTGACTCCAAGGCATTTCAAATATCTCTTTACTTGGAAGTTGTGGTTAAATAGGGATTTGTGTGTTGAAGCATATCATATATAAAACGATTGTATCATTTTTCATACATTCATGAGCTTCAAGTTATATCATATGTTAATGTGCTAGGAAATTGAATCGTACTCACAAGCTTTTGTTAGAAGCATTGTTTTGAGTGTTGTTTTCCAGATTCTATTGTATACACAGTTCGGTGTGTGAACCGATGTGTAAGGAGAGAGCTGTATCTTTTGTAAGAAGCGGAGTAGGAGGAAGTTGTGCCTCTTGTAAGCAGCGGATTGTAAGGGAAGTTCCATCCCACTTTAACGAGTAGGGTTTTAGTGAATCCTTGAGTGGTTACTCAAGGCAAGGACGTAGGCTAAGTCGGATGAATCTCGTAAAACTACGTTTGTCCTCTCTTTTCCTTTCACTCTTTATTTTTTAGCATTGCATTTAAATTGTGTATATTGCATGCATAGATTGAATAGCCATATACATACATAATTGAGTAACAAGAAGTTGTTGGTAAATTTATAAGAAGAGTTTAAGAGGTAACTAAGTGCTTTAAAATTTTTTTAAATACCCAATTCACTTCCCCTCTTGGGATTACACCTACTTCAACATATATATATATATATATATATATATATATATATATAAAACTAAAAAATTAAATTAATTAAATTAGCAAGTAAAATAAATTTATTTGTGTAGATATTTTAGCTGTTGCGGCTCGCGACTCTATCGTCGCTGCAAGAACTTCCAACAAATTTATTTATCCTCTTTCTATTGATCGTGAATTAAAATCTTCACTTGCTTAGACAATTTTTTTAAAATAATTTTGCCAACATCGAATTTTTCATAGCATGTATAAGTACTAGCAAAGTATGGATGATGTTGTGAAAAACAAATTGCACAACAGAATATATTTGTGTAGGATCCAACACACAATTCAGTAAATGATGAATATACAGAATGATCTACAATCACAGCAAGTATATGAAAGCAATAATAACAGATGAAGACTACTTCCTACACATACGATTTGAATTTAGCAACTAATGTAATACTAAAATAATGTTTGGACCAAATAAAATAATGTGAAGCCTATAGCATTAAGATCCTTGCCCAAACATACCTCTGGTGGTTTGTAGGGATTAAGGCTCTAAGTACTAATATTGCATTTTACAATTAGTAGCTTTCAAATGTCACTTATATATGTTGCACCTATTTCTTACGAGTCTCTCTCTCTTTTTGCCTTTGAAAATTAGCTGGGAGCTAAACCGTATGATGTCCTAGTTGGGAGGAAAGATAGAAGGCACGTAAATTTTAATGATGCAAGCAGCACAAAAAATATTCCTGTCCCAACATTCAACTATTCAGCTCTGGTCGCCAATTTCGAGTCTCATGGGCTAACTGAGAAAGATATGATCACCCTCTCTGGCAGTCACACCGTTGGGTCGGCACAATGTTTTGTCTTCAGAAATCGTATTTATAAAGACACCAACATAAACAAAAATTTTGCATCTTACTTGCAAAAAATTTGCCCAAAAAGAGGACAAGACTCCAACCTACAGCCACTCGATAGTGGATTTCCTCTCAATAGATTCGACAACAATTACTACAAGAATTTGCTACAAAACAAGGGTCTCCTCCATTCGGATCAAGAGCTGTACAATGGGTTTACCGGTGGGTTTAGCTTTACGATATTATGGTGCGGTATTACAGTACGGGTCAGAATGTGTTCATGAATGAGTTTGGCAAGTCCATGATCAACATGGGTAACATTTGTGTTTCAATACCTTATCATGATAAATATGAGGTTAGAAAGGATTGCAGGCGACTCAACTAGCCAGCACTAGCTATAGAAGGTATTCCAAGGTGATATAGCTTGTTAAGATCAATTAGTACGTGTGTTTTCAATGGTCAATGTGTCATGTGGGTTTGGGTTTAGGATGGCAATGCAAGGGGCGTGTCCTAGCTATGGGTGGTGCCTAGATGCACTGCAATATATGTTATGGTTATGTCATGTGCTTGCGTGTACTGATGAGCATGTTTCTTCTAGTATCATGAAAAAAATAAAATTATGTGGCTTTTTTAGAGTAAAAATTAATTTTGGTTTAAAAAAGATAAAGCATAAGGTGAACTTAATAATACTTAGAGGCCTCATAAGCTTAATAATACTTTATTTACTACAAAAATGTGTGTGCATATTAACACTTAGAAGGTGGAAATTGGTTAAATGACATATAAATTAACCAATCATAAGGTGAACTTCATGGCGATCCATCAATATAGGGAAGACAATAGTGCGGTTGATTTTCTCGCTAAAGAAGAAGAAATGGGAAACAATGTCATCTACGAAGAATAACATCTTTGACCACATTCTCTGAAAGGTATCCTTTGGATGGATAGGTTGGGTCTCACTTCCCTTCCTCACTAGTTCATCCTCTCGATTTTTGTTTGGTTGGTTTAGATTTTTTGATTTTAGTTTATTTTATTATTTTTATTTTTGTTAGACCTGTTTAGATTTGTTTCTTATTTAGTTTTGTTTGGATTTGTAATCCTATTTTGATTGGTTGTTGGTGTTGTTTTTGGGAGACCTTTAATGTCTTTTTTTATCTGTAATCTTCCAATGTTTGTCCTGTAATCACGGTATCCCTCCGCCAAAAGTGAGGGTATATCAATAAATAATTGGAAGTGTTGCCCTCCTTTAGTTAAAAAAATAAAAATAAAAATAAAAAATAAAAAATAAAAAAGAAAAAAGAAAGATAGGCCCACATTTAGATGTGGGACTCACTCTAGCTTTATGTGTACCCAATATATTCCTCTAAAACATAAAAGCCTGTAAGTATAACCCTTTTGAATGGAATTTTGAACAAGCATAGCTAGAAGGCATTGAGACCTTTGGTTGCTTCCAAGTTAAATCAATGTCTAGGTTTAAAATATTAGATCATCCTTCACATAGGGTTTGTAACATATTGATCACAAAATGTCATGTTGTACTTGATGTCACGTGAGTAAGAGGTATGAGTCCATTTCACGTTAGTTAGTGTGATTGTTTTTTCTTAATAGGTCCATGTACTAATATAACACTTTATATATATCATCGGGTTGTAATTTTTATGTTGAGAAATATGGTCTGACCTCATAGATCTTTCCTATTTTGTAATTTTCAACCCAAGTCAACCAATGACAAGTTCATGCACTCCTAGAATTTGAGGCGATTCTAGCTCTCTTATACTTACTATAACAATCTTTTTCTTTTTCATATTCGATGATTGATTAAGCATGATTGAGAAGAGGAAAAGCAATGGTTGTATAGACAAATAACAAAGATATCCTCTCCACAATATAATTTCAAGACATTACAAAAAATAAGTTTATTAGTGACGGTTTAATCATTGTTAGTAACGATTCAGTCATTATTAGTGACAGTTTCGAATTAGCCGCTAAAACGACATTGACTAATACTTATTAGTGACGAATTTTAAAAACCATCACTAATAATGGAGTATTAGAAACGGTTTCCTTCCGTCACTAAAAGCCTAAGACCGTCACTATAAATTCTACATTTATTCGACTGAAAATCGTCACTAAAACCCAAGTATTAGTGAAGGTTTTCAAACCGTCACTAAAGTTATACTATTAGTGACGACTTGAAAACCGTTACTAATACTGTGTAGCGGTGTTATTAGTGACGGTTTTCAAACTTGAAAACCGTCATTAATACTTTAAAATAAATAAAATTTTTTGACTTCATTCATTAATTCATGTAAAAACCTATAATTACATTTTAGCATACATAATATTAAACCATAATTACTAAAAATTTCTTAAATTATTCAAAATTAAAATACAAATTGTTTAAAGTTCAAATACAAATACAAATTCAAATTCAAATACAAAAAATCATTCTTTTCAAATAACAAAAATACAGACAAAGTCAATAGCTGCACTTGACTGTAGTGCTTGGCATTGTCCTAATGTTGTGACAGCTGCAAACCGTACAAAATAATAGTTATACAAAAAATTAGTATACGATTTTTGAACATATATGTATACGTATTATAAGTAAAAATGATTTGATAGTAAAATGATTTTATATTCGGACATAGTTAAAGAAAAAAAAAGAGATACAATTTTAAATAGTTAAGTTTGATTAGCCGAAATTGAGCTCACTCGGTTTGGACATCGTATGCTCGACTTGGACAACTAAGTGCTAAAATCCAATTTCATTAAGTTTGTTAAGTTTATTTGTATTCTAACTTTACTTCTAAGTGGGCAAAAAGCTCCCAGGGAGGTGTTTTAGGGACCGTCAGCTCTGGCACGTTCAGCTCAATGTGACGGACATGTAGAGACTGACCCTATTTAGTTTGGATCTCGTATGCCCGAATTAGACACCTGAATGCTTAAAATGAATTAAGTTTAGTAAGTTATTTATAGGCCAACATTCGTCGACAAGTTCAAGTGATTTGTCGATGAACCCATGAAGGCGCTTCGTCGACAAGGAGGCTAGTTAGTCGACAAACCTGAAATTTCCTAAAATTCATAGACTCTCAGTATCTTCTCATCGACGAAGGCATGTGTACTTCGTCGACGAGTTCTATAGGGACATTCTTCGATGAAGACTTTGGGTTCGTTGACGAAACCCTGTTGTTTTCCCCTATTAAACTCACGCTTTTTCTTTTCACTTTCAATTTCATTTCATCATCTAGCACTAAAACCGTGTCTGTAACTTATGGCCGCCCTGAGAATATTCTTTCTATGCCATACTTCATCCCATGGTTGAGGTTATACTAGCCTGAAAATATTTCCCACGCCATGCTTCACCTGATGGTCGAGGTTATAGTACCCTAAAAATATTCTCCACGCCATGCTTCACCCCATGGTCGAGGTTGTACTACCTTGAAAATATTCTCCACATTTCATCATTCACATTTCTGTATTCACAATTCATTATTCATACTGCATTATTCACAATCGCCATTTATCATTCACATTACATTATTCACATTGCAATGTTCACATTTCAGTATTTTCATTTCAGTTTTCACAATTTAGTATCCCCATCTCAGTATTCACATTTCAAGATTTACATTGCATAATTCACATTGCAATATTTTCATTTTCAGCATTCGCAATTCATCTCATCATATCAATGATATTTTCATCATTTCAATACACATTTCATCTCATAATAACATATATACATCTCATTTCACGTTATTCAACATTTCTCAGTAAAGCATTTCCATATTTCATATTTCATCATTTCTCAAAAGATACTCTTCAGTACATATCACTTTTCAATGTTTCTCAATAAAACCATTCTCATATTATCCCTGTAGTGACCCGAAGAATATTGTTATTCAAATAATTAAGAGGGAGAGAAATGGTAGTAACAAAAGGAGGCAGCAGACTTGCGTTCGTCGACGACATTGCATTTTGAATATAATAACCCCAGAAATTTTCCAAGCACTCGTCAACGAGAAGATACCGAGAAAGGATTACTAGGATGTTTGAAATTCGTCGACAAGGGGGCAGGTTTGTTGACGAACTTTCTATAGGACTCGTCGACGAGGTGACGTGGCTCGTCGACGAATCCCGTAGTATAAATAGTCATAAACTCAGTTAATAACAAAAAAAAACGACGGCAAACCTTGTCCTCTCTCTCTCTCTCTCTCCTACGACCCCCCCTCCATCTCTCTTCGATTTCAGCCCTGTCAGTTGCCGGATCGACGATATGAGGCCACCACGACGCTCCTGGCGGAGTTCTCTTCAAGTCTGCTGGGGCGGATCGTCGGTGGGATTGAGTCGAGTTTCTCCCTAGAATTAGGGTAAGGTCTTTTATTCAGTTTTTGACCTTCTGATAGTTGTAGGAAATGATGTAGGCCAGGAAATATTGATATTTGGTTCTGGCAAACGTGGTTTTCAGGGTGTGGAATAGGAAGCCTTGTGGGTGTAGAACCAGTATACGATAAGGGTTTTTCAACAGTTTGGTAAGGGAAACATGTTATGCTAGGAAAACCTAGTATGATTTCAGTATGAAGTTTATGTTTTACCAGATTATTATTCAGAGCAAAAATTTATGCAATTTATTACTGACGTTAAAATATTTTAAATTATGGTGTGGCATGAGAGTTTGAAAACAATATAGAAACATGTTTTTACAGTATTTTTAGGAACATGTTTTACAGAATATACAGACAGTGAAATGCGTTTACAGTATCTTTCAGAATACCATGATTTCACAGTTTTACAGCACCATAACAGGTAGATTTATAGTTTATTTCAGAGAAATACAGTTGATATAGTTACAAAATATTACAGCATCATGGTTTATACAATTATTACAAAATCATGGTAAAACAATTAGTGTATATAGAAACGTATTATATGGTATCAGACCCTGATGGATCAGACAGTAGAGCATGGTACCGTAGCTATAGATATACAAGTATTCAGTTCAGAGTGCAACCACTTAACTTAGATAGTAAGTGATATGAGGTCGATCGTGCCTAGTTGTGGACAAGCTCCCCATTAGATATGGGTTGAGGAGGGCTGATATGACCAAGGAGTAGAGTGGTTTAGCTCGGTCGGCCAGCCAGGATAGATCTAGCCTTCGGACCGCACAACCCTGTCATGAGGGGTTAAATCATGATATACAGCCATCCAGGGAAATATTCTCAGATATTATGGTATTATTAGATTTTTTGAAATAGTATCATTATTATGAAAAGTAATTTCATACAGTTTGACATGTTAAATTATGTAGCTAAAGGTTTTATAATATGTTATGTAGTATCATCATTTTCAGTTTTAGTTATTTGTACTACTCTTAACTCAGATTAATTTTTACAGATCCATATCTCAGTAGCCACACACTAGTGATATCATGTTTCGTCTTACTGAGTTTTGGCTCATCCCAATGTTGAATTATTTTTCAGGTGAGCTAGTTGGGCGAACGGAGCAGGCTCGCAGATAGATTAGCTATTAGTCTGCCTTTTTTGAGGATGAGTGTTTTTGAGATTCAATTTTGTTAGTCCTGGTAGTAGTAAGAGTAGTTCTTAAGAGTATAATGAAATATGTAATATTTGTGGAATATTTAGACACTTTGGTATTGTATAATTATATATGGTTATGTTTATTTGACTTCCGCTTCTCGCTGTTTAGGTTGATGGTTGGAAAAAAAAAAAAAAACCTTCAGTTAAATAGCAGGTTGTTACAATCCCAGTTTAGTACATAAAACACAACTGATTTCCATTATTTCCATTTCTGCATAAAGCCTTTCAATATATATATATATATATATATATATATATCATATGCTTATTATTCTCAGTGCAAAACACCCACTCAATTTCAAACACATTTCCAGAACAAACCATATGACACACAAATTTTATCTCATATTCATAATATAATAATTCTAGGAAAAATATCATACTCACATTTTCACATATTAATTCAACCAATAATTTTCAAAACACCTGTTATAATTTATTCCCTTAACCTAACTTACTAAGAGGCTCATAAACACCCAAATCCTATGCTCGCGGCGTCTGAAACTTAAAACCCTAAAAATCACATTTTTCCCAAGTTAAACTACTCATTTTCAAGAACAATTTTCGTTTATCACTTCCTAGGTTTCGAATATCCAAGTAGCCCATTAAATCATAAAATATCTTACTTACCCTAATTTGGGATGGTGCCCTGGAACTCTAAATTGAAAATTTGCTCCAGTTATGTTGTAGAGAATCTCTCAATGAACCTCGTGGTGGATCCCGATCGTCAATCCGGGCTATAACAAAATCGAAATCGAAGAGAGAGAGAGAGAGAGAGAGAGAGAGAGAGAGAGAGAGAGAGAGTGCGAGAGAGAGAGAGAGAGAGAGAGAGAGAGAGAGAGAGAGAGAGAGAGAGAGAGAGAGAGAGAGAGAGAGAATATTTCACTGAAAATAATGAAAAAGTTATTTATAGCCAGCATTCGTCGACAAGTTTAAGTGATTTTTCGACGAACCCATGAAGATGCTTCTTCAATGAGGAGGCCATTTCGTCAATGAAACTGAAATTTCCTGAAATTCACAGATTCTCGGTATCTTCTCGTCGTTGAAGACATGTGTACTTTGTCGACGTGTTCTATAGGAACATTCGTTGACGAAGACCCTAGGTTCGTCGACGAATCCTTGTTGTTTCCTCCTATTAAACTCACGCTCTTTCTTTTCACTTTTAATTTCATTTCATCATCCAGCACTACATCCGCGTTTATAACTCATGGCCGCCCTAAGAATATTCTTTCTACGCTATACTTCATCCCATGGTCGAGGTTATGCTACTCCGAAGATATTCTCCACACCATGCTTCACCCCATGGTCGAGGTTATATTGTCTTGAAAATATTCTCCACGCCATGCTTCACCCCATGGTTGAGGTTATACTAGCCTGAAAATATTCCCCACGCCATGCTTCACCCCATGGTCGAGGTTATATTGCCTTGAAAGTATTCTTCATGCCATGCTTCACCCCATGGTCGAGGTTATACTACCCTGAAAATATTCTCCACATTTCATCATTCACATTTCTGTATTTACAATTCATTATTCACACTGCATTATTCACAATCACCATTCATCATTCACATTACATTATTCACATTGCAATGTTCACATTTCAGTATTTTCATTTCAGTTTTCACAATTTAGTATCCCCATCTCAGTATTCACATTTCAAGATTTACATTGCAGAATTCACATTGCAATATTGTCATTTTCAGCATTTGCAATTCATCTCATCATATCAATAATATTTTCATCATTTCAATACACATTTCATCTCATAATAACATATATACATCTCATTTCATGTTATTCAACATTTCTCAGTAAAGCATTTCCATATTTCATATTTCATCATTTCTCAAAAGATACTCTTTAGTACATATCACTTTTCAATGTTTCCCAATAAAACCATTCTCATATTATCCCAATTTAGTATATAAAACATAGCTGGTTTTTATTATTTCCATTTCTACATAAAGCCTTTCAATAAATATATATATATATCATAGGCTTATTATTCTCAGTGCAAAACACCCACTCAATTTCAAACACATTTCCAGAACAAACCATATGCCACACAAATTTTATATGATATTCATAACATAATAATTCCAGGAAAAATATCATACTCACATTTTCACATATTAATTTAACTGATAATTCTCAAAATACATATTATAATTTATTCCCCTTACTTGACTTACTGAGAGGCTCGTAAACACCCAAATCCTATGCCCGTCACGTCCAAAACTTAAAACCCTAAAAATCACATTCTTCCCAAGTTAAAAAACTCATTTCCGAGAACAATTTTCGTTTATCACTTCCTAGGTTTCAAATATCCAAGTAGCCCATTAAACCATAAAATATCTTACTCACCCTAATTTTGGGATGGTGCTCGGAACTCCAAATTGAAAATCTGCTCCAGTTATGTTTTAGAGAATCTCCCCATGAACCTCGCGGCGAATCCCAATCATCAATCGGGGCTATAACAAAACCAAAATCGAAGAGAGAGAGAGAGAAAATATTTCGCTGAAAATGGCGAAAAAGTTATTTATAGCTAGCATTCGTCGACGAGTTTAAGTGATTTGTCAATGAACCCATGAAGGCGCTTCGTCAACGAGGAGGCTAGTTTGTCGATGAACCTGAAATTTCCTGAAATTTACAGATTCTCGGTATCTTCTCGTCGTTGAAGACATGTGTACTTCATCGACGAGTTCTATAGGGACATTCATTGACGAAGACCCTAGGTTCGTCGACGAATCCCTGTTGTTTCCCCCTATTAAACTCACGCTCTTTCTTTTCACTTTCAATTTCATTTCATCATATAGCATTATATCCACGTCTGTAACTCAAGGCAGCCCTGAGAATATTCTTTCTATGCCATACTTCATCACAGGGTCGAGGTTACTCTGAAGATATTCTCCACGCCATGCTTCACCCCATGGTCGAGGTTATACTGTTTTGAAAATATTCTCCACGCCATGCTTCATCCCATGGTCAAGGTTATACTAGCCTGAAAATATTCCCCACGTCATGCTTCACCCCATGTTCGAGGTTATATTGCCTTGAAAATATTCTTCAGGCCATGCTTCACCCTGAAATTAGAAATAGCTTCCCAAGAGGGGGGGTGAATTGGATTCTAAAAAAAAAATTCTTTTGATTCCTTTTAAAATACCTTAAACTTCTTTTATTTCTTTTAACCAATTCTTGACTTATTTTTTTAATTCTTTAATCAATCAAGAACTTAGTTCTTTTATCCAATCAATAACACAATTAAACAACCAATCAATTAAACACAATCTTCAAACCAAACAATCAATTTATTTGCCAAGTACAAGTTAAACAACAAACAACCAGACCAAGATATAAAGTATTCAGCACTTTGGTAATATAACAACTCAAGATGGTTGTTTGTTTATATTTGCCAAATTTGAACCAAGCCCTGTAGTAAATGAGAATTTATGCTTGCTGATGTAAAGCCCTATATAGATGAATCAAATCACTCTTTCCAAATATTTAGAACTCAAATAAACTGTTGGTAAATTTATCTTCGGGATGTTAACCAAGTAACGTACTCCTGTAAGGTTTACGCAAGATATGGTGTAACCAACGTACTCTCTTTCGGTTTCCGCAACCCAAATCAAAATTAAACATTAAGTTTGTTTGATTTCCAAATATTACGTAGTATATATGATTATCAAATAAATAATCCACGCAATTTAAATATGCTGAAAATAAAGAGTAAGGGAAAGAGAGAGTGAGACGGAGATTTTTATGAGGTTCGACTTATACCCAGCCTACGTCCTCGCCTTTGGCAAACCACCAAAGGATTCACTAAACCTGTTCCGTTAACGGGTGGAACAAAACCTTTACAAGCAATACCCCATACTCAAACACTCATTCACTAAGCTAGAGCCCGCCTCTCTAAACGATGTCCCCTCATTCGGTTAGTCCTTTAGGCTAGAGCCCGCCTCTCTAAGCAATGTCCCCTTGCTTAGCCAACGATCCAAACAAACTTTGGAACGTCAAAGAACTACAAGAAATACAAGATAAGATCTACGTACAAGTATACTCTCTCAAAGAGCAAGTTAGTACAATTTTAGGACTATATACTTGAATGTAAAATATCAATATATAATACAACGAAGCTCAAGTGTAGAATTCACCAAATATCCTTCTTAGATGAGGATTAAGTAGTAGGAATTCAGAGGAGGAAGGATTAGCACTTCAGAATATCTCAGCAAAAGAATTTTTCAATGAGTGACCAAGAGAACTTTTAGCTTCTCAAAACAGAATTTTCAATTCTTAGATGTATTTTGATTTGAAAAACCATGTATTTATAGGCTTTCAAACATGTTTCCATATTGAAAAAGTTTCCTTTAAGTGTTTCCCAAAATTTTAGAAAGTTTAGAGCTCAAACGGCTATATTTTAAAATATTAGAATTTAAAAAATTTGCCCGTTGAACAGTATTGAGACGTCTGAAGTCGCAAGTTCAGACGTCTGAACTGCTACTCCCTTCTTTATATTCTGTCCAAAAAATCTTCAGACTTCTAAACTTAATCTTCAAATTTCTGAACTTAATCTTCAGACGTCTAAGGTCGTTTGTTTAGTCATTTGAAGTCCCTTCCGTGAATAGTGTTCAGATGTCTAACAGCAGTGACCCCATTTCAGTGTTTTGGTCATAAATTTTTCTGTATAACTCCAAATTAGGCGTTCTTAGTGTAAAAAGAAATCTAAGAGAAAAGCCTACAACTTTCATGTTGAATACATTTTAAAATAATGAGATTTTTATATAGAAAAATTCATCTCAATGCGGCTGTATAAAAACTGACAGCATTTGGAAGAACTCTTTTTTGTGCTTTTCATTCCAAAAATGATTATAACTCTTTTAAAATAATTTTTGACCTTATAAAAATATTTTTCAAGTATTTTAAAAGGTATCTAGGTCCAAGAAGTTAACCTAAGAGCTTCAAAATATTTCAAACGATATTTTAAACATTAAAGTACTTACATAAAAACTTCAAAGACTTTAACATTTTAGATTCTTGAGTCTTCATGCTCTGTCCTTGGATTGAGTCCATCTTTTCTTCAAGCTTTCATATTCTTTGAGCTTTCTCACTTTGCTTTTCTTTGGTTCTTTTGGCTTTAATATGCCTTGACTTTCAACAACTCATCCATGTTCTCATATTCTTCAAGGTTTCATATATCATCTTTAAATCCATGCTTTGACTCTTTTAAGCTTCATTTGATCCTTGTGAGCACTTTGACCTTGTTTTCTCATATATGAGCTTTGAAATATCATTACTTATACAAATACATTAAATTTCACTTGTTTGTTAGTATCAAAACAAGATAACAAGATTTTAAACCTTGTAAGACCAACAATCTCCTCCTTTTTTATGAAGACAAACAAGGAACAAAAATATGAGTAAGCCTTAAAAAGGCTCTCCCTTTCAATAAGTTTTATCTTAATAAAATCAATATTAATTTCATCAATCATGCTCATCAATACTTAAATACTTCTTTTGAATAGAAATTATGCTCTTGCTCAATTGTGCTCAATTTTTACTTCACAACTTTTCCCCCTTTTGGCATCAATCAAAAAGAAAAAGAAATGATTTAAATTCAAATACAAATCATTTTAAGCATATCAATAACCATGTATTCTAAACATATGTACACACACAAGTTATTGTTTTTCAATATAACATGTGTAGTGTGTAGCTCACAGCATTTATTTAAGATGCCGGCTGATATTAATTTGATGGTTTTTATGATACCAATTTAAAATTTAAAATTTAATTCATGATATCAATTGATTAATGATTCATGACACTCCCTCTGAATTCAATACATTTAGTTTTGTTATTAATTTTGCTTTTATCATCCCATGTAAAATATTGAATCATATCATGAGAACATACTCATCAAATACCAATATCATGCTAAAATCATCAATGTCACATCATGCTCATAGACATAATCATGCTCATAAATACTTTGACTTTGTGATACCAAGTGAGCTTTTAGATTTGATATCTATTGAAAATTTTAACATGTGAAACCAAAAATACTTTATAGATAAGCTTAATATCACATAATGTATAGTTCATGAATACCAATATAACTACTATATCTTTCATAGCTCATAGATAAAGAACAGTATGTTTATCCATATGATTCATTTAAAATCATGGATGTTCAAGAATTATCCCTATATAAAAAAATTATGCTTAAGCTCAATAATCTCATGCTCAAACTCTTTTCTTCTTATATCAAGATTTAGCTTTATAATCATTCTCAAGTTTGCAATATAATGAGCTATAAATTATCAATATAAGTCAAGTCAAGTCAAGTCATACTCATGTAGCATATAACATATCAGCACATTTCATAAGTAGGGAGCTTATCATATAGGCATGTAAGCATGTAACATATAGGCTTTCATTCTCAAATATTTTTTTTTAATCAAGGTACTTAAGTAATAAGCTCAATTTGATTATTTCTTAATATTTTCTTAATTTAAGCCTTGTAAAGAATCATCCTATGATTTTGAACCAACGATGCTATTTTCTTTATGTTTGTATGAAGTTATTATTTCACTTTTGGTACCCAGGCCTTCTTGAGTTCGGAGAATTTTTCAAGGAAAATTTCTTTTATTTTCCATACTTGCTTGGTTTTAACACCTTTCCTCTTAAACGGACATTCAAACTTTATATGCCCATTTTTTTTGCATTGATAGCATATGGTGTTTGTGTAGGCATTAGAAGATGTGCAAGTATAGTCTTTGGATTCTTTCGAGAAATATCCCATGTAAGAATTCTTTTTCTTTTTATTTTCAATTCCATTGAAACCAATGCCTTCTTTATTTAGAGACATTCTTTGTAAGCCAATCATCTTATCAAGATTTTCCTTTCCTTTTGTGAAGTTGTAAATAATTTTATCCTTATCTTTGATTTGATTCTTGAGATCATTTAACTTTATGTCTTTATTGTACTCAACCTTCTTCAGAGATTTCTCTAACTCTAGAGATAATTTTCTAATGTTATCCTCTAATTCAGAAATATTCATATCTTTCTCATATACGGTAGAGAATAGGGATCAACGGTCTTCTATCATTTGTTCATTCTTACTTTTTAGTTTCTCAATTTTCAAGTTGTTTTCTTTTTCAGTAAGATTTTTGGATTCTATTTTTTTCATTACTGATTCATACTTATGATCTAATTGCTTGAGTTTTGAGTCTTTATCTCTTTCAGCATTCTTTAGGAATTCTAACTCTTTCATTAAACTTTCATTCTTATTTTTCAATGAGGTGTTGTTTATTTGCTTTCATCAGCATCTTATGTACATTGAATAGATCATTTTGAAGTTCATCATAAGATGGCATACCCTCATCACTTGATTCATCACTACAAGAATTATTTGAAGATTTAGTTGAGAAGCTTTCTTCGTTATCCTATGCCATAAAGCACGTGTAAGCAACCTCTTGGTCACTTATTTCATTCTCTGAACTACTTGTACTATCCCAAGTAGTGGCTTTCATGACCTTCTTGTTTTTATTTTTAGACTCTTTCTTTAATAGTGGACATTCCGGTTTTAAATGTCCAGCTTTATTGCAATTATAACATTTAGATGTTTTATTCCTTAATTTCTTTTTGCTAACTTCTTCTTCTTCTTTTAAATTTGTTTCTCCTTCTTAGTATCCTTGCTAGCTTTTTAGATATGAAGACTTCTTCATCTTCATCCATTTCACTACTTGAGATTTCTTCTAGGGCTTTAAAGGCTATTTTTTCTTGGGCTTTGGTTTTCCCACTCTTTTCATTCATTGCCATTTCATATGTGAGGAGAGAACCTATAAGTTCATCTAAAGATGTGTTTTTCAGATTTCTACCTTCCGTGATAGCAGTAGCCTTTGGTTCCCACATGGAGGGAAGACCTCTTAGAATTTTCCTTATCATCTCATAAGTAGTGTAAGTTTTTCCTAAGGCATTTAGGGAATTGATTATGTGAGTGAACCTAGTAAACATATTTGTAATTGATTCATTCGGGTTCATCTTAAAGGCTTCATACTCGCTTGTGAGCATATCAACCCTATTATCCCTAACATCCGTTGTTCCTTCATAAGTAACTTCTAACTTATCTCATATTTCCTTAGCTGATTCACAAGGCATTACTCGATTAAATTCATTAGCATACAATGCACAATATAGAGCATTCATGGCACTAGAGTTTATTTGCAACATTTTATAGTCTCTTTCAGTCATGTCTTTCTTTTCCTTTGGTATTTGTTTTCCATCTACTAATGTGGTAGGAATTAGATTACCATCCGTGACAACCTCCCAAGCTTTCCAATCCATGGTTTGAATGTATTTTTGCATTCTCTTTTCTCCAAAATGTATAGTTTTGTCCACAAAAGATTGGTGGCCTAGTTGAAGATTGTCCCTCTCCAAAGGGAGCTACGCCTAAGTTAGCCATTACGATCTTTTTATAACTTCTAGTAAAGAGTTGCTATAACCCTGCTCTGATACCAATTGAAATTAAGAATATCTTCCAAAGAGGGGGGGAGGGGGGTGAATTGGATTATAAAAAAAAAAAATTCTTTTGATTCCTTTTAAAATACCTTAAACTTCTTTTATTTCTTTTAACCAATTCTTGACTTATTTTTTTAATTCTTTAATCAATCAAGAACTTAGTTCTTTTATCCAATCAATAACATAATTAAACAACCAATCAATTAAACACAATCTTCAAACCAAACAATCAATTTATTTACCAAGTATAAGTTAAACAACAAACAACCAGACCAAGATATAAAGTATTCAGCACTTTGGTAATATAACAACTCAAGATGGTTGTTTGTTTATATTTGCCAAATTTGAACCAAGCCCTGTAGTGAATGAGAATTTATGCTTGCTGATGTAAAGCCCTATATAGATGAATCAAATCACTCTTTCCAAATATTTAGAACTCAAATAAACTGTTGGTAAATTTATCTTCGGGATGTTAACCAAGTAACGTACTCTCGTAAGGTTTCCGCAAGATATGGTGTAACCAACGTACTCCCTTTCGGTTTCCGCAACCCAAATCAAAATTAAACATTAAGTTTTTTTGATTTCAAAATATTACGTAGTATATATGATTATCAAATAAATAATCCACGCAATTTAAATATGCTGAAAATAAAGAGTTAGGGAAAGAGAGAGTGAGACGGAGATTTTTACGAGGTTCGGCTTATATCCAGCCTACGTCCTCGCCTTTGGCAAACCACCAAAGGATTCACTAAACCTGTTCCGTTAACGGGTGGAACAAAACCTTTACAAGCAATACCCCATACTCAAACACTCCTTCACTAAGCTAGAGCCCGCCTCTCCAAACGATGTCCCCTCGTTCGGTCAGTCCTTTAGGCTAGAGCCCGCCTCTCTAAGCAATGTCCCCTTGCTTAGCCAACGATCCAAACAAATCTTGGAACGTCAAAGAACTACAAGAAATACAAGATAAGATCTGCGTACAAGTATACTCTCTCAAAGAGCAAGTTAGTACAATTTCAGGACTATATACTTGAATGTAAAATATCAATATATAATACAAAGAAGCTCAAGTGTAAAATTCACTGATATCCTTCTTAGATGAGGATTAAGTAGTAGGAATTCAGAGGAGGAAGGATTAGCACTTCAGAATATCTCAGCAAAAGAATTTTTCAATGAGTGACCAAGAGAACTTAGGAAGAACAAGAGTACTTTCAGCTTCTCAAAATAGAATTTTCAATTCTTGGATGTATTTTGATATGCAAAACCATGTATTTATAGGCTTTCAAACTTGTTTCCATGTTGCAAAAGTTTCCTTTAAGTGTTTCCCAAAATTTTAGAAAGTTTAGAGCTCAAACGGCTATATTTTAAAATATTAGAATTTAAAAAATTTGCCCGTTGAACAGTATTCAGATGTCTGAAGTCGCGAGTTCAAACGTCTGAACTGCTACTGCCTTTTTTATATTCTGTCCAGAAAATCTTCAGACATCTGAACTTAATCTTTAGACATTTGAGGTCGTTTGTTCAGTCATCTAAAATCCCTCCCGTGAACAGTGTTCAGATGTCTGACAGTAGTGACCCCGCTTCAGTGTTTTGGCCATAACTTTTTCTGGATAACTCCAAATTAGGTGTTCTTGGTGTCAAAAGAAATCTAGAGAAAATAATACAACTTTCATGTTGAACACATTTTAAAATAATGAGATTTTGATATAGAAAAATTCACCTCAATGCGGCTGTATAAAAACTGACAGCATTTGGAAGAACTCTTTTTGTGCTTTTCATTCCAAAAATGATTCTAACCCTTTTAAAATAATTTTTGACCTTAAAAAAATATTTTCCAAGTATTTTAAAAGGTATCTAGGTCCAACAAGTTAACCTAAGAGTTTCAAAATATTTGAAACGATGTTTTAAACATTAAAGTATTTACATAAAAACTTCTAAGACTTTAACATTTTAGATTCTTGAGTCTTCATGCTTTGTCCTTGGATTGAGTCCATCTTTTCTTCAAGCTTTCATATTCTTTGAGCTTTCTCACTTTGCTTTTCTTTAGCTCTTTTGGCTTTAATATGCCTTGGCTTTAAACAACTCATTCATGTCCTCATATTCTTCAAGATTTCATATATCATCTTTAAATCCATGCTTTGACTCTTTTAAGCTTCATTTGATCCTTGTGAGCACTTTGACCTTGTTTTCTCATATATGAGCCTTGAAATATCATTACTTATACAAATACATTAAATTTCACTTGTTTGTTAGCATCAAAATAAGATAACAAGATTTTGAGCCTTGTAAGGCCAACACACCCCATGGTCGAGGTTATGCTGCCCTGAAAATAATCTTCACATTTTATCATTCACATTTCTGTATTCACAATTCATTATTCACATTGTATTATTCACAATCACCATTCATCATTCACATTACATTATTCACATTGCAATGTTCACATTTCAGTATTTTCATTTCACTTTTCACAATTCAGTATCCCCATCTCAGTATTCACATTTCAAGATTTACATTGCAGAATTCACATTGCAACATTTTCATTTTCAGCATTCGCAATTCATCTCATCATATCAATGACATTTTCATCATTTCAATACACATTTCATCTCATAATAACATATGTACATCTCATTTCACATTATTCAACATTTCTCAGTAAAACATTTCCATATTTCATATTTCATCATTTCTCAAAAAATACTCTTTAGTACATATCACTTTTCAATGTTTACCAATAAAACCGTTCTCATATTATCCCAATTTAGTATATAAAACATAACTGGTTTCCATTATTTCCATTTCTGCATAAAGCCTTTCAATAAATAAATATATATATATATATATATATATATATATATATATATATATATATATAGACTTATTATTCTCAGTGCAAAACACCCAATCAATTTCAAACACATTTCCAGAACAAACCATATGTCACACAAATTTTTTCTAATATTCATAACATAATAATTCGAGGCAAAATACCATACCCATATTTTCACATATTAATTCAACCGATAATTCTCAAAATACCTGTTTTAATTTATTCCCCTTAATTGACTTACTAAGAGGCTTGTAAACACCCAAATCTTGCACCCAAGGCGTCCGAAATTCAAAACCCTAAAAGTCACATTTTTCCCAAGTTAAACAACTCATTTCCCAGAACAATTTTCGTTTATCACTTCCTAGGTTTCGAATACTCCAAGTAGCCCATTAAACCCTAAAATATATTACTTACCCTGATTTTGGGATGGTGCCCTAGAACTCCAAATTGAAAATCCACTCCGACTATATTGTAGAGAATCTCCCCATGAACCTCGTGGTGGATCCCGATCGTCAATCCAGGCTATGATGAAACCAGAATTGAAGAGAGAGAGAGAGAGAGAGAGAGAGAGAGAGAGAGAGAGAGAGAGAGAGAGAGAGAGAGAGAGAATATCTCGCTGAAAATGACAAAAAAGTTATTTATAGGTCAGCATTTGTCGACAAGTTCAAGTGATTTGTCAATGAACCCATGAAGGCGTTTCGCTGACGAGAAGGCTAGTTCGTTGATGAACCTGAAATTTTTTGAAATTCACAGACTCTCGGTATCTTCTCGTCGACGAAGACATGTGTACTTCGTCGACGAGTTCTATATGGACATTCGTCGACGAAAACCCTGGGTTCGTTGACGAATCCCTGTTGTTTCCCCCTTTTCAGATTTCTTTCCCTTTCTCTCTCCTTTATTATTATTTTTTTTTTCAAGAATAAATTTTCTGTGTCTCTACATTTGTCATCTTGAAATATTTTGACTTTTTTATCATTAAAGAACCACATCTGAGTTTAGCTAGACCAAGTAAAATAATAGATAAAAATATATTAATTTAAATCAATTTCGATCGGTCTAATTCAACTCCTATCCAATATGTATATTAAACGAGTTGAATATAAACTGTAATTTGTCCATCCAACTATTCGCCTAATTCACAATAAATTATCTAATCCGGTTCATTTTGTCAAGTTAGTGAACACTACGTTGTGATGAATCAAAACACACAATTGAGTATAACGACTTATGGTTTAAATTTTGAAGTTATTGAGAATGACTTATTAGTCAATCTATTTAAGAATTGTCTTTTAGAATAGTTATGCTTTTAGATGTAAATTTATATGGAAAAATTACATTTTGAATTGCAAATTTTTGTCAATTTTTGAAAGTTACATTTTTAAGATAGTTATGTTCTTTATTCAATAAATATTTTACTGTTTTGGGCTGCTCTGTTGAAAGTGAGTCTTCAGTTTTGGGCTGCTCTGTTGGGTTTTCTTCATCACTTGCACAGGTAAGAAGAATTTTCAATATTAGTTCACGATAGAGTCAGAGTGGACCCATTTTGAGGTAATTTTGTAATTGAAATTCAGCACCTTGGGCTTATTGGGCTTATTTATAACAAATTTAATAGGCTAACTTTGGGCCTGGTTTTTGAAAACCAGCCCAAAGACAAGAAGTAAGCCCAGCCTCTCTCATGGCTGTTCCCCATGGTAGACAAGCCATGCATGCCTCTCCCTCTCCCATGTGACCAGTCATCTTCAACATTTCCCATGGAACTGGTTCCCATGCCACCTTGCCTATAAAGAGGAGTGGAGATTCAAAATGAAGGGGGGAATTGACAGCAAGCTAGCCTGGAAAATGAAAAATTCAGGGAGACGAAGAACTCTGCCAATCTAATAAGGGAAGCAGCCAAGAATAGAATGCAAACTAATTAGGAGATTGATGCGGGTTCAGAGGAAGACTTAATTTGCAAAGTGTACCTGGGTGTGTCTAGAGAAAGAGAGCAGAAAGGGAAAGCAAGCTGGTATTAATTAAGGTACTTTCTTCATTCTTGATTACCTCTTGGAATTCTGATTTGTCTCCCCAGAGCTAGCACCCAGTAAGTGGATTTCAACTTCACATTGCTCATATTCATTTCATGTACGCTTGTGTGCGCTATATTTGGGAATTTAAACTGAAATGAAAATCATTCTTGTTGTGAATTTCGGCCTAGAAGAAGAAGAAGAGGAAGGAGATTCACCAGTAGAGGACGAGTGGCTGCAGTGGAGACTGGCCGGGTCGGTGGTGGCCACAACAGGCGGCGGCGCTGGCCGTAGTAGGTGGATACAACTCGCAAACTTGCGCTTATGCGAGAGAGAGAGAGAGAGAGAAGGGCTGAAATCGTTGGTTCTTGTGGCGAAGGCCGTGTGACAATGGTCAATGGCGTTGATGGCCGTGAGGGAGGAGCTGTGAGAATGTGAGCTGGTGGTGCTGGTTTCAAAAAGAGGCCGCTCCATCTGGGTGTGAGCAATGAAGGAGAAGGGCTAATAATGTAAATATGATGAGTTGTAAATGAAGGAATCAATAAAGGAATCAAGAAGAAGATATAATAAATAAGCATTGATGTATTCGATTCGGTGCAGTTTGGTTTTGGCCAGAACTGCAACCGAACCAAAATTTTTGGCTTTGGGATTTTCGAACCGAAATCGAAACCGTACCAAAATTATGTTTTAATTGAAAATAAAAAATGTGACGGTTCGGTCGCAGTTTTTCGGTTTTAAACTGATTTTTTTTACAAAAAAAAAAATATTTATTTTTCATAAACTTGTTGAAAATTTATTGAGCATTTTAATTTTTTATAGAGACTTGTAATTGTAATAAAATAAAATTTATTGGATACTTTTAACAAAAATAACCTTTATTTTTTATAAAGTTCTTAAAAATTTATTGAGGATTTTTATTTTCTCTAGTGGTTATATAGCTATATTGCATGTTGTATTTTTAGTAGCCATATTATATATATATATATATATATATATTATATGAATCGGTTTTTCAATTTTTTTCGGTTCGATTTCAACATAAAACCGAAACCAAAACCGAACATTTTTATTTTTGAAAACCGCAAACGAAACCGAAAACCAAAAAAATAAACCATGTTTGGTTTCGGTTCGATTTCGGTCCGATTTTTGGTTTTTCGATAATTTTTGTACACCCCTAGCAACCAAGGCGAAGAATGAGGGAGGAAGTTGACTATCTTATTTTTTTTTTTAAATTAATAAATTAGTTAATAAATGTGTGTGTTGTGCTTCTTGGAGTCAGTAGTCAATTGTCAAGATTTCAGCCATTGAGATCTAGAGGAATCAGCGGCCACCAAGTCCATTTGTGAAGCCCAATCCAATGTAGCCATTTGTTTTCCCCAATTTTTTTTTAAAAAAATTCATTTTTAAAATTTCAAAAATTAAAAAAAAAATTGCAAAAAATCAGAAAAATAATAGAATATCTGTTGACTCAGATAACCCAAAAAAAAAAAAAAAAAGCATAAGAAAAGTTGCACAAATTCTAAAAAATAAAGAAAGTTTTACAAAAAATTGGCACCATTCTTACTCATTTTTTTTATCAAATTTCAGTGGTTTTTATATTGTGATTTGTTTATGTGTACCGTGTTTGCTGCCTAAATGCATGTTTCGTACTTTCTTTTATGCGTACTTGCATGCTTGTGTGTCTGTGTACACTTTCTATACGAGGAGCAGAGATTCTAACTGAATCACTTTATCTGTAGTGATTCTTTTAGATTATTGGATTTGGTGCACACATTGTATGTTTCTTTTGCATAGACTGTCATTTTAATTATATATTTTAAATATGTTTAATTCCTTTATTTTCTTGCCTATTTGATGTATCGTTGATTGAAAAACCTTAATGAATCTTCCTTTAAATCTTAAAAGGCATGTCTTTGCATGCCTTTAAGGTTTAAAGGCAAGAAGTCTTTATTTTCAGGATTAGTCACGTGGAGTGTAAAATGGACGCGCGGATACCCAGTGCGTAATCCAAAAAAAAAAAAACAAAAGTCTTTATTTTATACAAGTCTTCCTGAAAATGAAGGTCGAGTAATGGACACTTTTTAAAAGGTTGAAACAAAGGAAAAACATTGAATGAATAATTCTTGAAGGGATCGTTGAGAGTTGTGTTTTAAGTATACTTTTGGGGTCTTGAGGTGAAGATAGTTTATGTCCTTTGCAAGGCTATCAAAAATTTAAAGACCAAGTAATTAAATAAATAGAAGAACAGAAGTCTTGATCGGTCATTTTGGATATGTAATGTAATCTTTAGGCTAATAAGATATCGTCTGTTGGATAAATGTAAAGGGGTGCTAATACCTTTCATTTGCAACTTGGTGACACAGATAATTTGTAACGTCCCGGCCCTTTAAACCGCCCCATAGTGCTACTATACATACATAACATGTACAATCAGATAACATATATCAAATACCCACCCTAAATAGGGACATACGGGTATATCATGCTGATTTGTACTTTCGTATATTGCAGAAAAACATAAACATTCATATGGATTCTAATAAACGTACCAGAGTATCTAACTGTTCCTTACATACATTCATACATACGTAAAACATAAACTGTATTACATTCCCCAAAAGCCAACCAGGCTAACAATCTCGTACTCATACAGAAACTTACGTTAACTAACAAGACTCTACGCTCCACAGTCTCTCTAGAAGACTAGGATCGATTTCTTGTGACTCCTGAAATAAAGGTTGTAAGATTGGGATGAGACACTTTTCAGTAAGGAGGAAGATATTACATCAGTATGTGACAACATGTGTTTAAACCATTAGTGGTAGTTAATATTCACAACATTCTCAGTACTGTAATATAAGAAACATGAATATAATTCCTGCAATAGATAACTCAGCATTGTAACAAGTGAGAGTTCCCGAGGTTAGGGTAGGGTACAGGTCCATACACTGCACAGTCCCTCCACTCGGTACTCAAACCTGTGACTTTGCCCATTGAAACTTTTAAATCATGTATATGCATATTTAGAACACCGTTCAGCTTTGAAACTATCATAACTATGCCAGTAACTCCCCATGGCCAGTGTTGTGCGATAACTAAGCACTGATCGAGCCTTGTTCATGCAGGCATTGTCAGGCATCATAACATACTGTGGTCCGACTTGGCCATCACCACCCTAATCCCTCTTGACCAGTGGCCCTTCGTACCAAGCTGACTACTAGATACCCACACTGAAAACATGTGTGTGGTTGCACTGTGTCTATCTGTTCTAGCAACAGTACCACGTTTACATAATATAAGCTTTTTAAGGCTTCATATACTATTGAGTTTCTTATGCTCTAAGTAACAAGTTGCAGTCCTAATTATCATATATACAATTTATCATAAATTGTATTAACCTGTGCAATACCAGTATTTTCACAATCTTATTCATGAAATCTTTCATACATACTATCTTTCCTTCATACTGTTGTAAAAACTGACACATACCTCCTCGGTTTAACCCTTACATACATAGTGTATGGTATTTAACCAGCATCTCATTTCTGCATCTTGAAAGTCATTTGGGACTCAGTCCCCATATTTCATATACGTACTTAACTGAATTAGTTCATTCTCTTATAATACCATTTCATATCATAAGCCACACCTATTTGGTTAAAATATACATTTCCTATAAACTGGTTCGAAAATAACTTTTTCTGCTGAAATCAAGAATTTCGAGCATCTCCTACTTTAGTTTTAATGCAAATAAAGTAATTTTAATAAATTTGGAGATCATATGCCAAAAACTTCATTTTTGCCAAAATCGTAAAACTGCAAAACCAACATATCTACCCAGTGAAATTTTGCAAATAAGCAGTCATATCATTCATATAAACATAAGCTACATATTTAGTAGTTTCGTTTTCTAAAAATACTAATGTAAACAAATCCTCTTATCTTAATCCCGAAAATCGAAACACGAACGAATCAATCCAAAACAATGACATGGGATCCTCGAAACCTAAAAACTGAAGAACAATACTTCACTATAATCCCAAGTACTGCATATCTACTAAACCAAAAACAAAATGAGATCTTTACCTCGATTTTAGGGAAAACTCGAAAATCCTCAGAACGAAGATCTGATCTTCTATAACTGTAGAGATTCTCCTCCTAATCCACGTAACGACGTCGGATCGTTGATTCTAGTAACAAATGGCACGAAATCTTAGAGAGAGAGAGAGGGCCACTTCATGTTCTAGAGAGAGAGAGAGAGAGAGAGAGAGAGAGAGAATTGAGATAACTTAGCAATGAAACAATGAATATTCTATTTATAACTAGGTTAACTTGGCCAGCCTCGTCAACGAGTTGGAGTCCTCGTCAACGAGCCGAAGAAGGGTGTTCATTGCTGAGAGAGTGACCTCGTCGACGAGCCTGAGATTTCAGAATTTTCAAAAATCCCTCAGTATCTTCTCATCGACGAGCCTCTGCATCTCGTCACCGAGCCACAGAAGAGACTTCATTGACAAGAAAAGGAGCCCCGTCGACGAGCTCTACTATTTTATCCTTTTTAATTTCCCTTCTCTTTTCTTTATTTATTTTTCGGATTCGGGTCCCTACATCATTGATTGTTGACTTCTCTGGACTTAGGTGACCAATGAACTGGCAGTGTAAGTAGATGTTCTAACCACACTTAGAATAAATAGTTAGTGGAGACTCCGTTGTTCTTAAAAAAGTAACTTATTTTTCAGTCCATAAGTTACACTAGGCTTCATATCATATAATATTGAGTTTGCCACTTGATTGAAGCATTTCAAATTTTTGATCCTACTCATCGCGTGGGATCGTCTCTCATGAACGTTGCAAAAATTATGATGCTATATTGTTGCTTCACCAACTTAATTACTTCATTCATTGTACTAGCATTTTTTTTTATCTGTAAAAGTAAATTATATTGATCAAAAGTATACACTATACACTGGGCATACCCAGGTAACCATGGGGGGAAGCCAAGCCCCATCCACAATTGCAGAGCAATACAAAAACAAGGCAAGGCCAATCGACCTCCCTAATCAAGCATCAAAGTTACATCAATACTAACTGTACGTTTGAAAGTAAATAGAAAAATTTCAATCCAAGGGGAATAAGTCGAATCTATCATATTTACCCTGTACGTGTGGCACTATATTACTTTCAATAGCTCCTCCGGAGAGATAGACTTGCTCTCAAACTTTTTTTTATTTATTTCTAAAATGCCATATTAAATACACTGTGGTAGCCACACTGAAAAATAAGGTATATGCCCAAGAGGGTGGGGGGGGGGGTGAATTGGAATTTTAAAATTTCTTTGATTGATTCTTTCTTAACTTATTTTAAGTTCAACCACTACACAAGTAAAGTTATTTTTCAATTACAAGTTCAGTGGAAAATTAACTTAGTTAAAACCTATATGAATGAGTATATCAAGTTGAATATTCCTTTCAAAAATTCAATACAATCCAACCAACACAATCACAACACAATCCACAATAAGCAATAATCCAGCAATGCTTTCAAAGTTTCAGTACTTTAATAACTCAAGGTAGGGTTTATGTATGTTGTTGATAAAAAGCCCTGTATTGGTGAACCTGTTTTCTCAATATGAAGTATAATTCAAACTTCCAACACTTTCCCAAAAACTCAGATTTTAATTAAAATTTCAATTAATGAGTTTTGGATGTTAACCAATCAACATACTCCCTTATAGTTTCTGCAATTAGTATTGATTAACCAATGTACTCCCTTTTGGTTTCCGCAATCCCAAAGCCAAATTAATTTTCAATTTATTTATAATCCAGTACACTTAGTATAACTGAAAAATTAAAATCCAACCACGCAGTTAATATGGACAGAAATTTAAATGAAAGTAGGGAAGAGAGTGAGATGAGAGTTTTTAAGAGGTTCGGCTATTCCCGCCTACGTCCTTGCCTTAGGCAACACCACCTAAGGATCCACTATAACCACTCCTTTACGAGCAGGAGCAACCTTACAATCTCTCCTTCAATAGGCTAGAGTATGCCTCTCCAAACGATACTGCATGCTTAGTCCAACAACGATTCAAGAACCTGAACCGTCTACAAAATAAGAACAAGTTTTGGTGTACAAAGACACTCTCAACAAGAGCAGATTAGTATAATAATTCAGTACTAAAATGTACTTCAATTCAAAATAATAATTGAAAGAGTTTGAAGCCTTTAGAAGTATATCACCGTGAGCTTTCTTTCTTGATTGAAAGAATTCAGAGTATGCTCAGAATTTTTTGAGAGATTCCCAGCAAACCTCAGTAAAGAAATTCATAATTTGATTGCACAAGAGAGCTTTGAGAGTTTTGAGGACAAGAGAGCTTGAATGTTGTATTTGCTTAATGTTTTTAAATCTTTAGCCTTGGGGAGGTATTTATAGGTGTTTATTCAAGAGTATTTCGTGTTCCCCAAGTGACTTGGAGTGTTTCCCAAGTTTACATAATGTTTAGAATTCAAAAGGTCAAATTTGGAAAGTTCCCGTTATGTTTAAAATTTAAAATCTCGAAGAGTCAGTCAATTGGGAAAGTAGGAATCAGTTGCCTGGAAATATTAAAACACAGAGATTTTCAAATACAGAAGGAGTCAGTAGATAGTGAAATCACGAGTCAGTCACTTGAGTCCTCATGGGTTGTTTCAAAATCAAGTATTTTATTTTTGAGTTGCCTGGGAAGTTCTTGTCAGTTGCCTAGAAAGACCAACAACTAATTTTTCAACTTATTTCCAAATTTATTTTTCTCCTTTTCTTTCCTCAAAATATTTTAATACTTTTGAAAAGAATTTTCCGGGGTTTTTCAAAACATGGTCTCTAAGTCAATAAATTTCCTAATGAGCTTCAAACCCAATCAAATCATAATTTGAATGAAGTACGTACATAGAGACTCTCTTAAGACTTTAAACACATTTTAAGTTTTGGAGTCTTCATGCTTGTTATTTGTTGAGTCATTTTTGTCTTTTAGCTTAAAATATCTAAGCTTTCATCAATTCCTCTTTGGTATTCATGCTCTCATATTCTTTGAGCTTTCATATTCCTTTCACATGGAGTGTTGCAATAAGCTTTGGTTATACTTGAACTTGAGCTTGAAACACCTGTCTCCTGAATATATTCTTACTCACAAAAAAACATGTTAAATAACCTTTGATTTCTTATCATCAAAATAAGATTGGTAAGTCATGTTAGGCAACAATCTCCCCTTTTTTGATGATAACAAACAAAGAGCAAAATATGAGTGAACCTTGAAAAGGCTCTCCCGTACAATAAGCATATTTTTAACATTATTTTGAAAGTACAATAATCATTCAATAATATCAACTTCTTCAGTTTTATGTAAGTTCATATAACAAAAGCTTATATTCATCATATTTCATATATCAATATTTCATTATATTTCAGCATATATCACTTTCAATCTGTTGACTTTTTGGTCATATCCATGTTTTGATTATGACAAACCATAGTATCTCATTTGTGTGCTTTGAGTATTTGAGCATGTTTATGTTTTAGTTAGCAGAGATGATGATGCAATGTGGAAGCCATGAGAGCACCTAAACAAGCATATCCTAATGTGTTCCATGGAATTGCAAATGAGTCATGCATGAAGATTGATTTATATTTCAAGTTGTATTATATTTTTATATTTATCATTTTGAGTTTGTAATATTATTTGGTCTATAATAATAAATGCATTGCCCACATGATAGGACTGATAAGCTCAAATGACCATAGGGATCCGAATGACCCTAGAGTAGGTCGACCGACGCCAACTTTTTGGGGTTATCTCTCAAACACCATAGATTGACTTTAGTACCCCAAAATATCACATGAAAAGTCCCCTATAACTTAGAAATGAGAATTATGTGAGATGGGTGACTTTATATAGAAATCAGAACTTAAATGCACAGTTTTTGTATGTTCGATCGATCGAACAAAAACATACAGAACATGTAACGACTCGGTCCTTTAAACGGACCCAAGTTGCCAACTTACATACATAATAACCTGTACCTGATTGACATACATGAACAACTCGCCCTAAACAGGGACATACGAGTGTAAATCATACAAAACTGGGATATAAATGTCGCGGAAAAACATAAATATCCATCAGGATTTATATTAGGTATATACCCGAACTGTATTCTTAAATTCTCAAGCATCCAACTTAATACATAAATCAGTGTTTACAACCTCAAAAAAGATGCTTCTAACTAAGTTTATTATACAACTGAATACTTACACAACTAAACCAAAAACCACCCTCCTAATCGCTCTAGAAACTAGGATCGACGTCCTGAATGACCTAAAAAATAGAGGTTGTACAATGGGGTGAGACACTTCTCTATAAGGAAGAAAGTATTACAATCAGTGTGTGACCACATGTGAGTATTTTAATTTAAAACACATATCCAAATATATAAAACAAAGGTTTTCAATACTGAAGCACAACACATATATCAATATAAACAATATCGTTTTTCCATATCAGCTTTTAAATCAGGTATATGAATATAGAACAACCAACAACTTGGTATCACAAATAATGCCTATTTTACCCCATGGTGCGAGTTGTGCACTAATATCTCTAATAATGCCCTGTTAGTGCAGGCACTGTCATGTATCTCATATATAGTCTGACTGCCTCCCCTAGTCCATTATTCACCAGTGATTACAAACTCCTGCAAGCCGACCATCTCTGTACCCACACCGCTTAGCGTGTGTGGTTGCACTGTACTCACTGGCAACGGAATCCAAGCTTTTTGGCATTGGGACTATAAACCCCTTTACCCTGAAGTATTTCAACTCCTTAGTCGGTAGTATCTTTCAACCTCTTAGGTGGTAGTATCTTTCAACTCCAATAGTTGCAAGCTGTGGTTCCACTTATCATATATACAATTTATAAAAAAAACATGATAACTTGTGCAATTCTTGTATTTTCACAAGCTCAAATATATGAGTTTGTGTGAAAATGTGCATATATGTAGTCACACACTATTGTAACACTTTCTTCCTTACTGAGAGGTGTCTCACCCCATTATACAACCTTTGTTTTCAAGTCCATCAGGATGTCGTGTAGTGACCCAAAGAATAATGGTATTCTAATAATAAGAGGGAGAGAAATGGAAATAAAAATAGGGTTCGTCGACAAGTGCATAAGGAAATTCGTCGACAAAGTTACATCTCATCGATGAGAAAATATTGAGAGAAGGATTTGGGCTACTCTGAATTTTGTCGACGCAGGGCAAGGTTCGTCAATAAATTTACTGAAGGACTCGTTGACGAGTTGACGTGTCTTATCGACGAATCTAGCCTTATAAATAAGGAAAACTTGAATTTTTATCATATTTTCAGTGCCCTCTCTCTCTCTCTCTCCTCTCTGTCTCCTACAGTCCCTCTCCCCTCTCTCTTCGATTTTGGCCCCACCAATCACCGGATCGACGATCCAAAGCCACCACGACACTCCTGGCGAAGTTCTCTGCAGGTCTGCCGGAGCGGATCGTTGGTGACATGAAATTGGATTTCATCCCAAATTTAGGGTAAGGCCTTGTAGCCTATTTTTGGCATTCTGATAGTTATAAGAAATGATGTAGGTGAAAAAATACTAATATTCTGTTATGGAAAATGTTGTTTTCAGGGTGTTATGTAGGAGGCCCTGCGGGTGTTAGGCTAGTAAACTATAGGGGTTTTCCAGTAGTCAGGTAAGAGAAATATGCTATGCTAGATATTTTAAAAATATTATACAGTTTATTAAATTATGAAAATTATGTATTAAAGTATGGCGTGGCTTAAGAATAAGAATATAGTACGGAAGATATGTTTACGAATTCCAGTACCATGATTTTATGAATTTCAGTACTATGATTATACGAATCTCAGCACCATGATTATTTGAATTTCAGTATTATGATTATGCAGTTTCAGTGTTATGATTATACAGTTCTCAATATTATGACGTATGAATTACAGTTATAGTTTATTCAGTATCATGGTTATTACGGTTATTTCAGAATCATGCTAAATCAGATAGTTGTATATAGAGATATATTATATAGTATTAGACCCTATTGGACCATACAGTTACAGAGCACGGTACCGTTGTTACAGATATTATGTTATGTTATGAGTGCAACCACCTATTTAGATAATATGTGGTAGTAGGTCGATCACCTAGGCCCTTGATGTGGACAGGCTCCCCATTAGATATGGGTTGAGGTGGGCAGATCAGACCAATGGAGTATAGTGATTTACTCTGATCAGCCAGCGAGTGTAGATCCCGCCTACGGGCCGCACAACCCTGTCCTGAGGGGTTAAATCATGACACATAGTTATCCATAGGGAAATTTTTCAGTTACTATTACGTATGTATAGATTTACAAAAACAGGGAACATACTTATATACACTAGAAGTACTTTGAATAGTAACCTACAATATTGTTTTGTTAAGCAACATGGAAAGGGTGGTGTATTTTATTACTTGTACTGTACTTACGTATCCAGTTATACATGACTATATGAAAACAGATTTTCATAATACTGTAACTCATTTGCAACACACTAGTAATAGCATATTTCGTCTTATTGAGCATTGGCTTATCCCAATGTTGAATCATTTTTCAGGTGATCTAGGTAGGCGAGCAGACTAGGCTCGCAGATAGAGGCGCTTCAGTAGTGCCCTGTCAGTGAAGTGAGTATTGTGGAGGATTTTTGTATATCCCAGTATAGTTGAGAGTATCTTGGGTAACAAATATATGTGTATATTTTGGGAAATATGTTAGTACTCTGGTATTGTATGGTATTGTATATATATTTACGTATAGTTATGTTTATTTGAATTCTGCTTCTCGCTGCTTAGGTTAATGATTGGGTTTACCCCTAGTATGGTATTAGAGAGCATGTAGATTATCATAGTATAAAAAAAAAAAAAAACCAGTTTATTAAGCAGGTCGTTACACGTCGATCCTAGTTGCTTAAGGGACTTGGAGAATTGTTTTGGGTTGTAGCATACGTAAGTAGTTTATGTGTATATTGAACTTAGTTGGAATATCATTTTGAGGTTGTATTAATAGAATATGTTCGAAGTCTGCATAAAGGTATTTGAGGTTACAACAGTAAACTATGGTATATGTCTATTAGAAATCCCGATGAATGTTTATGTTTTTCCGCAATATTTACATTGTAATTATGTATGGTTTACACTTGTATGTCCCTATTTAGGGCGGGTTGTTTATGTATCTTGAATAGGTACATGTATTTTGTATGAGTGAGTGACACCAAGGTCCATATAAAGGGTCGGGTTGTTACAGTTGGTATCAGAGCCTATAGCTAGTCGGAAGTATGATTTGATTCATACTGCCTGGTTAGGGATATGTGCAGAACTTAGGATTTGCTAGTTTTGATAATCTAGAATATACCAGAGTATAGGACAAAGATAAGACCTTGGATTTTGCTTTGTATACCTGGAGACGTAAATTCATCGATAGACTTCTGTGTATTTCTGGATTAGTTGAAAGGTTCAGAAATTCACGGCAATCCATTAGCAGTTTTTTTTCCTAGTAGAAGGGTGGAATTCAAGTTCGAATGATAATGTCAAATTAATGGAGTATGTCAATATTTGGGATATGAATTTAAGGGATTGAGTCTATAACATGATAATATTAGTCGATTCTTAGGTTATTACCTTTATGATGGATTCTCATAATTTTTTTCAGGATGGAATCCAGGGATATCACTGCCAATGTGGGAAGCAGTAGTAGTGAGGGTGCTGGCCCTGAGGCTGGTAATAATTCTACTAGTGTGTTGTGTGACTTCGCACAACAGCTTATGGTTAAAGTAGTGCGGACGAATAGGGGGCAGGATTGTCCTACGACTGAGTTGGGTTGCTCCATTGAGCAGTTCACTAGGTTAAAGCCCTTAGTTTTTGTGGGCAGTGCATCTCCATTTCGTGCTGAGAATTGGATCCAGGGGATCGAGAAGATCCTAGACGTGTTGAACTACACTGAGAGGCAGAAAGTCACCTTCGCCACGTTCAAGTTGGTAGGGGAGGCTGAGAGATGGTGGGTGTCTGTAACGTAGATGAAAGAGCATCGACTGATACCAATAGCACTGACGTGGGCCCGATTCAAAGAGCTCTTCTTTGAACGTTATTTTCTAGCCACGGTTAGAAACACGAAGATGGAGGAATTGATGAATCTGATGCAACAATCGCTGACAGTGCAGCAGTACGCTACCAAATTCCAGGAGATGTCCTGATTCACTCCATTCGTTATACCAGATGAAGTGAAGAAGGCCTGGAAATTTCAGAGGGGCTTGAGGAGAGAGATTCATAAGCAGACAACAGTTGCAAGACTTTGCTACGTTGGTTGATAAAGCCACAGTAGAAGAAGAGTGTTTGCTGGAGGACAGAGAGGTTCAAGTCACGAAGAAGAGGCCAGCGCCTCCTAATTCTTTTTCTGGGGTAGGACAGAGTAAGTGGAAGAAGAATAGTGGTGGTACGTCTCAGAATACCGCACATGTTCAACGTTGCTCTTTATGTGGTAAGACACACCATGGGCAGTGTTGGTTGTCTACGGGGGCCTGTATGCTTTGTGGTAGGTAACGACGTCAGATGAGAGACTGTCAGATGCAGAGAAATAGCAGAACCTTGCAACAGCCATACATGGGTAATACTCAGGCATAGTGTGGTGGTCAGCAAAGGCGTACGACCTAGGCAAGGGTGTATTCTCTGACTCCAACCGATGCTGAGAACACGAGCGATGTTGTCATAAGTATTATTTACATGTTTTCTCATAAAGCTGTAGTATTATTTGATTTTGGGGCAAAACATTCTTCTATTTCCTGTGGATTTGTTAAACTGTGTGGATTAGAGGTGCAACGGTTAGACTATGAACTAGTAGTAGCTACATCGTCTGGGACTGCGGTCGGGTGTGACATGTCTGGCTTTGATGTCATCTTTGGGATGGACTGGTTGTCATCCAATTATGCTAGTATTGACTGCCACATGAGGGAGGTGTTGTTTAGACCGCCTGGGGAACAGGAATTTTAGTTTTTAGGGTCGCGTGTGCGTTCTACATCATGGATCCTTTTTGTTATGCAAGCTAGAAGGTTACTCCTTAAAGGGTGCCAGGGTTATCTGGCATTGGAGAAAGACACGCCAGTAGAGGAACGGGATCTGGAGATGATCGCGGTTGTGCGCGAATTCCCTGACGTATTTCTAGAGGATTTGCTAGGTTTACCTCTAGATCGTGAAGTGGAATTTGCCATAGAATTAGCTCCAGGTATGGTGCCAATATCAAAAGCTCCGTATCATATGGCTCCAGCCGAATTGAGAGAATTGAAAGAAAAGCTTCAAGAGCTGCTAGACAAGGGGTACATTCGACCCAGTGTTTCTCCTTGGGGAGCACCAGTGTTATTTGTGAAGAAGAAGGATGGGTCGATGAGAATGTGCATTGACTACCGAGAACTGAATAAGGTGATGACAAAGAACAAATATCCATTACTCAGGATCGATGATTTGTTTGACCAACTTCAGGGCACGCGGGTCTTCTCTAAGATTGACCTACGGTCTGGGTATTACCAGCTAAACGTGAAAGCAGAGGACGTCTCAAAAACTGCATTTCGAACCCGGTATGGCCATTTTGAATTTATGGTTATGCCTTTTGGTTTGACTAATGCACCTGCAGCATTTATGGATTTGATTAATAGGGTCTTCCACGAGTATCTAGACTAGTTCGTTGTGGTATTTATTGATGATATCCTAGTGTATTCTAGGAGTGCTACAGAGCATGAAATTCATTTGAGACTATTATTGCAAATGCTTAGAGATAAGAGGTTGTATGCTAAACTGAAGGAGTGCGAGTTCTGATTAGAACAAATTTCATTTCTGGGACATGTGGTGTCTAAGGAAGGTATATCCGTGGACCCATGTAAGATTGAAGCAGTAGTGGACTGGGCGAGACTGAAGAATGTTTAGGAGGTCAGAAGTTTTCTGGGTCTTAAAGGTTACTACCGTCGGTTCGTGGAAGGGTTCTCCAATTTAGCAGGTCCTTTGACGAGACTTACGTGGAAGAATGTGAGGTATGATTGGACGGATGAGTGCGAGCTGAGTTTCCAGGAGCTGAAATAGCGACTGCTCACTGCTCTAGTTCTGACTCTTCCATCCAGTAATGGTGGCTTCGTAATTTATAGTGATGCTTCGAAAAGGGGTCTAGGCTGTGTTCTAATGTAGTAGGGCAAGGTAGTTGCTTACACTTCTCATCAATTCAAAGAATACGAGAAGAACTACCCGACACATGATATGGAGTTAGTAGCGGTAGTGTTTGCATTGAAAATTTGGAGGCACTACTTGTATGGTGAAAGGTTTGAGATTTTTGCCAACCATAAAAGTCTTAAATACTTTTTCACCCAGAAGGAGCTCAATATGAGACAACGTAGATGGCTTAAGTTGATTGAAGACTACGACTGTGTTATTAGCTATCACCCAGGAAAGGCTAATATGGTAGCCGATGCTCTGAGCCGGAAGTCTGTGGATGCGTTTGTTTCAGCAGTGGAGGTTCAGCATCAGATCTGTATGGACCTTGAGAGGTTGAGTTTGAAGGTAGTGGAAGGAAACCATCAGAGTGTTCTTGCTAGCTTGGTGGTACAACCGACTTTATAGGAGAGGATCCGTGTGGCGCGGAAGGAGGATCTTGAGTTGGTTGAGGTTATGGAAGGAATTCAGAAGAGGTTAAAGTCGGATTTCAGTATCTCTGGCTATGGGATATTAAGATATTGTGGTAGGGTTTATGTGCCGGATGATGTCATGATTAAATGGGTCATTCTAGAGAAGGCACATCGCTCACTTTACATTGTACATCCGGGTAATACGAAAATGTACCGGGATTTGAGGGAATCTTTCTAGCGGTCCAACATGAAAAGAGAGATCCCGATTTATAAAGCGCTGCTTGACATGTCAGCGGATCAAAGTGGAACATCAAAGACTGGCAGGACCACTTCAGCCACTCGATGTCCCTGAGTGTAAGTGGGAACATGTCTTGATGGATTTTGTGATGGGTTTACTAGTGGCGGTGCATGGGCAGAATGCCATATGGATTATAGTGGATCATCTAACGAAGATTGCACATTTCATTCCAATCAGAGTCAGCTACTCTCTCAATAGGCTAACAGAACTTTATGTGCAGGAGGTGGTATGACTCAATGGTGTCCCTATTTCTATTGTGACCGGGATCCACATTTTACATCTCATTTCTGGAAGAGTTTACAGGATGCCTTGGGATCGCGATTGCCGTTCAGTACGTCTTTTCACCTGCAGGCGGATTGACAGTAAGAGAGAACTAATCAGGGAAAGAATCAAGCAGTTTAGAGTCAACAAAATATTTATGCTGATACTCATCGACAAGAGTTGGAATTTGAGGTAGGAGATATGGTATTCCTGAGAATACTCCAATGAAAGGAGTGATGAGGTTCGGGAAGAAGGGGAAGCTAAGTCCTTGGTATATTGTGCCTTTTGAGATTCTTGAAAGGATAGGTTTGGTTGCTTATCGAGTGGCTTTACCTCCAGTTTTATCTAGAGTCCATGATATATTTCACATGTCTGTACTGAGGAAGTACGTACTAGATCCATCACATGTACTAAGTTACGAACCTCTAGAGATCAGTGAAGCCTTATTGTATGAGGAAGTACCAGTGCAGATATTGGATCAGAAGGTGTAGTACTTACGAACTAAGGAAATACCTCTCGTAAAGGTATTATGGCGTAACCATGCAGTGGAAGAAGTTTCATGGGAATTAGAAGTTGAAATACGCCAAAAGTACCCACAGTTATTTGATGGTACGTAGGTATATAGTAGTGTAGATGGTATAGATCGAATGGTATGATCATTGGGAGAGTATTGTTTATAGATGTAATCTTCCGATGTATCTTTTGTGTAACCACGATATTCCTCCATCATATGTAAGGGTATGTAATGATGTTGGGCCAAAGTCGCTTTGTAGGTGACAGTCGACTCTTTGTAAAGCGGAATAATAAGAAAAGATTATGTCAGCAATTGTTAGTAAATTTCGAGGGCGAAATTCTTATAAGGAGGGGAGATTGCAGAGACCAAAATCGTAATAAGTTGGGTTCGTCAATGAAGGAGTCACGTTCGTCGACAAAGTCCTTCAGAGCCTTGTCGACGAAATTCATAGACTCGTCGACAAGGAAATATCGAGCGGGTCAGTAAAAAAATTCAAACTGGGCTCGGCGACGAAGGTATGGCCTCGTCGACGAGCTGTGTGGTGGATTCGTCGACGAAGAGGCCGCCTCGTCGACGAGTTGGACTTGGTCAAAGGCTCTATAAATATCCACTTTAGTTGCTTAGAGGCTAAGTTTGGTTCGAAAAGTTCTCTCTCTCTCTCTCTCTCTACCAACAAAATTTCTATGTCTCTAAGATTCTTCGTCGTTCGTCATCCGTTTCCATAAACGGAGGGTACTGCGTGGATCAAAAGAAGAAACTCTACAACTTTAGCGGATCAGATCGTTGTTTTGAGGTTTTTCAGGCTTTCCCAAAAATTGAGGTAAGGATCTGATCTCAGTTTTGATTGGATATTTGGATAGTAGTCGAAGTTATAGTAAGATTATATTCTATGATTTTTAGGTTTTGAGGGTCCCGGGTTGTCGGTTTGGATCGTTCTCGTACAAAGTTTTGTTTCGAGTTTAATGTAAAGGGAATTTGATTACAACAATATTTTTTTGAAAACTAAACTGCTAAAAAGCTAGTTTATATTTATATGTATGATTTAACTGCTCATTTGCTAAATTCTACCAAGTAGAAATGCTGGTTTTACAATTTTATGATTTTTGGTAAAAATGAGGATTTTGGTGTATAATCTCCAAATCTTACGAAAATCACTTATTTGCATTTATATCGTAATAGGAGATGCTTGAATCCTTTACTTTTCCTTTTAAACGATGTTAACTGGATTTCTATCATTTAGCGGATTTTTGGACTAAACTTGTGTGATATATGTTGAAATGGAAATGTATGTATTTTCTATGCTATTGATATAGATTATGGGAACGGAGTTCCAATTTGTTAAACTGAGTATATTGAAATGAAAATGTATGAATTTTCTATAATATTGATATAGATTATGGGAACGGAGTTCCAATTTGTTATACTGAGAATGTGGAAAACAGAGGTCGGTGATACACTGAGCTGTATCTGTAAACAAAAAGGGGTAAACTGAGTGGATAGGCACCGGTTTGAACCCAATGTGATTTTCTGAATTTGTGAAAATACTGGAATTGCACAGGTTACTATAGTTTGCTATAAATTGTATATATAATACTGGAATCACAACTTGTGACCAAAAGAAGTTGAAAGAAACTTCAGTAAAAGGGGTTGAAAGATACCCCAATTCGGGGGTTGAAATAAACTCCTAGGGCTAGGTACCGATGCTGGCAGTACAGTGCAACCATACATGAGAAGTCAGTATGAGTACGTTAAATGGTCGACCTGCGAGGAGTTAGTAAGTTGTTGGTAAAAATAAACCAAGGGTGGTCGGACTATAAAAGATGACCGGCTTTATCTGCACGAACAGGACACTGTCAGAGGCAATTAGTGCACAACTCATGCCACGAGGTAAACAGGAAAATTGTCATATCAAGCTGGAGGTGTTCTAATAATCATATGCATGATTTAAATACTTGATGTGCAGATAAATGTTATATGTTACAATATTATAAACAAATGTTTCAAATATATGAGTTTGCATGAAAATGTGCATATATGCAGTCACACACTGTTGTAACACTTTCTTCCTACTGAGAGGTGTCTCACCCCATTACACAACCTTTGTTTTCAAGTCCATCAGGACGTCGGTCCTAGTTGCTTAAGGGACTTGGAGAATTGTTTTGGGTTTTAGCATACTTAAGTAGTTTATGTGTATATTGAACTTAGTCGGAACATCCTTTTGAGGTTGTATTAATAGAATATGTTCTAGGTCTGTATAAAGGTATTTGAGGTTACAATAGTAAACTCTGGTATATGTCTATTAGAAATCCCGATGAATGTTTATGTTTTTCCGCAACATTTACATTGTAATTATGTATGGTTTACACTCGTATGTCCTTGTTTAGGGTGGGTTGTCTATGTATCTTGAACAGGTACAGGTATTTTGTATGAGTGAGTGGCACCTGGGTCCGTATAAAGGGTTGGGTTGTTACACCTCAGATCATCGAACTAGCGAAAATTCGGCCCAGAAACTTAAAGAGAAGGAGTGGAAACCAAAGAGGAGAGAGCGAGAGAGAGAGAGAGAGAGAGAGAATTTGTTTTGGGTTAAAAATATGCGCTGAAATTCGGATTAGGGTTATTTATATATTGGCCTTCGTCGACAAGCCACGTCACCTCGTCGACGAGGCCATGAAGGAAGTTCGTCGATGAATTCTATTCCTTGTCGATGAAATTCAGAGCTGAAAAACAGCCTCTCGGTATCTCCTCGTCGACGAAACGCACCCTCGTCAATGAGCCCAATATGTCACGTCGTCAATGAACACTCTGCTGTACCCCCTTTTTCCTCTTTATTATTTAAATATTATAATTCTTCGGGTCACTATAACTAGAAACTAGAAACTAGCTACTAGGATATATATATATATATATAGCTATGGCACTAATGCATATGCATGCCGCTAATAATGGCACTTTTATTTTCCCTTCGTCTTGTGGATTAATTGAGGTAATTTGGGACAGTAAATTTGAGGGTCAGTTTGGTATCGTTGTTAGTCTATTTGATATCATTGTTATTTTTTAATTTTTTATTTTTATTTTTGTATGAAGAAATAAATTAGAAAAATGTGTTTGTTGATCTTGTGAGTTTTCTACTTTTATTATCAATTTTTTACTATTTGTGAAGTAATTAAGGACCAAATTCTATGATTTTTTTGTTTTTTTGTTCTAAAAAATTTTAATATCCAAAAATAGTTTTTTTAATTAAATAATTTATTTTGTTGTAATGCCCCGTAAATTTTTCTATATATAAATAAAACTTTGATACCATAAAAACATAAGCAAAATCAACCCGGACCCAAAGGGAAACCGGGGATATACCTATCCATACATGCATGTCAACTATGCAGCAAGAACCATGATTTACCCAACCTTATATACAATACCAAAGTTCTATTATATTCCCCTTTGTATTTTGCGCTTTGTTTCTTTTGCATTTTCTTGCATGTGCTTGACAGTATGCACACTCACCTGTAATTAGGACACAAGAACCCTCCCCCCCCCCCCCCCTTTTGGCTTTATTTATTCATTTCAATTTTGACCCAAAATCCTACTATCACAGTTGATCAACCTTGCCCTAATAAGACATTGTTGTGCTGACCACCCCACTTGTGCCAAACACCAATACTACAACTATTACTATTAAATATATAAGAAGCTAAAGCAATAGAAAAACTAATAATAAAATAGTAAAAAGAATAAGACAAGAAATTAATGAGGTTCGGTATAAAATTACCTACGTCCTCAGGCGCCGACGATCAATCTACTACTTCTTGATAAAGTACAACTTTGAGGTGTGTTTTACAAATGGAGAGTTGAAGTCTTTATATAGCTTCAATCTCAAGTCCAAAAAACACTTCTCTCCAATGTGGGACAAATAATACAAAATTTTCAAAACAACTTTTTATACCAATGTGAATTATTCTACCACTGTGGGACAAAAAAGAACAAATCTCCACCTTGATGATAAATTCAACAAATTTTTCAGTCACCAACATTTTCTAGAGCTCCAAATCATAGGCGCCTTCCAAAAATATTCAGACTTGCATGATATTGATTAAGTCCAAACAATGTTTCAACTTGATTGTTGTCACAATCTTGGTCAACATATCTGCGAGATTTTCAGCTGTAGTAATCTTCTGAAGAAGTATCTTGCCTCCATCAATAATATCTTGCATAAAATGAAACCGAACGTTGATGTTCTTCATTTGTGCATGGTAGACTTGGTTCTATGCCAAATGAATAGCACTCTAGCTATCACAGAACACAACAATGTGCTTCTGAACAACTCCCAAATTTTCAAGTAAACCCTGCAACCAAATAGCTTCCTTAATAGCCTCTGAAGCTGCCATGTACTCTACTTCTGTTGTAGACAAGGCAATGGTAGATTGTAAGGTAGACCTCCAACTCACTGGACCATTAGAAAATGTAAAAACATATCCAGTAGTTGATCGACGTTTATCCAGATCACTTGCAAAATCAAAATCCACATATCCAACAACATGTTGATCAATAGTATTATTTTTCTCAAATACTATACCAACATCAATTGTATTCATAATATATCTCAAAATCCATTTCTTAGCTTGTTAATGTCCTTTACCTAGATCATGCATATACCAACTCACCATACTAATAGCTTGTGAAATATCAGGTCTAGTACAAACCATTGCATACATCAGACTACCAACAACATTTGCATAAGGAACCTCTGACATATACTTACCTTCCTCATCCGATTTAGGAGATAAAACTGCACTAAGTTTGAAATGATGAGCAAGAGGAGTGCTTACTAGTTTTGACTGCTCAGACATGCCAAAACTCTGTACTTGTGACGCCCATATAAATGACTATATGACGAGCTCCTCGACCTGCCAACATCATATCATGATTTATATTTAGGCAATATAACAACCTCCTCATGCCAACGTTATATTGAGATGCATACAAATAACCACACCAGTTAATTCATACAAACACATCAATGCATTTCCATAGAGGTATCCAACAGATCTACAGACGCATCAATGCATTTCCACAGAGGTATCCAACAGATCAATACATTCTCACACAGTAATCCAACAGATCAATACATTTCCACATAGGAGTCAAATATAACAATTCATTCTTCATGTCATAATCATTCCAAACATCCCCTCATGCAAGCCCAAATACCACAGAAATTCATATTCAATTTATTAGGAAAAATTGTTCTAATGCAACACGGTTTTAATATCATATGCAATTATCCCAAATATAAATCTTAAACAAAATCATCATTTTCCAGTACTTACGTTGTTCTAAAAATCATATAGATAAATACTAGGTTTCATATGCTTGTAAATAGTCGGTTCACCTTAATAAAATACTGATACAATTTTATTCTCCCTTACCTGATTTCCTGAATCACATCAGTAGGGTTCTCAAAATTATACCCCCGCCGCGCTCACCCGAACCCTGATTCAATCAAATCAACCCCAATAAAATACCATTTTAATATTTACTAATCTATAATAATTAAATAACAATTAATTTATAAATAACCCCTTTATCTTAGTTTTGGGGCTATGCCTAAAACAACCCCACGAGAAATCCGCTCCGTTAGACCTGTAGAGAATCATCCCTAGATTTTCGTGGTGGTGTCCGATCGTCAATTTGCTTAAAATTTAAGAAAAATTAAGGTAAGAGTGAGAATTTGCCTTACCCTAGGAGATATGCTTACATCACTTCTACGACAAATCTACTCCGGTAGAAATGTTGATGGCGGAGAATGGAGTCCAGTGGTATTCTACGATTTTTGATCGGCCGAATATTGGACGAGAAATTGAGAAGAGAGAGAGCGGAGAGCGTGAGGAGTGAGATGAGACGTAAAGAGAAGCTCAGTACTGGACGCAGCTTTCTAAATTTTAAATTGAAATTGGATGAAGATGCTTCTTCAACAAGCTTTACAAACTAATATATTATTTTAATCAATTCAATTTATTTTTTTTTAAAATTTCAATTTTAATTTTAAATTTTTTTAATTATATTTATTTTTCCGGGTTATTACATTCTCCCCTCCTTAAAAGAATTTTGTCCTTGAAATTCGCGAATCAATCCTTTTATAAAACTCTATAATTACTTAACCATCATTATATCACAAATTCAATATACCCCACAATTCTAAGTAACCATATGAATCTAAAATCAAATCAACCATTAATATAAAATCATACCTGCTCTTGCACCACGAGCAGTATTCTTATCAAGATCCATAGCCTACGCCAAGATCCCAAAAGTAAGAAGGACAGAGCTGGATGATAAAGGAGAGAAGTGTATCCTTGTTGGATACGGTGATAGTACCATGGGATATTGACTCTACAATCCCATAAAAAAGAAATTCATTCACAGTAGAGATGTCATTTTTGAAGAAAATGAATCCTGGAAATGGGACAAAGCTGAATGTTCCAAAGATGTGGAATTGACACTTGAAGCAGAAGAACCTATATAGACAAGAGAAGTGGCTATCAAGTCACAAGTTCCCGAGCTGCAAACACCTTCACATGGTTCACCACAGAGAAATGAAGCTCCATCACCAATAGAGTGTGAAATCTCAGACATGAGACCTAGAGGAGCTTGAAATCTAGCTGACCTGTATGAAACTACAAAACCAATAGAAGAGTATGTTACTCTATACTGTTTGTTGTTGACCAGCGACCCAGTTAGTTTTGAGGAAGTTAATGAAGAAGACAAATAGAGAAAATCGATGGATGAGGAAATTCATTCCATCAAGAAGAACAAGACTTGGGAATTGACAAATCTCCTGAAGGGTCGCAAAATTATTGGTGTGAAATGGGTCTACAAGACCAAGAAGAATGCTCAAGGAGAAGTTCAGAGATACAAAGCAAGACTTGTTGCCAAAGGCTACAAGCAGAAAGAAGGGATTGATTTTGGAGAAATCTTTGCCCCGGTTTCCAGACTTAAAACCATTAGATTACTAATTTCACTTTTAGCACAAAATGGATGGAAGATTTACCAACTGGATGTGAAATCAACATTTCTGAACGGTTTTCTAGAAGAAGAGATTTATATCGATCAACCACCTGGATATGTGAAGAAGGGCAAAGAAGATAAAGTGTACAAGTTGAAGAAAGCACTTTATGGCTAAAAGTAGGCACCTCGTGCGTGGAACATGAGGATTGATGACTACTTCTAGAAGAATGGATTTGAGAAGTGTCCCTACGAGCATGCGCTATACATAAAGATGGAGACAGATGGAAGCATGCTGATAGCCTGCCTATATGTTGATGATCTGATCTTCACCGGCAACAATCCAGAGATGTTTGGCACTTTCAAGAGGAGCATGGTCAAAGAATTCGAAATGAAGGATATTGGCCAGATGACTCACTTCCTTGGCATAGAAGTCATGCAAAGAGAGAAGGGAATCTTCATCTCCGAGAGCCACTATGCAAAAGAAGTACTAAAGAAGTTTGGGATGGACAAATGCAACCCTGTGACAACTCCGGTTGAAACGGGATTGGAATTGAGAAAGAAAGAGGAAGGAGATGTCGACCCCACATATTTCAAGAGTCTGTTTGGAAGCTTGAGGTATTTGACATACACTAGACCAGACATACTCTATGGAGTTGGGCTAGTCAGCAAGTACATGTAGACTCCTGACCAGTCCCACCTAAATGCAGCGAAAAGGATACTCCGATATGTCAAGGGTACCGTCACCGATGGTATGTTCTATTCATTAAGAGGTGATTGCAAACTTATAAGCTATTCAGATAGCGATTATGGAAGAGATCTTGATGAAAGAAAAAACACGAAGGGATTCACATTTTTCATGGGAGATACAACGTTTGCATGGTCTTTGAAGAAGCAACCCATCGTAACTTTGTCATCACTTGAAGCCGAGTATATTGCTATCAGCTCAGTTGTTTGTCATGGTATATGGATTAGCAATGTACTGAAGTATCTGAGATTTCTTCAAGATAACCCCATAGAAGTTTACATCGACAACCGATAAGCGATTGCACTTGCGAAAAAATCCAGTTTACCATGAAAGAAGCAAACATATTGATACTTGATATCATTTTATCAGGGAGCATGTGAAGAATGAAGAAGTGGAATTGATATCTTGCAGAACGTATGATCAGATGACTGATATTTTCACGAAGCCACTCAGGCATGATATTTTTGCAAGACTGAAAACAATGCTTGGAATGACAAAGAGTCAAGTTTAAGGGGGGATGTTGAAATAGTAAACTTGATGGTGAACGGTGGCAGCAATGGTTGACAACGGCTGCCGACCAGCCGCTTCTTCAGTCACCAACCTCACCTACCAGCTGCATTTTTTAATTATTGTGTTTTTGTATATGCTATAAATAGTTGTGTGTGTGTACAATGTAATGTGGTGTAGAGAGAGTAAAACCAGTAGGCGAGAGAGAGAGAGAGAGAGAGAGAGTTGTGATTTGAAGTTCTTTGTATTCATTTCAGATTGAAATATATTGTTATTACAATTGATTCTCACTGAGTTTCATTCATGACCAGACTAAGTGTTCCTCTCCACCCATCACTTTGCACCTACTTTTGCACTTTTCATGGTATTATTAAATTCTAAAAAACCATCCAAAGAATAATTTATTCCATGATATATACAAACAAAGGTAATTTCTTTTGGACTATGCTACTATGCTTTGTTTTTTTTTTTTTTTCTCTTGGAAATAAGTGAAACAAAGACAAAAGAAAGATGCATTACTTTCTGCTAATTAGATAATGGGGAATTCAATACGAATGCACGAACTCATATAAATCCTAATATTTAGGCTTTTTTAAATCTATTTTATTGTACCAACACATGGGTACAATGCACAAGTCCTTGTACGTGATCTATTAATTCTTTTAGTTGAGTACACGTATAAAGATTGATTATATGTGTTTGTACTTGATGGACAAATTAGTAGGTCAAAGACCAATGAAATGATAAAAATTGCCTCAATAGGTTCTAAACTTTTTTGTATTTTGTTTAATTTTTGTCTCTTAATTTCATTCTACCAACATTTGCATTTTGCCCTTTTAAGCTTTTGTGAATATTTATTTATTTTTAGGTCCATTTAGGGCTTGAATTGAGCCTAATCTACGTAACCCATCTCCTATCCATACCTCTTCTCGTTTGGTATGAAAATCTCAAATTTTAGTCATTGCGGTTTTCCTTAGGGGACTCCAATCTACGATTTATTGGTTCTTTCAATTGAACCCATCGAGTATTTATGAAATACATTAGTCTATATTAAACGAACAACAAAATCAATCAAACAATCTGTATATCATAAACTCTTACAGATCCGAATGTTTTGGCTTTCTCTTTCTTTTCTTTTTTATATCTCTTTGTTTGTGACAGCATGTGCGTTGCATATGTTATTGTGCATGATTTACATTATACTATTGTGAATTCTATAACTATTAAAATTAGTAGATCTTAAACTTTTCTTATGTTTTCCATGTTTCATTATACCTAGGGTTATTTCTTTGTTTTTGACTGTGATCTTTTCCATCACACTTTTCTAACTTTGCATTTAATTATTTCCTTTTTGTTTTTTAAACTGTCGCCATGTGCTTTGCATAGGCACCTAACTAATTTTCCTCTATATAAAGGCTCCATAACCTTTGGTTTTATTGGGCTCCAAATATTTGGATTGAAAATCTGTTCATAGGGTCATGTCGATTAGCATCGCACTATCTTTCTTCATCAGTTTAATGCTAGTTTTTGCTGCTGCTCTGATCCCTACGTGTGTAGAACCCCAACTCACTCCTGATTACTATGACGAATCGTGTCCAGGCGCATTTTCGTTGATTAGAGACATTGTGGAGAATGCAGTTTATAGGGAGTCACGCATGGGAGCTTCGCTGCTCCGTCTACACTTCCACGACTGTTTTGTAAATGTGAGTTCAACATTAAAGCCTAGTAATTCAACTCCTCACCTCCCATTTGCCCAAATGCCCAAATGGAAGGTTGTGAAATTGAGCCTCGGCCCTTCTCCTCTATAATAATTAGGCGGGGGATTCGTGTGACCCGTTTGTTTAAATTAGATTCGAATTTAGTATAAACGGGTCAATTCGAACTAGGCCTATTTAATAAGCGGGTAAGGCGGATTTGGGTGGGGTACCTGCCAAATGACCCGTTTAATTTGATATATTACATTAAAAAAAATATTAATTAAAGAGATTTATTATTTTTCGCTTTTTTTTTTTGTTAAGATATTAATAAATAAAATAAAAGAGTGCTGATTTTTTTTAATATGCCACTTTATATGAAATGTTTTAAAAAATTAAAAAATAAATAATTATACTTTTGAAAAGGTTCTTAACGAGTTAACGGATACTCGTTTATGACCCGTTTATTAAACGGGCAGGTTTGAGTTTATATATTAGTCACCCGTTAGTAATCGGGTCAACCCAAACTCAAACCTGTTTAATCCCTACCCATTTATGACCTGCTCGAATCCAACCCGTTAACCCGTTTTAACACCCCTAATATTAATTGATGCATATTGGAACTAATAAAAAATATTTAAAAATTAATCGAACCGATTATCTACCTAAATTGAACTGAAATTTTGTTTAATCATCTTTCTCAAATTAGTCTTGGTTCGAGCTCTTTATGTTTTTTTCTTACAGAATAGGGCTTTGGTTCCTTTGTTTTATATTGGCACAAATTATATATCTATCTATATGTGTTAAGCTTGAACCTTGGTATGACACTTGCGGCGAGGCCTTCAATCTTCCATGTCTAATAAGATTAGTTTCTCAATTTAAAATCTTATTTATTTAATTATTATCTTTCTTTTTTGTTTTCCTTAATTTATTAGGGACGATACAAAAATATTTAGGATTAATTCAATAATATTGAAGTATAAATTTTATATTTTCAATAACTAAAGTATTTGCAAAATAATGTGTATTGATTTATCAACATGGTATGGTCATTCAATGAATAAATAAATAAAATTTATGGATATGATGTCATGTGTGTATGTGTGTACTACAATTTAAAATAATAATACAATTGCCCCCACGGGCATGGCGCGGTGAAAAGGCACCAGCACATAAGAAGGAGCATCGGGGGTTCAATTTCAAGTAGATATACTCACGAAACTAGCGGTACCTGTGGATGGTGAGAATTTACTCTGTGAGCCAGCGAGAACCGTGGCTGGTGAGAATCGCTTTGTGAGCCAACGGAGACCGTGGATGGTGAGAGTTCGTTTTGTGAGTCAGTAAGGACCGTGGATGGTGAGAGTTCTCTGTGAGCCAACGAGGACCTTGGATAATGATGGAGATGTGTCTCGGGGTTGGGTTGACCGAACGTCCAATTGATGCACAGAAGCCGCGTCTGCATTCCGGACTTTACCTGATTAGCGAGACCTAGGGGGAGGACGCTGATCCGTAGGTTTCGTGCCGCACCAGGGGGTCCGAAGGATTTATTGGTGGCTGGAGTTCCTATGTAATAAAAAAAAAAGTTACTAATACAATTTTCAAATTATTATAATTTATATCTCATAGCTATTATAATAAAATTTTTGAATATTAAGTGTTCAAATTATCTACCTAAACTTTAAAATATATACTATATTAATATAAAATTATATATATTTAATTTATTGAATCTTAGAGATTGATATTTTTATTAAAATATTTTTTTGCTATTTTCTATTTACAAAAAGATTATTTATGCCTTCCTTGATTATTATTATTAAACATACTAATATAAATTATTATTATTATTATTATTTAATGACCTCGGAACTCCAGACCACTACTAGGCTAGCCACATTTGACCTCATGGTACGACACCAAACCCGAGAATGTTTAGCAGACCCCACCACCAACATCCCTTTTGAGTCTAATCGTTAATTTATTATACTTTATATCTTATAGCTATCAAAACAACATTTTTAGTATGAAGGTTTCAAATGATCTAAGTTACCAAAATAGATTTTATACTCTTGTCAAATTACATATTTAATTTATTTAACCTTAGAGGTTGATATTGTTATTAAAATAATAAATGTTAACAATATGTATGAATAAAAATAGCCAATTGGATTGATATTGAAATTATAATTGTAGTTAGTTGGCGGGTTGAATTAATTTAACAATTTAACCTTTAAAAAAAAAAAAAAAAAAAAAAACGAGTTAATATGTTTGATATTAAACTCCATGCAAAATATAAAAATATTAGAGTGGATTTCTCATTAGAAAATAATAGTATCAACTAGCTAACCCATATGCCTACATCTCCTTTTTATTATTTATTTAGTTTACATTAATGCAATTTACATTCAATTTAGATACGTAACTATATATTCATGTTATACATAAATTGGACCTATAAGCTAACTCAAATATAGCCCAAAACTATTTATTTTTCTCTTCAATATCTTACAAATGTGAGCTAAGCAATTTGATATTTTCGGAACAACCAAATTACAATATTTCATATTTTAAGAACATAAATATTTTCTTATTAATACCTTAATACAAATGCACGTATAATGTGCTTGCAATTACAGGGTTGTGATGGTTCAGTTTTATTGGATGACACTGAAGACGTGCCGGGTGAGAAAAATGCTCCAGCCAACAAAAATTCCTTAAGGGCCTTTGAGGTGGTAGATCAGATCAGAGAGGCGGTTAATTCATTTTGTGGCGATGATGTAGTCTCATGTGCAGATATTTTAGCTATTGCAGCTCGTGACTCTATCGTCGCAGTAAGAACTTCCAACAAATTTATTTATCCTCTTTCTATTGATCATGAATTAAAATCTTCACTTGCTCAGACAATTTATTCAAAATAATCTTGCCAACATCGAATTTTTCATAGCATGTATAAGTATGATATTGTGAAAAGCAAATTGCACAACAGAATATATTTGTGTAGGATTGAACACACAATTCAGTAAATGATGAATATACAGAATAATTTACAACCACAGCAAGTGTATGAAAGCAATAATAACAGATGAAGACTACTTCCTAAACATAGAATTTGAATATAGCAACTATATATATATATAATGTAATACTAAAATAATGTTTGGACCAAATAAAATAATGTGAAGCCTATAGCATTAGGATCCTTGCCCAAACATACCTCTGGTGGTTTGAAGGGATTAAGACTCCCAAGTACTAATATTGCATTTTATAATTAGTAGGTTTCAAATGTCACCTAGCTATAATATTGCACCTATTTCTTACGAGTCTCTTTTTCTTTTCGCCTTTGAAAATTAGCTGGGAGGTACTACGTATGATGTCCTAGTTGGGAGGAAAGATAGAAGATATGTAAGTCTTACTAATGCAAGCAGCATACAAAATCTTCCTGCCCCATTTTTCAACTATTCAGCTCTGGTCGCCAATTTTGAGTCTCATGGGCTAACTGAGAAAGATATGATCACCCTCTCTGGCAGTCACACTGTTGGGTCGGCACAATGTTTTGTCTTCAGAAATCGTGTTTATAACGACACCAACATAAACAAAAGTTTCGCATCTTACTTGCAAAAAATTTGCCCAAAAAGAGGACAAGACTCCAACCTACAGCCACTCGATAGTGGATTTCCTCTCAATAGATTCGACAACAATTACTACAAGAATTTGCTACAAAACAAGGGTCTCCTCCATTCGGATCAAGAGCTGTACAATGACGGTACCGGTGGGTTTAGCTTTAACAATATTATGGTGTGGTATTACAGTTTGGATCAGAATGTGTTCATGAATGAGTTTGGCAAGTCCATGATCAACATGGGTAACATTTGTGTTTCAATACCTCATCATGATAAATATGAGGTTAGAAGGGATTGCAGGCGACTCAACTAGCTAGCACTAGCTATAGAAGGTATTCCAAGGTGATATAGCTTATTAAGATCAATTAGTACGTGTGTTTTGAATGATCAATGTGTCATGTGGGTTTGGGTTTAGGATGGCAATGCAAGGGGTGTGTCCTAGCTATGGGTGGTGCCTAGATGCACTGCAATATATGTTATGGTTATGTCATGTGCTTGTGTGTACTGATGAGTATGTTTCTTCTAGTATCATGAAAAAATAAAATTATGTGGCTTTTTTAGAGTAAAAATTAGTTTTTCTTTAAAAAAGATCAAGCATGTGCTCATACATGCTATAGAGGCCTCATAAGCTTAATTATACTTTATTTACTACAAAAATGTGTGTGCATATTAACACTTAGAAGGTGGAAATTGGTTAAATGACATATAAATTAACCAATCATAAGGTGAACTTCATGGTGATCCATCAATATAGAGAAGAGAATAGTGCGGCTGAAGTGAAACATGTTTACAGGAAGGCGAATAAAAGTGCAGATTTCTTTACCAAACAGGGTGAATCTGGTATTTCTCGATCATATAGTTGCCAAGATGATCTTTCTCAGCAAGTTAGGAGAATGATTCGATTGGACTTGTTGGGTTTTCCTTCTTTGCAATCATGATGTTTTGTATTATTACACTTTTAGTGGTTTAGTTTCTTAGTTTTTTTGGTTGCTGGTGTTTAGTTTTTTGGTTTGGTTTATGTTGGTTAAGTTAGTTTTAGGGTCTTGAAATTTTGCTTTTATTGTCCCAAAGTCTCAAAATTGTAACCACGGTTTTTCTCCACCATAAGTGAGAGGTTTTTTAATAAAGTTTAGGAGGTGCCACCCTCTTTTACCAAAAAAAAAAAGGTGCTGCTGATTTTCTCGCCAAAGAAGAAGAAATGGGAAACAATGTCATCTACGAAGAACAACATCTTTTACCACGTTCTCTGAAAGGTATCCTTTGGATGAATAGGTTGAGTCTCACTTCACTTCCTCTCTAATTCATCCTCTCAATTTTTGTTTGGTTGGTGTATATTTTTTGATTTTAGTTTATTTTATTATTTTTATTTTTGTTAGGCCTGTTTAGATTTGTTTCTTATTTAGTTTTGTTTGGATTTGTAGTCCTATTTTGGTTGATTGTTGGTATTGTTTTTGGGAGGCCTTTAATGTATTTTTTTATCTGTAATCTTCCAATGTTTATCCTATAACCACGGTATTCCTCCGCCAAAAGTGAGGGTATATCAATAAATAATTGGAAGTGCCGCCCTCCTTTAGCTAAAAAAATAAAAAAGAAAGATAGGCCCACATTTAGATGTGGAACTCACTCTAGCTTTATGTGTACCCAACATATTCCTCCAGAACATAAAAGCCTGTAAATATAACTCTTCTGAATGGAATTTTGAACAAGCATAACTAGAAGGCATTGAGACCTTTGGTTGCTTCCAAGTTAAATCAATGTCTAGGTTTAAAATATTAGATCATCCTTCACATAGGGTTTGTAACATATTGATCACAAAATGTCATGTTGTACTTGATGTCACGTGAGTAAGAGGTATGAGTCCATTTCACGTTAGTCAGTGTTATTGTTTTTTCTTAATAGGTCCATATACTAATATAACACTTTATATATATCATCGGGTTGTAATTTTTACATGGAGAAACATGGTCTGACCTCATAGATCTTTCCCATTTTGTAATTTTCAACCCAAGTCAATCAATGACAAGTTCATGCACTCCTAGAATTTGAGGAGATTCTAGTTCTCTTATACTTACTATAACAATCTTTTCTTTTTCATATTCGATGATTGATTAAGCATGATTGAGAAGAGGAAAAGCAATGGTTGTATAGACAAATAACAAAGATATCCTCTCCACAATATAATTTCAAGACATTACAAAAAATAAGTTTATTAGTGACGGTTTAATCATTATTAGTAACGATTCAGTCATTATTAGTGACAGTTTTGAAATAGCCGCTAAAACGGCATGGACTAATACTTATTATATTACAAAAAAACTGATTTTTAGTGACGAAAGTATTAGTGACGAATTCAATTTCGTCACTAAAAGTTGGTATTAGTGACAGTTTTTAAAAACCGTCACTAATAGTCTAAGCATTAGTGACACTTTTAGCAGCCGTCACTAATACGACACTATTAATAACGGTTTTAAAACCGTCACTAATACTTTCGTCACTAAAAACAGCGCGGTAAATAATTTCCGCGCGAAAATTTTTTCGGGAAAATATTAGTGACGATTTTAGAGTATTAGTGACAGTTTTGAAACTGTCACTACTAGTGTTTTTATTTAAAAAAATATTAAAAAAGAAATGGTTAAGGGTTAGTGACGGTTTTGGGAGAATCGTCACTAATAAGGGGTATTAGTGATGATTATGAAACCGTCACTACTAGTGTTTTTATTTAACAAATATTAAAAAAGAAATAGTTAAGGGTATTAGTGATAGTTTGGGAGAACCGTCACTAATAAGTGGGTATTAGTGACGGTTTGGAAACCTTCACTACTAGTGTTTTCATTTAAATTTTCTTTTAAAAAGAAATGGTTAAGGGTATTAGTGACCGGTTTGAAACCGTCACTACTAGTGTTTTCATTTAAAAAAATTTAAAAAAGAAATGGTTAAGGGTATTAGTGACGGTTTGAGAGAACCGTCACTAATAAGTGGGTATTAGTGATGGTTTTGAAACCATCACTACTACTATTTTTATTTAAAAAATATTTAAAAAGAAATGGGTAAGGGTATTAGTGACGGTTTAGGATAACAGTCACTAATAAGTGGGTATTAGTGACAGTTTTGAAATCGTCACTACTAGTGTTTTCATTTAAAAAATTTTAAAAAAGAAATGGTTAAAGGTATTAGTGACGGTTTTGAAACTGTCACTACTAGTTTTTTTATTTAAAAAATATTTAAAAAGAAATGGTTAAGAATATTAGTGACGGTTTGGGAGAACCATCACTAATAAGTGGGTATTAGTGACGGTTTTGAAACCGTTACTATTAGTGTTTTTATTTAAAAAATTATTTTAAAAAATTAGTTAAGGGTATTAGTGACGGTTTGGGAGAACCATCACTACTAGTGTTTTTATTTAAAAAATATTAAAAAAAATGGTTAAGAGTATTAGTGACAGTTTAGGAGAACCGTCACTAATAAGGGGTTATTAGTGATGGTTTTGAAACGGTCACTACTACTTCAGACTTCAGTTAACACAAAAAAACCCTAAGGGCCCCTAACCCGCGCCGCGGCTCTTACCCTTTCCTCATCTCTGAGCTCTCAACTCTCACTTTCTTAAATCTCAATCCTCTCCTCTCCTGAGTGGCCTCTCCTCTCCTCTAGTGCGCTGCTACGTGCCAGACCTACTGGTGCTGCGAGCCTGCGAAGTGCGAACGATCCCCAGCTCAAGTTGTAGGCTCTTCCTGGCTCCACGAACCACAGTCACAGGCATCAGTCATCCCCAGCTCCACAGACGACTTGACTCCACACCTCTAGCCTCCAGCTGCTCCACGGTAAGATTAAGCCCCCTCAAGCCTCACAAATCAAGCTCCTTCACGATCGACAGACACAGCGAACCAAAGGTGGAGCCGTGGAGGTGAGTTGCAAATTTTTATTTTATTTTTTAGGTTCTCTTTTACTGGTAGCTTGTTGGGTTTCATTATAATTGAGCCCTACTAATGCATGTTTTTGGGATACAATGAGATGCTATTGTTGTTTCTTGATGGGTTTGTGTTGATATGTCAATGTTGCAATTTTAGGATGCAAAGTAAAACTATTGATACATTTAATAAAATATTATGGTATAAAAAGAAAAGTTACTAACTGAATGGATATAAATTTGATGATATAAGCACGTGAAATTATTGCAAAATGATTGACATTGCTATTGTTTTAGGTACCGATATACATATGTTTGTGTTTGTGTGTGTGTGTGTTTGTATAATGAGTCCCCCCCCCCCTTTGACTTTTTGGTGATATATGCTTTATTAATTACATTTAGTTTGTTATTAGAAGAAGATGGGAATCTAGGAACCCTTTTCGAGTGCGTAAAACAGTCAAATTATGATTTGGGACACAAGCAGACCTTCTTTTAAGGATTGGCTAGTTGAGTTGTTTTCTATACTAGTTTTGCTTGATTTTAAAGATTATCCATATTGGTGGTTCACATATGTTTTGGGTGGGTTGTTTTCTATATTAGTTTTGCTTGATTTTAGAGATTCTAATCCATATTGGTGGTTCACAAAGGCATTAGATAAACAGCCCCCTATCCAATTCCTCCACGTAACACCTGACCCCTTCCTCAAAGGTACTCTATCCAAGAACTCCCAACTAGCTCAATCACACGCCTTCTCAAAATCAGAAAATCTAATTTGAACACAATGCCCTTTTTCTTTGTACGACGAACATCCTACCACTTCAATGTCTACTAAAAATAACATACACAATCTGCCTCTCTCCCACAAAAAACACTTTGTGCAAAAGAAATAGTATTACTAAGGAGGAGGTTAGACTTCACGTTCAGAGTCCAGTACTCCAAACTTCAAATCATGTTGATCGAAGTCTGGTACATGTCCAGAATATTAATAGTTTGGAGCTAGAAGTGTTTGAAAAATGGGGAGGTAAGATGCAAAAACCCAGGAGCAACTATAAGGGGAGATTGATGATATCTTGTGTCTAAATTTTGGCAGATTTGACTGTGGTGGGAGGTTGCTGTTGGATGAGATTCTCCTATTAAGAAGGAGGTTGGGTGCATCAATGTGGAAAGGAAAGAAAAGGAGATAAAGAAATTGGGAGATATATTGGATCAGAAAGTGATGATTTGAGTTTTGACTGAGGTGGAGGTTTATTGTTGGATGAGATTTGAAAACAATATAGGAATAATTGGGAGTTGTATCATAAATCTTGAAAGTAATATGAACTTTGCAATTTTATAACTTTCTCTTGACTTGATTTACTTAATGAATTTAAGTTAGTATTTTGAATGACTAAAAAATAGTTTAAAAAGTATATTTATTTTTTACATTGCATTTATAATTATTTAGTTTTTTCCTTAGATTTTGCCGCCATTGAGAAGGGTTTGTTATATAATTTTAGGTCTACTTTTGATAACTTCTATTTTTGATAGTGGGCATATCATTTGCAGTGTATATACAATGAATGGAGGGGCTTTATCTAGTTTATCCGGAGTTTCTTTTCAAAATTGATTTGAAATGCGATAAGTCTGCCCATGTAAACAAAATGAATTTTAGCCTTTCATCTAATAGGTTGTCTCTTATAGTTAAGGTATGATTTAAATATTAATTTTATTTCTCTTGAATCTTGATGCCCTTCTTGTAGTCACTGCATCCACAAGAAGGGCATCAAGATTCAAGAGAAATAAAATTAATATTTAAATCATAATAAGAGACAACCTATCAGATTAAAGGCTAAAATTCATTTTGTCTACATGGGCAGGCTTATCGCATTTCAAATCAATTGTGAAAAGAAACTCCGGATAAGCTAGATAAAGAATCGTTGATGCAGCCACCACCATCCACGGCCTCGTCGTCCTTCTTTGTCATCCATGACCTTATTGTAACTAGAGATGGGTATATATCTAACTTTAGTTTAATAGATGATTTAACTTCTGGACTACATGCTTGGATTGATATATCTTATTGACTGCATGCTGGTAGTGGACATTAGGACTACATGCTTGATTGGAACGCCACCTGCATGGCTGATGCAGTGATGTGTATTGCCTATTGGTAGATACTTTTAGGTTGTTACATGTCTTAATCTAAATGACATCTGTATGATGCAAAAATATTGTGAATTGCATGCTTTGTGACTTGCAGGTTTGGAAAATGTTCTATTTATAGATGGCATGCTACCGAAAATTTGTTGAAAATTTTAGGAAAAGGAAAGAAAAAATCAAAAGAGTCCAATTTTGGACTATGTGATATAATTTTTTTTTTATTTCTTGCTTGCTTGGTGGTTATGCCAATTTTGGTTGGAGTCTGTTATTTACGTTTGAAGGTTTAAGTTTAATTTATGTGCAACCAAAAATTAATTGTTAATTGCCAAAAAAGGAGATTAAAAGTAATATAAGGTCCATCAGAATGGTTGAAACACTAGAGGAAGTGGCATTGTTTCCCATGCAAGTTTGTAGAAATTTGTTCCCCATTTTGCTTATTTGTTCCTTCCTCCCACTCATTTTAGAGTTGCTAATGGCAATAGGGTTTGATTTTGGGAGGATACTTGGCCTGGTTACAGTCGTTGGAGTAGATGATGCTTCATCTTCTTAAGATTTCCACTCTTCACAATGCACGTATCATCTCTTTATTTTCTTTGGAGAGGAGCTCTCTTTCTTGAGATTTTCATTTTATAGTGAATCTCATGTCAACTGTGTCTACTCTATGAAATATGTTGTTTATGAGATAATCCACTATATTTTGATATATGTGTTTTTTGGGATGCATGAATATGTTACATTATTTAATGCTTATTATATGAAGCTCCTGTGCACTCACAAAATTTATTACTAGTTGGATTATTGTGAACTGTTTATTGTAAACACCTAGGTTTTGAGCATATTTCTATGGAAAATGTCATATTTACAGGAGAAATGTTGCCAAAATTTTTCAAAAAGCGTATACTAATTTTTTTAACTTTCTTAATTTGTAGGGTTTGCAACTATGACAACGTCAGGACGATGTCATGTACTACGGATGCAGCTTTTCACTTTTTTTATTATCTGAACAGATGAAATGTAGTTGAATTTGAATTTGTATAATGTATTTGTATTTAAATTTGAATTTGTATAATATATTTGTATTTAAATTTGAATTAGAATTTTGAATAATTTATGAATTTTATTGCAATTATGATTTAATGTTATGTACAAGAAAAAGTAATTTAATTACAAATTTTTACCGAAATTAATAATTGGAAAAAAATTAATTTCACTACTAATATTAGTGACGGTTTTAAAATCGTCACTAATAATAGAGCAATAGTGACGGTTTTAAAACCGTCACTAATAATAGAGCATTAGTGACGGTTTTACAACCGTCACTAATAATAGAGCAATAGTCACGGTTTTAAAACCGTCACTAATAATAGAGCATTAATGATCGTTTTAAAACCGTCACTAATAATTGAACAATAGTGACGATTTTAAAATCGTCACTAATACTCTATTATTAGTGACGGTTTTAAAAATTCGTCACTAATAAGTATTAGTAACGGCAAGTATAGCGACTAATTGAAAACCGTCACTAATACTCATAAAATCGTCACTAATACTAGTAGTGATGGTTTTGTGAGTATTAGTGACAGTTTAAAATTGTCACTAATAACATTATTTTTTGTAGTGTAAGCGACGAATTTTAAAACCATCACTAATAATGGAGTATTAGAAACGGTTTCCTTCCGTCACTAAAAGCCTAAGACCGTCACTATAAATTCTACATTTATTCGACTGAAAATTGTCACTAAAACCCAAGTATTAGTAAGGTTTTCAAACCGTCACTAAAGTTATACTATTAGTGACAACTTGAAAACCGTTACTAATACTGTGTAGTGGTGTTAATAGTGACGGTTTTCAAACTTGAAAACCGTCACTAATACTTTAAAATAAATAAATTTTTTTGAGTTCATTCATTAATTCATGTAAAAACCTATAATTACATTTTAGCATACATAATATTAAACCATAATTACTAAAAATTTCATAAATTATTCAAAATTAAAATACAAATTGTTTAAAGTTCAAATACAAATACAAATTCAAATTCAAATACAAAAAATCATTCTTTTCAGATAACAAAAATGTAGATAAAGTCAACAGCTGCATTTGACTGTAGTGTTTAGCATTGTCCTGATGTTGTGACAGCTGCAAATCATACAAAATAATAATTATACAAAAAATTAGTATACAATTTTTGAACATATATGTATACGTACTATAATTAAGTAAAAATGATTTGATAGCAAAATGATTGCATATTCGGACATAGTTAAAAATAATAATAAAAAAAGAGATACAATTTTAAATAGTTAAGTTTGATCAGCCGAAATTGAGCTCACTCGATTTGGAAATCGTATGCACACCTAAGTGCTAAAATCCAATTCCACTAAGTTTTTTAAGTTTATTTTATTCTAACTTTACTTCTAAGTGGGCAAAAAACTCCCGGGAAGGAGTTTTTAGGAACCATCAGCTCTGGCATGTCCAGCTCAATGTGACGGACATGTAGAGACTGACCCTATTCAGTTTGGACCTCGTATACTCGAATTAGACACCTGAATACTTAAAATGAACTAAGTTTACTAAGTTATTTATAGGCCAGCATTCGTCGATGAGTTCAAGTGATTTGTTGACGAACCCATGAAGGCGCTTCATCGACGAGGAGGCTAGTTCATCGACGAACTTGAAATTTCCTGAAATTCACAGACTCTCGGTATCTTCTCGTCGACGAAGACATGTGTACTTCGTCAACGAGTTCTATGGGGACATTCGTCGACGAAGACCCTGGGTTCGTCAACGAATCCCTGTTGTTTCCCCCCTTTTAAACTCACGCTCTTTCTTTTCACTTTCAATTTCATTTCATCATCTAGCACTACATCTGCGTCTGTAACTCATGGTCGCCCTGAGAATATTCTTTCTACGTCATACTTCATGTGATGACCCAAAATATATATATATATATATACGATTAAAGCATAATAATAATAAAATAATAAAAATGATCATTAAGTTAATATCAATACAGAAGTGTTTTTTTGTAGGATCCTTGATTCTATGTTTGATGCCTAAGAAAGACCTTGTCTAAGCGAGTGCTCAGAGACCATTGCGGCTCAGTTGCTCCCTGGAGGTCGGCCTGTAAAATGAAATTTCATAAGATAAAACAGGGTAAACATTGTTTGTATACGTAAATAAGTACATAAAATAATGTTTTGACTGATATAATTTGTAGAAATATATAATAAAATAATAATAATATAGGTATCCTATGCGGGGCCCACAAGACTGTGTGGGGGCCCACATGGATCTCAAAACTGTGTAGAGGTTCACACGAGTCTCGAAACTATGTAGGGCTCATAAAATCGTATGAAGATTATTGGAATTACGTAAGATCCACTTGGGTCTTGAAGTTGTGTGGGGCCCACATGAGTTTTTAAAATTTAAATTTAATTCTTTTTCAAAAATAAATAATAAAATAAAATAAATACTAAAAATAACTAAAAGTAATAATAATGATAATAATGATTTAAAAAATAAAAAAATAAAAAAATAAATTAACTAATTAATTAATTAATTAAGTAATTAATTAAAATTTTATTTAATGGGAATGGTGGCAAGCACTCCCACATGGCCTCCATTCCCATCCCATACTCAACCCATACCTTGCTCATCCCTTGTCCATTCTTTAATTTTAAAAAAATTACAATTTCACCCATCTCCCCACACTTTTACAAATTCCACTTCTTCCCCAAAATTTTCCTATAAATAAGAAGCTCTCAACCTTCATTTTTCACAAAAATTTTCAAAGGAAGAAAAGGATTAGTGAGTGAAAAAATTAGAGGTGGAGAGAGAATTTTTGAGTAAGTTCTCAGTCACCCACTCTTTCCAATCTCATTTCTTAGAGATAGTCATTATGTTCGTAGCGCAAGGTAAAAGAAAAGGTAAATAAATTTGATTATGTTAGATTTTTTTTATTTAAAATTCATACCCGAGTTTATTTGTAAGTAAATTTGATTATGTTAGGATTTTTATTTAAAATTTATACCCGAGTTTATTTGTAAGTAAATTTCGATTATGGCTTCATAAAATTCCCCTGAGTTTATTTTTACGCCTATTTAATTATACCAGTTTTATTTTTAATATACTTGCATTTATTTTTGGGTTAAGAAATGTGTTAAGAAATGTCCTAATCCACTCGGGTAAATTTTCAGCATTTCTTTCTATTAAAAAAAAAATTTATATATATTTTTAACACAAAAATTGTGTGGCATGAGTTTATTTTTACATTACGTTTTTATGAAAATATGAATAAAGATGAGATTTTCAGGAAATTATTTTAAATTGCATAAATTATAATAAGATGGTTTTTAAAACCCCTTATGGCAATAGATGTTCAAAGTTACAGATGCTTGGTACCGCAACTTAAAGTTTAAATGGATTAGAGTGCAACCACACTATTTATAGAGTGGTTATTTATGTTAGTAGATTTCTTCTGAGTGTACACCTGGTTCCGAACCATGACTGAATAAGGAAAATCTCACTCAATGTTTGCGTACGTTGATTTAGTTTGGTCGGCCAGTTAACTAAGTTCAGTCTTCGGACCATACAACCCAGTCATGGGGGTAAACATGACTTACGGCAAACAGGCCTAAGGGTGGTTTTTACAATATATGTTTATACATATTTAATTACGTGTACATAGTTATTAATGATTTGAATGAAAAATATAAGTTTATATGAAAAGGGTCATTTTTGTGCCTAAATGACGATTTAAAGGAAACGTATAAGGAAAAGTATATGTATGTATATAGTTAAATATTTTTTTTATAGTTTTAAAGTTAAAAGTTTAATTTTAATGGTCATAGTGTATGGTTATTAAATTTTACTGTTATAGTTGATGGTAAAAGTTTTATGCAAAAATTTTTAGATTTACATTTATTTTAGAAACAGTTTTGAAGTTATAGTATTAAATATTATTTTATGAATTTTTTAAAAACTCATTTTGGTTACACACTAATAATACTCTTATTTATTTACTGAGTATCGTCTCACCCCAATCATATTTTTACATTTCAGATAATTCTGAAGGACATATCGGAAATCAAGCATAGCAAGCATGCGGGTGGGAATATAATAGAAAAAAAAATGAAGCTTTATTATAGATATTAGAATGATGCCAGATATTTAGGCTTATGTAATTTTTTTTCTTTTGAAATAAATGATTGTAATATGGATAATTAGCACTCTGGTTTAATATTAATTGAGTTTATTTACTTCCGCTGTAAATCAATGGTAAAAGATAAATATCCTAGACCCTTCGGGGTTGGGGTATTACACTTCACCCCATGGTCGAGGTTATGCTACTCTGAAGATATTTTCCACGCCATGCTTCACCCCATGGTCGAGGTTATACTGTCCTAAAAACATCCTCCACGTCATGCTTCACCCCATGGTCGAGGTTATACTAGCCTGAAAATATTCCCCACGTCATGCTTCACCTCATGGTCGAGGTTATACTACCTTGAAAATATTCTCCACGCCATGCTTCACCCCATGGTCGAGGTTATACTGTCCTGGAAATATTCTCCACATTTCATCATTCACATTTATGTATTCACAATTCATTATTCATACTGCATTATTCACAATCGCCATTCATCATTCACATTGCATTATTTACATCGCAATGTTCACATTTCAGTATTTTCATTTCAGTTTTTATAATTCAGTATCCCCATCTCAATATTCACATTTCAAGATTTACATTGCAGAATTCACATTGCAATATTTTCATTTTCAGCATTCGCAATTCATCTCGTCATATCAATGATATTTTCATAATTTCAATACACATTTCATCTCATAATAACATATATACATCTCATTTCACGTTATTCAACATTTCCCAGTAAAGCATTTCCATATTTCATATTTCATCATTTCTCAAAAGATACTCTTCAGTACATATCACTTTTCAATGTTTCTCAATAAAATCATTCTCATACTATCCCAGTTTAGTATATAAAACATAAATGGTTTCCATTATTTCCATTTCTACATAAAGCCTTTCAATAAATATACATATATATATATATATATATATATATATATATATATATATCAAAGGCTTATTATTCTCAGTGCAAAACACCCACTCAATTTCAAACACATTTCCAGAACAAACCATATGTCACACAAATTTATCTGATACTCATAACATAATAATTCGAGGCAAAATATCATACTCACATTTATACATATTAATTCAACCGATAATTCTCAAAATACCTGTTATAATTTATTCCCCTTACCTAACTTACTGAGAGGCTCATAAGCACCCAAATCATACGCCAGCGGCGTCCGAAACTTAAAACCCTACAAATCACATTTTTCCCAAGTTAAACAACTCATTTCCGAGAACAATTTTCGTTTGTCACTTCCTAGGTTTCAAATATCCAAGTAGTCCATTAAACCATAAAATATCTTACTTACCCTAATTTTGGAATGGTGCTCTAGAACTCCAAATTGAAAATCTGCTCCGATTATGTTATAAAGAATCTCCCTATGAACCTCATGGCAGATCCCGATCGTCAATCTGGGCTATAACAAAATCGGAATCGAAGAGAGAGAGAGAGAGAGAGAGAGAGAGAGAGAGAGAGAGAGAGAGAGAGAAAACATCTCATTGAAAATGACGAAAAAGTTATTTATAGCCAGCATTCATCGACGAGTTTAAGTGATTTGTTGACGAACCCATGAAGGTGCTTCGTCAACGAGGAGGCTAGTTCGTCAATGAACCTAAAATTTCCTAAAATTTACAAATTCTCTGTATCTTCTTATCATTGAAGACATGTGTACTTTGTCGACGAGTTCTATAGGGACATTCGTCAACGAAGACCCTAGGTTCGTCGACAAATCCCTGTTGTCTCCCATATTAAACTCACACTCTTTCTTTTCACTTTCAATTTCATTTCATCATCTAGCACTACATCCGCGTCTGTAACTCATTGCTGCCCTGAGAATATTCTTTCTACGTCATACTTCATCCCATGGTCAAGGTTATGCTACTACGAAGATATTCTCCACGCGATGCTTCGCCCCATGGTCGAGGTTATACTGTCTTGAAAATATTCTCCACGCCATGCTTCACCCCAGGGTCGAGGCTATACTAGCCTGAAAATATTTCCCACACTATGCTTCACCCCATGGTCGAGGTTATACTGCCCTGAAAATATTCTTCATGCCATGCTTCACCCCATGGTCGAGGTTATACTGTCCTGAAAATATTCTCCACATTTCATCGTTCATATTTCTGTATTCACAATTCATTATTCATACTGCATTATTCACAATCACCATTCATCATTCACATTGCATTATTCACATTGCAGTGTTCATAATTCAGTATTTTCATTTTAGTTTTCACCATTTAGTATCCCCATCTCAGTATTCACATTTCAAGATTTACATTGTAGAATTCACATTGCAATATTTTCATTTTTAGCATTCGCAATTCATCTCATCATATCAATAATATTTTCATCATTTCAATACACATTTCATCTCATAATAACATATATACATCTTATTTCACATTATTCAACATTTCTCAGTAAAACATTTCCATATTTCATATTTCATCTTTTATCAAAAGATATTTTTCAGTACATATCACTTTTCAATGTTTCCCACTAAAACCATTCTCATATTATCCTAATTTAGTATATAAAACATAACTGGTTTCCATTATTTCCATTTCTACATAAAGCCTTTCGATAAATATATATATCATAGGCTTATTATTTTCAGTGCAAAACACCCAATCAATTTCAAACACATTTCCAAAACAAACCATATGCTACACAAATTTTATCTGATATTCATAACATAATAATTATAGGCAAAATACCACTCTCACATTTTCACATATTAATTCAACCGATAATTCTCAAAATACCTGTTCTAATTTATTCCTCTTACCTGACTTACTGAGAGGCTCGTAATCACCCAAGTCCTACACTCGCAGCGTTCGAAACTCAAAATCCTAAAAATCACATTTTTCCCAAGTTAAACAACTCATTTCCCAGAACATATTTCGTTTATCACTTCTTAGGTTTCGAATACTCCAAGTAGCCCATTAAACCCTAAAATATCTTACCTACCTTGATTTTGGGATGGTGCCCTAAAACTCCAAATTGAAAATCCACTCTGGCTATGTTGTCGAAAATCTCCCTATGAACCTCGTGGCAGATCCCGATCGTCAATCCGGGCTATAACGAAACCGGAATCGAAGAGAGAGAGAGAGAGAGAGAAAACCATGGGTTAGAGAGAGAGAGAGAGAAAATATCTCATTGAAAATGATGAAAAAGTTATTTATAGCCAACATTCGCCGACGAGTTCAAGTGATATGTCGACGAAGCCATGAAGGTGCTTCGTCGACGAGGAGGCTAGTTCGTCGACGAACCTGAAATTTCCTGAAATTCATAAACTCTCAGTATCTTCTCATCGACGAAGACATGTGTACTTCGTCGACGAGTTCTACATGGACATTCGTCGACGAAGACGCTGGGTTCATCGACGAATCCCTGTTGTTTCCCCCTTTTAAAATTTCTTTCCCTTTCTTTCTCCTTTATTATTATTTTTTTTTTCATGAACAAATTTTCTGGGTCTCTACATTTGTATCTTGAAATATTTTGACTTTTTTATCATTAAAGAACCACATCTGAGTTTAGTTAGACCAAGTAAAATAATAGATAAAAATATATTAATTTAAATCAATTTCAATTGGTCTAATTCAACCCCTATCCAATATGTATATTAAATGAGTTGAATATAAACTGTAATTTGTCCATCCAACCATTCGCCTAATTCACAATAGATTACCTAATCCGGTCCATTTTGTCAAGTTGGTGGACACTATGTTGTGATGAATCAAAACATATAATAGAGTATAAAGACTTACGGTTTAAATTTTGAAGTTATTGAGAATGACTTATTAGTCAATTTGTTTAAGAATTGTCTTTTAGAATAGTTATGCTTTTAGATGTAAATTTATATGGAAAAATTACATTTTGAATTGCAATTTTTTGTCAATTTTTGAAAGTAACATTTTAAGATAGTTATGTTCTTTCTTCAATAAATATTTTACAGTTTTGGGCTGCTATGTTGAAAGTGAGTCTTCAGTTTTGGGCTGCTCTGTTGGGTTTTCTTCATCACTTGCACAGGTAAGAAGGATTTTTAATATTAGTTCACAATTAAGACAGAGTCAGAGTGGCCCATTTTGAGGTAATTTTGTAATTGAAATTCAGCACCTTGGGCTTGTTGGGCTTATTTATAACAAATTTAATAGGCTAACTTTGGCCCTGGTTTTTGAAAATCAGCCCAAAGACAAGAAGTAAGCCCAGCCTCTCTCATGGCTGTTCTCGCCTCTCCCTGTCCCATGTGACCAGTCATCTTCAACATTTCCCATGGAACTGGTTCCCATGCCACCTTGCCTATAAAGAGGAGTGGAGATTCAAAATGAAGAGGGGAATTGACAGCAAGCTAGCCTGGAAAATGAAAAATTCAGGGAGACGAAGAACTCTGCCAATCTAAAAATTGATCTGAGAATTGGAAAGAAAAGGAAACTCTATCAGGAAAGCAGCCAAGAATAGAATGCAAACTAAATAGGAGATTGATGTGGGTTCAGAGGAAGACTTAATTTGCAAAGTGTACCTGGGTGTGTCTAGAGAAAGAGAGCTGAAAGGGAAAGCAAGCTGGTATTAATTAAGGTACTTTCTTCATTCTTGATTACCTCTTGGAATTCTGATTTGTCTCCCCAGATCTAGAGCCCAGTAAGTGGATTTCAACTTCACATTGCTCATATTCATTTCATGTATGCTTGTGTGAGCTATACTCGGGAATTTAAACTGAAATGAAAATCATTCGTGTTGTGAATTTCGGCCTAGAAGAAGAAGAAGAGGAAGGAGATTCACCAGTAGAGGACGAGTGGCTGCAGTCGACGGCTGCAGTGGAGATTGGCAGGGTCGGTGGTAGCCACAACAGGCGGCGGCGCTGGCCGTAGTAGATGGATACAACTCGCAAACTTGAGAGAGAGAGAGAGGCTGAAATCGTTGGTTCTAGTGGCGAAGGCCGTGTGACAATGGTCAATGGCGTTGATGGCCGTGAGGGAGGAGCTGTGAGAATGTGAGCTGGTGGTGCTGGTTTCAAAAGGAGGCCGCTCGATCTGGGTGTGAGCAATGAAGGAGAAGGGCTAATAATGTAAATATGATGAGTTGTAAATGAAGGAATCGACAAAGAAGAAGATTTAATATAATAAATAAGCATTGATGTAATAAGGGCAACCAAGGAGAAGAATGAGGGAGGAGGTTGACTATCTTGTTTTTTTTTAATTAATAAATTAGTTAATAAATGTGTGTGTTGTGCTTCTTTGAAGTAAGCCAATTGTCAAGATTTCAGCCATTGAGATCGAGAGGAATCAGCGGCCACCAAGTCCGTTTGTGAAGCCCAATCCAAAGTAGCCACTTGTTTTCCCCAATTTTTTTTATAAAAAAATTCATTTTTAAAATTTCAAAAATAAAAAAAAAATGCGAAAAATCACAAAAAAAAAAAAAATAACAGAATATCTGTTGACTCAGATAACCCAAAAAAAAAAAAAAAAGATAAAAATATTTAAAAATCTTGAAAAGTTGCACTAAAATTCTAAAAAACAAAGAAAGTTTTAAAAAAATTTGGCACCATTCTTACTCTTTTATTTTTATTTTTATCAATTTTCAGTGGTTTTTATATTGTGATTTGTTTAAGTGTATCGTGTGTTTGTGTGCACTTTCTCTATGAGGAGCAGAGATTCTAGCCGAATCACATTATCTTTAGTGATTCTTTTAGATTATTGGATTTGATGCACACATTTTATGTTTCTTTTGCATAGACTGTCATTTTAATTATATATTTTAAATATGTTTAATTCCTTTATTTTCTTGCCTATTTGATGTATCATTGATTGAAAAACCTTAATGAATCTTCCTTTAAATCTTAAAAGGCATGTCTTTGCATGCCTTTAAGGTTTAAAGGCAAGAAGTCTTTATTTTATACAATTCTTGAAAATAAAGGTCGAGTAATGGACACTTTTTAAAAGATCAAAACAAAGGAAAAATATTGAATGAATAATTCTTGAAAGGATCGTTGGGAGTTGTGTTTTTAGTACGCTTTTGGGCTCTTGAGGTGAGGATCGTTTCTGTCCTTTGCAGGGCTATCAAATATTTAAAGACCAAGTAATTAAATAAACAGAAGAACTAAAGTCTTGATTAGTCATTTTGGATATGTAATATAATCTTTAGGCTAATTAGAAATCATCCATTGGATAAATGTAAAGGGGGTGCTAATATCTTCCATTTGCAACTTGGTGACGCAGATCATTTGTAACGCCTCGACCCTTTAAACGGCCCCAAAGTGCTACTATACACACATAACCTGTATAATTAGACAACATACATCAAATACCCGCCCTAAACAGTGACATACGAGTATATCATGGTGATCTGTACTTTCATATATTGCGGAAAAAATATAAACATTCATATGGATTCTAATAGAAGTATCAGAGTATCTAACTATTCCTTACATACATTCATCCATATGTAAAACATAAACTATATTACATTCCCAAAAAGCCAACCAGACTAACAACCCCGTGCTCATACAGAAACTTACGTTAACTAACAAGACTCTATGCTCCACAGTCTCTCTAGAAGACTAGGACCGATTTCCTGTAACTCTTGAAACAAATGTTGTAAGATTGGGGTAAAACACTTCTCAATAAGGAGAAAGATATTACATCAGTGTGTGACAACATGTGTTTAAACCATTAGTGGCAGTTAACATTCACAACATTCTTAGTATTGTAATATAGGAGATATGTATTTAATTCCTGCAATAGATAACTCAGCATTGTAACAAGCGAGAGTTCCTGAGGTTAAGGTAAGGTACAGGTGTGACGCCCCGATTTTCGTACAATTTTTTTTTTTATAAACAAATGAATTTTCACTCATCATAAACAACATCCACAAATCGGTTACATCAACAACCCTATTACCATTCATACAACCCAACCCACATTGGGTAAGTAAAAAAAATCATTTTATTTATACAACCTAACAGCGGAAGACAATATATTTATATCATCTATAATACAATATCCAGAGTATTAACTTGCATATTTACACAATACTATCTCATACCCAAAAACAATACAACCCTAGAGAATCACACCTCCCTAGTCCAAACTCACCCTGTATATCAGGGTTCAAGCTCCCTATGATCATAGAGCTCTATCATCTGGTCTATCCCTATTTCCTGAAAAATTTAGATAATTTGGGTGAGACATACTTCAGTAAGAAGGAACAAATTATTTACAGTGTGTGGCCATATGAGTCTAGTTATAATACACTTTACTTTTCAAACCATCGTTTCATCTGAGAAAATACACTGATATACACATTCTCATAATCAAATAGATATACAACACAAGCTTTTATAAGCTTTAAAACCATTTCTCAAATTCAATGTTTTCCAACACATATTAACCCGCGAAGTTCCTGAGAATATGTAAGATTACCCGCCCATACAGGTAGCTTCCCTCTGCCCTAACACGTTATGCCGCCGGGTATGGCCACATCTGATACCTATCAGTGCTCTCACCTTACTCAGTAAGCCCTCAGGCGGAGAGTTTCACTTCGCTTCAATTATTTATTTTATAAAACACACACTCTTTCATTTTTCGTAATCATTTCTCATTTTAACTCATTACATATCTATGTATACATAAATTCACATTTATGTACTTTACATTAGACATTAGATCACATAATTCCAATTCTCAACACATTCATGATTTCCATACTGAGCATACCTCCCCAATGGCATCAGTAGGAATCTCACAGCACAATTTTCATACTGAGCATACCTCCCCATCGACATCAGTAGGAACTTCACACACACACACACAGACTCCATACTGAGCATACCTTCCCAACGTCATCAGTAGGAACTTCACATACACACACAGTCTCAATACTGAGCATACCTCCCCAACGGCATCAGTAGGGACTTCACACACACACACACACACACACAGTCTCCATACTGAGCATACCTCCCCAACGATATCAGTAAGAAGGGAATACCACCCACCCGCAATTGTTGTGCGGTATTGGCATATCATCAATCATATTTCAGTATATCTCAATTCAGTTCATTAGAAATATTTTCATTATTTTTTGTGCACTTTCATCATCTCATAATAATATATATCATATTTCACGTATTTCCACATTTCCCAAAATACTCATATCAGTAATTTGTACAAACTCATTTTTCATGCAAATAATTTCTACTCACGTATAAATATCACATCAATCATTCTCATTTCAATATTTTATTAGAAAATACACATCATTATATTTCACATTTTTCAACACATGTCATGTGTCACACAATTTTCATCTAATACTCATAATATGTTAATTTCACACTACAAAGCATCACAATTTAATATTACTAAAATGCCACACAATTTATCTAATATTTATATCATAATAATTTTCAGGCAAAATACCATATGTTCATTTTCACATTTTAATTCACACAGAAATTCTAAAAATACTGTTATAATTTATTCCTTTTACCAGACTTACTTAGAGTCTCATTAACACCCAGATCCTACGCCCTTGGCACCCGAAACTCAACTCCTGCAATTTGCATTTTTCCTAAATTAATTAACCTATTCCCCAAAATAATACCCATCTAACCTTTCCTAGGCCCCATGTACTCCAATTAACATTTAAACTAATATTTGACACCCCTACTTAATTTTCTGAATTTTTCTTGCGGGTCCCAAAATTACACTCGCGGCGCTCACCCGGGCCCTAAATTCTGAAAATTCTACTTCAACTCCAGATGCTCAACATTTTAGCATTTCTAAATTAGTCCTAATTAATTAAAAATAAGCCCCTTAATAACCCCCATACCCCAAATTTAGGGTTTTGCCCACTACGACCCCACGAGAATTCCGTCCCGCTAGACTTGTAGAGAATCACCCCTAAATTCTCGTGGTGGTGTCCGTTTGTCAAGGAGGCTTATAATTTGCAAAAAATTAAAGAAAAAGGGGAAATTAGCTTACCCCAAGAGATACGTTTACGCCGCTCCTACCACCGATCCGCTCCGGTAGAAATGACGGCAGTGGAGAATGAAATGCAGTAGTATCTTCCGATTTTTGATCGGGCGAAATTCCATCATGAAATCGAGGAGAGAGGGAGAGAGAATGAGGAGAGAGAACGAGAGAGACTGAGGGGTGAAGTTGGATATCTGCAACTCGCTTGAAGCTTCTTTGAAGCTTCAAGTGGGTTATGTTATATAATAATAATAATATTTAATTAATATTAATAATATATTTTAATAATAAAAATAAAAAAATTAATTATTTTTTTTATAAATTTAATTAATTAATTAATTTTTTATTTTTTATTTTTTTATTTTATTTTATTTTATTATATATATATATATGTTAATATTATAACTTTTACTTATATATATACACACACACACACACACACACACACACACACACACACACACACACACACATATACACATATATATATATATCCAATGTATATTATATTATTATTATTATTTAATTAATAATAATAATTATTATTTAATTAACTTCATTAATTAGTTATTTATTTATTTATTCAATAATTAATTAATAATTTTTTATTAATTTTTTTATTTTAAATTATTTTATTTCCAAGCCTATCACTTTCTGGGGCGTTACAACAGGTCCATACACTGCACAGTCCCTCTGCTCAGTACTTAAACCTGTGACTTTACCCATTAATACTTTTAAATCATGTATATGCATATTTAGAACACCGTCCAACTTTGAAACTATCATAACTATGCCAGTAACTCCCCATGGCTAGAGTTCTGCGATAACTAAGCATTAATCAAACCCTGTTCGTGCAAGCATTGTCAAGCATCATAACATACTGCAGCCCGACTTGGCCATCACCACCCTGATCCCTTTTGACTAGTGGCCTTTCTTACCAAGCCAACTACTAGATACCCACACTGAAAACATGTGTGTGGTTGCATTGTATCTATCTGTTCTAGCAGTGGTACCACGCTTACATAATATAAACTTTTTAAGGCTTCATATACTATTGAGTTTCTTATGCTCGAAGTAACAAGTTGCGGTCCTAATTATCATATATACAATTTACCATAAAAAGTATTAACATGTGCAATTCCAGTATTATCACAATCTCATTCATGAAATCTTTAATACATACTATCTTTCATTCATATTGTGGTAAAAATCGGCACATACCTTCTTGATTTAACCCTTACATACATAGTGCACGGTATTTAACCGGCATCTCATTTCTGCATCCTGAAAGTCATTTGAAACTCAGTCCCCATATTTTATATACGTACTTAACTGAATCAGTTTATTCTCTTATAGTACCATTTCATATCATATGTCACACCTATTTGGTCAAAATATACATTTCCTATAAACTGGTTCGAAAATATCATTTCTGCTGAAATCAAGAATTTCGAGCATCTCCTACTTTTGTTTTAATGCAAATAAAGTAATTTTAAGAAATTTGGAGATCATATGCCAAAAACTTCATTTTTGCCAAAATCGTAAAACTGTAGAACCGGCATATCTACGCGGTGAAATTTTGCAAATAAGCAGTCATATCATTCAAATAAACATAAGCTACATATCTAGTGGTTTCGTTTTCTAAAAATACTGATGTAAACAAATCCCCTTACCTTAAACCTGAAAATCGAAACACGAATGAATCGATCTAAAACAACGACATGGGATCCTCAAAATCTAAAACCTGAAGAACAATACTTCACTATAATCCCAAATACTACATATCTATCGAACCAAAAACGAAATCAGATTCTTACCTCGATTTTAGGGAAAAACCCAAAAATCCTCAGAACGAAGATCTGATCTACTATAACTATAGAGATTCTCCTCCTAATCCACGTAGCGATGTCGGATCGTTGATTCTGGAAATAGATGACACAAAATCTTAGAGAGAGAGAGAGAGAGAGAGAGAGAGAGAGAGAGAGAATTGAGATAACTTAGCAATGAAGCAATGAATATTCTATTTATAACTAGGTTGACCCGGCCAACCTCGTCGACGAGTTGGAGTTCTCATCGACGAGGTGAAGAAGGGTGTTCATTGCCGAGAGAGTGACATTGTCGACGAGCCTAAGATTTTAGAATTTTTGAAAATCCCTTAGTATCTTCTCGTCGACGGGCCTCTGCATCTCGTCGCCAAGCCACAGAAGAGACTTCGTCAACAAGAAAAGGAGTCTCATCGACGAGCTCTGCTGTTTTATCCTTTTTAATTTCCCTTCTATTTTCTTTATTTATTTTTTCGGATTCAGGTCCCTACAATCTCCCCTCCTTATAAGAATTTCGTCCCCGAAATTCACCAACTGATACCAAGCATACTCTACCTTACGTCGGAGACCTATAGAAGAGTCAACAACTACTCACAAAGTAGCTCTGACCCGAATTTATTACCTACCCTCACTTATGGCGGAGGAATACCGTGGTTACAACATGATGTTTTGAAAGATTACATACATATAAAAAACTCTCTCAAAAACCATACCAAATTAACCTGAACCACCTATACTATTATACATACTTACGTACCATCATAAAATAATTGCGAGTACTTCTGGCGTATCTTTGACTCCAGTTCCTAAGAAACTTCTTCTACTATATGGTTACGCCATAATACCTTCACTAGCGGTATTTCCTTAGTCATAACTGCCGAATTTTTCGATCTAATATCTGTACTAGTACCTCCTCATATGATAAAGCATCACTGATCTCTAGAGATTCGTAACTTAGCACATGTGATAGATTTGACATGTACTTCCTCAACACTGACATGTGGAACACGTCATGGACTCTAGATAGTGCTGGGGGTAGAGCCACTCTATAAGTAACCGAACCTATCCTTTCCAGGATCTCGAAAGACCCAATATACTGAGGACTTAGCTTCCCCTTCTCCCCGAACCTCATCACCCCTTTCATCGGAGCGATCTTAAAAACAACCATACTTCCTACCTCGAACTCTGAGCTGCCTTAATTCTCTTCCTAATCAACTCGACCTTTGTAGAGGCCTGCTGAATCAGTTTGGGACCCAATATCTTCCGCTCACCTACCTGATCTCAGTACAACGGAGATCGACACCGACGACCATACAATGCCTCATAAGGTGCCATCTCTATGCTGGCCCAGTAACTGTTGTTATACACAAACTCGGGAAGCAGTAGATATCGTATCTAGCTGTCACCGAAATCCAGTACACATGCCCGCAACATATATTTTAGCGTCTGAATAGTCCTCTCGAATTGTCCATCCGTCTGCAGGTGAAAAGATGTACTAAACGTCAGTTGTGATCCCAAGGCATGTTGTAGACTCTTTTAGAATTGGTATATTCCCAAGAGGGGGGGTAAATTGGAATTTTAAAATTTATCTTCTAGGTTAAATGAAATACCCGTATAATACAACCTAGGGTCTTTCTATGCAATTCCAAATTCCCCAATAAATATAGTGTGCGGAAATTTAAATCAAGCGCGTCATTCACACCATAACATACATGTGCATTAAATAAAGTGTGGAAATATAAACAAGACACACGATATGTTATCGGGGTTCGGCCAATTGTGCCTACATCCCCGCCTCTAGCTCGCAAGCTCAAGAATTCCACTAAAGGCTCAGTTAAGGGTGGAGCGGCACCGATTACAACCAGGTCAATTAGCACAGGGCTAAGCTCAACCTTTACAACCAGGTCAATTAGTGGGGCTGACCTCAACCTACACGCCTTAAAAGGATGGCGCACCTAACTTTCCTAACCGGGTCTAAGTCAATACGGGACTATTTCAAAGGGCTAGTATGTAACTACTTGCTTATAAACTCATATAATATAATTAAATAAACAAAACAGTCAACCCGAACCCGTGGGTAACGGGGACACCTGTTATTCACAACGGAAACCTAAGCAGCAGTAAATATTAATCACATTCTCAAAACCATAAAATATATAATACCAGAGTTTACTACATCACCAAAATATTGTATTTATATACAACCACCAAAACATCAAAATAACCCTACGATCATACAACAAAAATCTCCTGATCTTAAATCAACGCTTACCCTTCTAGTAAGGAAGCTCAACTCACTCAGCGGCAGCTTTAACCCGCCGGTCTCTCCGGGTTTCCTGAAAATCATTTAATGTTCCAGGGGGGGCGAGACACTTCTCATTAAGGGAAAATAAACTAAACACAGTTGTGTGGCAACATGAACATAAATGATAATACAGTACATTCCTTATACAAGAAAAAATTCATCATTTAATAATTGTAAAAGCGTATACTTTCATATTTTATAAATCATACTAATCATAACTGTCTGGTATAGCTAATACTACTGAAAACATACTTAGGATGAATAGCTAGCTGATGTCATGTATTACCCCCCATGATGGGTTATGCAGCCCGAAGGAGGGACTCGACAATGGCTGGCCGACCACTGCCGAGTAAAAAATGTTTGTAAGTATGATGGGCCCGCTATACCCTGGTCCGGACTGTCAGGTGGACATCTACACTCTACACTGAAAGACACATCGACTATCCATCTCCCACCCCCTTGTGGGGTGGTTAGCACCAATCTAATCATAAATATCTAATCTATAAGCTACGATATCGTACTCTTAAACTGAACTAAACTAACATTCGGGTTCTGATAACATATAATACATAATAATATAGTGTTTAACATAAATAGATTGATAGCATTTCTATAATTTCATGGCCTCGTGCCAAACATTTCATAAATACTGCCTCGCGCCGAACATTTCATAAATATGGCCTCGCAATGAAATCATAAGTAAAAATACGGCCTCGCGCCGGCTATCAATCATGGCCTTGCGCCGAATATCTCATACATATCATTCTGAGTAATAAATCAATTATCATGTATTTTAAAATAATAATTTACGGTATTCTTTCATAATCTCTGAAAAACATACTTCATTCATAACATTGTCATATCATAATATTTCTCACGCAAAATAATATTCATGCCACACATTTGCTGTATAAAACCATACATTGTATTCTAAAATCATAGTTTTTGGTATCTCATACATACATATACATTTCAACATAATAACACTATTTTTCCAAATGTGCATTTCCTTCGTAGTATACAGATATAATACATGCTTTTCTGAAAATAAATTTACTGATAAATAATAATAATTTGTATGAAAAATAATTGCTTTAATTTATTCCCTTACCTAGCTACTGAGAAAAGCCCCTATAAATTCTGGACTCACACCCGTAAGATTTCCTGATCAATATTCTGAAAATGAAAACTCCCAGTACTAAACTTCAGTATTTTCATGTGAATATCACTTCCTATAACTACAGTAAGACCAAATTCGACAAAAATATCATTACCTCAACTTAGGGATGATTTTCAACGAAGTTCCACCGACGATCTGCTCTGACAGATTTGGAGAGAATTTCCCTAGAAGCATTGTGGTGGCCTCAAATCGTTGATCCAGTGAGTGATAGAGCCGAAATCGAAGAGAGAGGAGAGAGAGACCGAAGGGAGAGAGAAAGAGAGAGAGAGAGAGAGAGTGTGTGTGTGTGTGTGTGTTTTCTTAATTTTGTGCGTTTAAATCCAGATTTCTACTATTTATAGGGTCAGATTCGTCGATGAGACACATCACCTCGTCGACGAGTCCTGTAGAAAGTTCATCGACGAACCTACACTTTCGTCAATGAATTTCAGACTTCCCCAAAACCCTCTCTCAATATCTTCTCGTTAACGAAACTTGACTTCATCGACAAGGCCCTCTTATACCCTCGTCGACGAATCCCCTGTGTTCATATGAGGACTTAATGATTTCCCTCAATTAATACTCCCAAAATGCCTCCTTCTGTTTCTATTTCCATTTCCCTTTCTCTCTATTTAAATACCATTTTTATTATTCGGGTCATTACATTCTCCCCTCCTTATAAAATTTCATCCTCAAAATTTACTATTCATATAATTCCTTATCCTTTATTAGGCAAAATGGTCTACTTATTTTATTACTTACCCTCACTTATGGCGGAGGAATACCGTGGTTACATTTCAAGTCCTGGGAGATTACATAAACCAAAAGAAAATTTCTCCTAAAACTAAAATACCACTTACTACTAGAATATTATATGTAACTGCAAAAGAAACATTACATATTTACTCACATTTCTTAATCATGTATGGACTTCTTGAAATAATTGAGGGTATTTCTATCTGATATGTTCCTCAAGCTCCTAAGAAGCCTCTTCTATTGCATGATTCCTCCATAAAACCTTTACTAGAGGAATCTTCTTATTACGTAGTTCTTGTTCCTTTCTGTCCAGAACCTGCACTAGTGCCTCCTCATATACTAGCGAATCACTAAGCTCCAACTCACCACAGCTAATAATATGAGAAGGATCTGGGACATATTTCCTCAACATGGATACGTGGAATACGTCGTACATCCTGGATAGTGTAGGTGGCAAAGCTAGCTTGTAGGCCACCGGCCCCACTTTCTCTAAAATCTCAAATGGATCGATAAATCTAGTGTCACGCCCTAAACCCGCAGGTGGGTCCTAGGTGTGAATTTGAGTAACCTAACCTATCTCTGTATCAATTTAAACGTACATGATACAATACAAATAGAGGGTCCGACCCCGTGGGGTGAACGGATGCCCACAACATAGATATAAACATCCATACTCATCCATATTACGTAGCGAAATACGGTCTTTAATACATAAACAGTATCATACCAGAGTCTATACAAACTAGGATATACATTCCCATAATTACAACACATACCCCAGGTGTCCACAAAACTATCCCGACAACATGGATACCAAAACACGTACCTAGTAGGTACTAGCAGTAGCTACGACACCCTTGCTCCTAGATGCTAGGATGCTACTTACGGCTACTTGAGGGACCTGAAAAACATTGTATGTACATTCAGGGTGAGACACCTCTCAGTAAGGAAGAAAACAGGTTATATCAGTGTGTGGCGTACCAGTGTTATTTTACATACTTTATAACACTACAAAAGATACGATACAGTTCGAAACATTTACATATAGTTTCATACATATCCATACAGTCCCATACAGTTCCAGTATTTTCACGAAAACCATTCCAGTACATACGATACCCAAAACATACGGTCAGTGTCATCACACTAGTTCACAACTACACAAGGTCACCTCGTCTCACAGTGATTACATTGCTACATACGCAACTACGCTGCGATGCCCGACGCCCAATAGTTATTACGTTGCTCTATTCGCAACTACACAAAGTCACCTATTCTCACAGCAATTACATTGCTACACACGCAACTACGAAGCGATGAATCAGGCCCACAGTGATTACATTGCCACATACGCAACTACACAAGGTCACCTAGTCTCACCACGATTACATTGCCACATGCACAACTACACTATGACAACTTAGGCCCATAGTGATTACATTGCTACATACGGTGTAGAACACACCCTTCAGTGACCAGTCGAATCATACTGGTGATAATTCACACCCCGGATATAGAGCCGGCCACTCTCGCCCATGGTAATTAACTGATATATGGTTGTTTTACAAATCCCTGGAATCATTTTGGAACTCACGTTCCTATACATTTCAGCGTACGATAATTAGCCGCCACATAGTTGTTTTACAAATACCTGGAACAAATACATACAACCATACCTGCCACACTTATTTGGTTTACGGCAAATCATATCATTTACAATTTCAAGTATACAATTTATGCAAATATGGATTACGGTCACCTCAATAATACAGTTTTAACTCAACCAACAGTTTTCCAAACAAAATAGAGATGATACCCGAAATCCCCAATTTTCTTGAAAAACTATAACCGAAAAATCTTGCAATTTTACCCGATAGATTTTCCCAAATAAGTTATCAAAACATACATACGATCGTAGCCTACAGGCTTACCGATCCTGATTTGGAAAATGAACTGATATAAACTGAATCCCCTTACCTTAACCCGAATTCCAACTACGAACTCTACGGTCCCCAAAACTACGAATCGAGACTCCAAAACCTACAAACCACAGTACAGTACATGCTTACAATCTGTACTACTACACATATACCGAATTAGAAATGAAAACCAAGTCTTACCTCGATTTTAGCCCGAAACCCGAAATGAAACAAGATTCTGATCTGCTAGAGACGTAGAGAATCCTTCACTGATCCTCACAGTATCGTTGGATTTACGAACCGGGCAACGATCGAAAAACAAAACTAGAGAGAGAGTGTGTGTAGGGAGAGTTATAAAGAGAGAGAGAGAGTGTGTGTAGGGAGAGTTATAAAGAGAGAGAGAGAGTGTTTGGGAAAACTTAGCCTCAAAGCAACCCCAAATATCCTTTTATAGGTCGTTGACCCAAGTAGATTCGTCGATGAATTAGGGTCCTCGTCGACGAATTCTTAACTAGCCTTGTCGACGAATAGGTGACCTCGTCGACGAGCCTAATATTTCAATTTTTCCCAAACCTCTCGGCATTTACTTGTCGACGAGCTTCTGAATTTCGTCGACGAGAAGCCTTTAGCCTTCGTCAACGAATTATGGCCTCGTCGACGAATTCTGTGCAAATTCCATTTTCACCCCTCTTTTACCCAATTAACCCCTATACCATGGTTCGGGTTCTTACACCTAGGGCTAAGTTTACCCTTCCTACCAAACCTCATAACCTATTTCAATGGAGCTAGCTTCAAAAATACATGTTCACCCACATCAAACTCCAAATTCCTGCGGCGATTATTGGTATAACTCTTCTATCGGCTCTGAGCTGCACTGATTCTATCTCTGATAATCCAAAATTTATCGTACACCTGTTGTACCAGCTCTGGCCCCACAACTCGCCACTCACCCATCTTGTCCCAATACAAAGGAGATCGACATCTCCTACTGTATAGTGCCTCAAACGGTGTCATGCCAATACTGGACTGGTAACTGTTATTATATGCGAACTATACCAGCGACTTGAACTGAGTCCAACTACCCCAAAAATCTAATACACACACTCGGAGCATATCTTCTAGTATCTGTATCGTCCTCTCAGTCTACCCGTCTGACTGAGGATGGAATGTTGTGTTGAAAGATAGCTGAGACCCTAAAGCTTCCAGCAAGCTTCTCCAGAACCATGACATGAAATGCGGGTCTTGATCTGACACTATAGATACTGGCACCCCATGAGAATAAACTATCTCCTGGACGTAAATCTCCGCCAAATGGCTGAGGGAATAGTTGATCTTGATAGGGAGAAAATGGGCGGTCTTAGTCAACCAGTCTATTATCACCCAAATTGCATTCTGGTCATGCGATGTCGATGGCAGTCCTGAAACAAAGTCCATGGATATGTGATCCCACTTCCACTTTGGGATAAATAACGGCTGCATCTGACCCGCTAGCCTCTGGTGCTCAGCTTTTACCTGCTGGCACGTTAAGCACTGGGTTACATACTCGACAATCTCCCTCTTCATACCACTCCACCAGTAAAACTCTCCCAAATCCCTGTACATTTTCGTACTTTTGGGATGAAATGTATACAAAGATATGTGGGCCTCCTCCAAAATAGTCTTCTTAATATCAGTATTGGCAGGAACACATAATCTGAAACGGAACCGTAAAGCTTCGTCGTCTACAATACTGAATTCCTCCCCCTAACCACTCTGCACTCTGTCAATCACCTTTACTAATTATAGGTTTTCTTTCTGAGCAACTTTAATTCTTTCCTGTAGAGTAGGCTGTACCACTAGGCTGGCGATACATAGTGAAGTATTACTCTTAATCAGTTCAATGCCGAGTCTCTCAAGATCCATCATGATCGGACGCTAGATCTCCATTGTTATAACCCCAAAAAATAAAAAAAATAATATAGAAGATTAGTGGAGTGATTCCCAAAAAAAAAATTTAATTAATTAATTAATCGAATTTTAAAAAAAATAATTAATTTTTTATTAATAAAATATATATTTATTAATATTAATTAAATTTATTATCATTATTATTATTATTATTATTATTATTATTATTATTATTATTATTATTATTATTATAACTCTCCTGAAGCTTCTAGCTTCAGGTGGTGTGTCTTTTTTATGATTTCCGTTTGTTTCTTATTCTTCGTCTTCTTCTTTTCTTTTTCTTTTTCCTACGCACAAGGTCTCTCTTTCTCCTCTCATTCTCTCTCCCTCTCTCCTCGATTTCGTGATAGATTTTTGCTCGATCGAAAATCAGAAGATACCGCTGAACTCCATTTTCCGCTGCAATCGTTTCTACCAGAGCGAATCGGTGGTAGGAGCGGCGTAGACGTATCTCCTGGGGTAAACCAATTTTTCCTTTTTCTTTAATTTATTGCAAATTATAAGCCCGATTGATGAACGGGCACCATCACGAAAATTTAGGGATGATTCTCTACAAGTCTAATAGGACGAAATTCTCGTGGGGTCGTTGTGGGAAAAACCCCAAATTTGGAGTATGGAGGTTATTAAAGGGCTTATTTTTAATTAATTAGGATTAATTTAGAAATGTTAAAATATTAAGCATCTGGGGTTGAAGTAGGATTTCTGAAATTTAGGGTCTGGGTGAGCGCCGCGGGTGTAATTTTAGGACCCACAGGCAAAATTCAGAAAATTAAGTGGGGCTATTAAATTTTAGTTTAAATATTAATTTGAGGTATATGGAGCCTAGGGAAGGTTAGATGGGTATTATTTTGGAGAAATAGATTAATTAATCTAGGAAAAATGCAAATTACAAGAGTTGAATTTCGGGCGCCAAGGGCGTAGGATTTGGGGTTCTAGCGAGACTCTCAGTAAGCCAGGTAAGGGGAATAAATTATAGCAGTATTTTTAGAATTACTATTTGAATTAATATGTGAAAATGAGCATATGATATTTTGTCTAAAAATTATTATGATATAAATATCAGATAAATCGTGTGGCATTTGAGTAATTTTAAATTGTGATATTTTGGAGTGTGAAATATAACGATGAGTAATTTCTGAGAAAATATTGAAATGAGAATTATTGATGTGATTAGTGAAAAATAATGAAATATGGTATTTATATGTGAGTAGAAATTTTTTGCCTGAAAAATGAGATTTTATGAATTACTGATATGAGTATTTTGGGAAATGTGGAAATATGTGAAATATGATATATATTATTATGAGATAATGAAATGTGCATAGAAAATGATGAGAGTATTTATATTAAATTGATTTGAAATATACTAAAATATGATTGATGATATGCCAACACCGCACAATAATTGCGAGTGGTGGTATTCCTTTCCTACTAATGCCGTTGGGGAGGTATACTCAGTATGGAGACTTTGTGTGTGTGTGTGTGTGTGTGTGTGTGTGTGAAGTTCCTACTGATGCCGTTGGGGAGGTATGCTCAGTATGGAGACTGTGTGTGTGTGTGTGTGAAGTTCCTACTGATGCCATTGGGGAGGTATGCTCAATATGGAGACTGTGTCTGTGTGGGTGAAGTTTCTACTGATGTCGTTGGGGAGGTATACACAGTATGGAGATTGTGAGTGTGTGTGTGAAGTTCCTACTGATACCGTTGGGGAGGTATGCTCAATAGGGAGATTGTGTGTATGAAGTTCCTACTGATGTCGTTGGGGAGGTATGCTCAGTATGGAAATTGTGTTGTGAAGTTCCTACCGATGCCGTTGGGGAGGTATGCTCAGTATAAAAATTGTGTTGTGAAGTTCCTACTAATGTCATTGGGGAGGTATGCTCAGTATGGAAATTGTGTTGTGAGATTCCTACTGATAACGTTAGGGAGGTATGCTCAGTATGGAAATCGTGAATGTGTTAAGAATTGGAATTATGTGATCTAATGTATTATGTAAAGTATATAAATGTGAATTTATGTATACATAGATATGTAATGAATTAAAATGGGAAATGATTATGAAAAATGAAAGAGTGTGTGTTTTATAAAATAAATAATTAAGGCAAAGTGAAACTCTCCGCCTGAGAGCTTACTGAGTAAGGTGAGTGCCCTGATAAGTATCAGATGTGGCCATTCTTGGCAACATAATGTGTTAGGGCAGAGGGAAGCTACCTGTATGGGTGGGCAATCGTCCTATTCTCAGGAACTTCGTAGGAAATTATATGTGTTGGAAATGAATAAACTTGAGTAATGGTTTTAAAGCTTATAAAAGCTTGTGTTGTATATCTATATGATTATAAGAATGTGAATATCAGTGTATTTTCTCAGATGAAATGTTGTTTTGAAAAGTAAAGTATTTTATAACTAAACTTATTTGGCCGCACACTGTAAATAATTTGTTCCTTCTTACTGAGATGTATCTCACCCAAATTATCTAAATTTTTTAGGAAATAGAGACCGACCGAGGGATAGAGCTCCTTGATTGTAGGGAACTGGAACCCTGATATACATTGTGAGTTTGGAGTAGGGAAGTGTGATTCCCTAGAGTTGTATTGTTTTTGAGTATAAGATAATATTGTGTATATATGTATGTTGATACTCCGGGTATTGTATTTTGACTGATACATATATATTGTCTTCCGTTGTTAGGTTTTATAAATAAAATGACTTTTTACCTGGTACCCAATGCGAGTCGAGTCATACAAATGGTAGTAGGGTTGTTGACGTGGCCGATTTGTGAATGTTATGGATGTTGATTGATGACGAGTGGATATTTATTTACTAGTGGAAAAAAAAATTGGTACGAAAAATCGGGGCTTCACATCCATAGTCGTAAATACTGATTCTACGGAATTTTGGCTCAGTGCATCAGCTATCACGTTTGCTTTCCCTGGGTGGTAACTGACAGTGCAATCAAAATCTTTAATTAACTCTAACCACCTTCTCTACCTCATATTCAATTCCTTCTGGGTGAAGAAATACTTTAAGCTCTTGTGATCGGTGAAAATCTCGCACTGCTCACCGTACAGGTAATGCCTCCAAATTTTCAATGCGTGTACCACTGCAAGCAATTCAAGATCGTGGGTAGGGTAGTTCTTTTCGTATTCTTTCAACTTTCTGGACGCATATACAACTACCCTGCCATGCTGCATCAATACACAGCCAAGTCCCTTCAAGGACGCATCACTGTAGATAGTATACCCCTCACCCCCAGACGGGATTATCAGTATTGGCGTTGTGACTAGCCTCTACTTCAGTTCCTGAAAAGTTTGCTTATAGCTGTTCTCCCATCCAAATCTGGAATTCTTCCTAGTCAATCGTGTTAGAGGCCCTGATAATGCTGAGAATCACTTAACGAAATGACGGTAATAACCATCTAACCCCAAGAAACTTCTGATCTCCTGGACGTTCCTCGGTCTAGCCCAACTCACTAATGTCTTAATTTTACTAGGATCCATAGAAATTCCATCTCTTGAGATTACATGCCCCAAAAACAAACCTTTCTCGAGCCAGAAGTCGCATTTTCTGAATTTTGCATACAACTTCTTCTCCCTAAGCATCTACAAAACCTACCTCAGATGTATCTCGTGCTCCTCGTAGCTCCTCGAATAGACCAGTACATCATCAATAAAAACAACGACAAATTGATCTAAATATGGATGGAAAATCCTATTCATCAAATCCATAAATATCGCAGGAGCATTTGTCATACCAAATGGCATAACAAGGAACTCGTAATGCCCATATCTGGTCCTAAAAGCTGTCTTCGATACATCTTCTGCTCTCACCTTTACCTGATGGTAGCCTGACCTGAGATCGATCTTGGAATACACCCGTGTACCCTGGAGTTGGTCAAACAAATCATCGATACGAGGTAGAGGATACTTGTTCTTGATAGTTACTTTATTAATCTCCCTGTAGTCTATGCACATCCTCATAGACTCGTCCTTCTTCTTCACGAACAGCACTGGAGCTCCCCACGGAGATACACTAGGTTGTATGAAGCCCTTATTAAGTAAATCCTGCAACTGATCTTTCAGTTCTGCCAACTCTGCTGGCGCCATTCAGTACGGTGCTTTAGAGATTGGCACTGTACCTGAAAGTAGATCAATAGGGAAATCCACCTCACGATCAGGCGGCAAACCTGACAATTCATTTAGAAACACATCAGTAAATTCCTTTACTATTAGCATACTAGTGAGCTTCACTTCATTCCCTATTTTTTCCTTCACGAAGGCCACAAATCCCTGGCAAGCACTCAAGAGCAGTCTCCTTGCCTAAACAGCTAAAACCATCTAAGGTAAAGATTGCACTCGTGACCCTGTAAATCTGAATTCTGGTTTCTCTGGAGGTCTAAATATCACTTCTCTGGCACAACAGTCTATAAAAGCAGAATTAGCTGCTAGTTAAACCATGCCAAAAATGATGTCAAACCCGTGCATATCCAGCACCACCAAATTAGCAAATAAAATTCTCCCCTAAATATCAACTGGACAACCATGAAGCATCCTACTACATCTCACCACTGACCCAGTCGGTGTAACCACTAATAACCTGACATCTAATGATTGTGTTTCAACCACACACAATTTAACACACCCCAAGGACACAAACGAGTGTGTGACACCAGAATCAAAAAGTGCAATAACTTTAAATGAAAACATATTAACTGTACCTATCACCACGTAGCCGGCTACCTTAGCATCACCTGGCATCAAAGCAAAAACCCTGGCTGGGGCCATATTCCGCTGTTGGCCTCCACGTGGCGCTTGGTAGCCTCCTCGAGCAGGTCTAGGAGCAGGAGCAGCACCAATCTGTGTCAGACACTCCCTCATCATATATCCTGGCTTCCTGCACCTGTAGCAAACACCTCGCCCAAAACGACACTCCCTGAAAACCGCGATTCCCAGTCTCCTATCTCCGGTCTCTGTAATAGTCACCTCTCTTCCATGAACCACGCCCAACTCCCTTTTGGGAACCGGAAGGTTTGGATCTCTTCTTCTGCCTCTGCTCCTCAGCCTCCAACCGCTCCCCAATCGCTGTTATAGTGGCTCTATCCACTAGCTCAGCAAAATCCTACAACTTCAATATCGATACCTGCTTATAAATTTCTCTCCTCAGGCCTTTCTCAAACTGTCGTACCTTATTCACTTCATCTGGTATGATGTACGAGGCGTAGCGAGATAATTTGATGAATCTCGCCGCGTACTATTGTACAGTCTACTGTCCCTGCTTCAAATTCAGGAACTCCTCTATCTTAGCTTCCCTGGACGAGGCTGTTAAATACCTGTCGAAGAATGTCTCCTTAAACCGCTCCCATGTCATCTCCACAGGTACTGTCCTTTGCTCCTCTAATAATCTCACTATCGACCACCATCTCTCAGCCTCCCCAGTCAGTCGGTAGGTGGCAAACAACACCCTCTGCTCCTCTAAACACTGCAGCACTGCAAATATTTTCTCTATCTCATGCACCCAACTTTCAGCGACTACAAGATCCGTTCCCCTTAAGAAAGTTGGAGGATTCATCTTTATGAATTTCTCTATCGAACTACCTTGGCCTGCTGATGGACCACCTTGTTCCTTCAAACTCCTGGCAATTTCAGCCATAACTTGATGTGTCATGCTGTGTAAAACTACATCTGAATCACTACCTGCAACGCCTGAGGGTCTAGCACCCTCATTCCCACTAGCGTGGGAACTACTGCCACCAAGGTCCATCCTAAAAACAAATAACTTAACTCAAAACTCCCTTCTCTATACATATCATCCAACTCATATAATATATTCTCCTAATTAGTTCATCTCTCCTGATCTTAATTCAAGGTTCAATCCTGCAACCTAGATACCCAACCCGATGATAGTTTACCAAGACTTTCTTGAAATCGTCACCCCAGGAAAATCACACAAACCACCACAGAAGTCTTGTATCTAGCCTTCAAAACCAGACCTCAAATTTCCTTATCCTATACTCTAGTATTATTACTATTGCACTCTAAAGTCTACAGAACCTAGTATCCTAGGCTCTGATACCAAACTGTAACGACCTGTTTATAAACTCATAAAATATAATTAAAATAAACAAAATAGTAAACCCGAACCCATGGGTAACGGGGACACCTGTTAGTCACAGTGAAAACCTAAGCAGCAGTAAATATAAATCACATTCTCAAAATCATAAAATATATAATACCATAGTTTACTACATCACCAAAATATTGTATTTATATACAACCTCCAAAACATAAAAATAACCCTACGATCATACAACAAAAATCTCCTAATCCTAGATCAATGCTTACCCTTCTAGCAGGGAAACTCAACTCACTCAGCGGCGGCCCTGACCCGCCGGTCTCTCTGGGGTTTCCTAAAAATCATTTAATGTTCGGGGGGGTGAGACACTTCTCAGTAAGGGAAAATAAACTAAATACAGCTGTATGGCAACATGAACATAAATGATAATATAAATATACAGTACATTCCTCATACCAGAAAACATTCATCATTTAATAACTGTAAAAGAGTATACTTTCATATTTTATAAATGATACTAATCATAACTGTCTGGTATAGCTAATACTACTGAAAACATACTTAGGATGAATAGTTAGCTGATGTCATGTATTACCCCCCATGATGGGTTGCGCAGCCCGAAGATGGGACCCGACAATGGATGGCCGACCACTGTCGAGTCAAAAATGTCTATAAGTACGATGGGCCCGCCAAACCTTGGTCAAGACTGCCAGATGGACGTCTACACTCTACACTGAAAGCCACATCGATTATCCATCTCCCACCCCCTCGTGGGGTGGTTAGCACCAATCTGATCATAGATATCAAATCTATAAGCTACGGTACCATGCTCCTGAACTGAACTAAACTAACATTCAGGTTCTGATAACATATAATACGTGATAATATAGTGTTTAACATAAATAGATTGATAGCATTTCTATAATTTCAAAAATATGATCTCGTGCCAAACATTTCATAAATACAGCCTTGCGCTGAACATTTCATAAATACGACCTCGCGCCGAAATCATACGTAAAAATATGGCCTCGCGTCGGCTATCGATCACGGTCTTACCCGAATATCTCATACATATCATTCTAAGTAATAAATCAATTATCATGTATTTTAAAATCATAATGTAGTATTCTTTCATAATCTCTGAAAAACATACTTCATTCATAACATTATCATATCATAATATTTCTCACGTAAAATAATATTCATGCCATACATTTGCTGTATAAAACCATACATTGTATTCTAAAATCATAGTTTCTAGCATCTCATACATACATATACATTTCAACATAGTAGCAGTATTTTCCCAAACGTGCATTTCCTTCGTAGTATATAGATATAATACATGTTTTTTTGAAAATAAATTTACTGATTAATAATAATAATTTGCATGGAAAATAACTACTTTAGTTTATTCCCTTATCTGGCTACTGAGAAAAGCCCCTACAAATTCTAGACTCACACCTGTAGGATTTCCTGATCAATACCCTGAAAATGAAAACTCCCAGTGCTAAACTTTAGTATTTTCACGTGAATATCATTTCCTATAACTATAGTAAGACCAAATTCGGCATAAAAAGTCTTACCTCAACTCAGGGATGATTTTCAACGGAGTTCCACCGACAATCTGCTTCAGCAGATTTGGAGAGAATTTCCCTAGGAGCATTGTGGTGGCCTCAGATCGTCGATCCAACGAGCGACGGAGCCAAAATCGAAGAGAGAGGAAAGAGAAATCGAAAGGGAGAGAGAGAGAGAGAGAGAGAGAGAGAGAGAGAGAAAGAGAGTGGGTGTTTTTCTTAATTTTGTGCTCTTAAATCCAGATTTCTACTATTTATAGGGTCAGATTCATCAACGAGACACGTCACCTCATCGACGAGTCCTGTAGAAAGTTTGTCGACGAACCTGCACCTTCGTCGATGAATTTCAAACTTCCCCAAAACCCTCTCTCGGTATCTTTTCGTCGACAAAACTTGGCTTCATCAACGAGGCCCTCTTATACCCTCATCAATGAATCCCCTGTGTTCATCGACGAGGACCTGATGATTCCCCTCGATTAATACTCCCAAAATGCAATGTCGTCAACGAAGTCTGCTGCCTCCTTCTATTTCTGTTTCCATTTCTCTTTCTCTCTATTTAAATACCATTTTTATTATTCAGGTCATTACATAGTCTCCCTCTTGACGCCCGTTCTTGGAAATACAGCAGCATGTTCTCAATCAAAGAATATCGGTACAGTGATTTAGCTTTCGTGTAAAGCAGATATGTACCCAAATGCGCTCAATTGCAAACACCCCAAAATGATTTAATATGTAAGCTCAATGTGGTCTAATATTTCAACTCTCAAATATATTTATTATCAATGTAATAAGTGCTTAAGAATGTTAACAAACAATCTTTGTATCTCTAGATATTCAATCAATTGTGTTCACACAAAGATGTCAAGCAAGTCTCAAGAATGTTAATCAGCAGGATATGTCAATCACGTGAATATAAGATGACGTATATGCTTGGTTTTCAAAAGATATATAATCTTTGTATTCAGCAAATGATATGTAAATAAATATTGCAACAAAAATCAATATCACATAAACAAATATCTTCTCAAGAAAATATGTTAAAATAAATCAACCAAGATATTTGAGAATGTTTTTTGAAAATGTTTTTGCAACCCGAAAGCAAATACAAACTTTCTAAGATATTGCAACACAAATGCAATACTCATAAGCTTAAAGCAAGTCTTCTTAGGATAGGCTTATTAGCAAAGTCCCCTAAGAACACTTAGATTTAGCTCTCGTTAAAAATTGAATCAATCAATCAAACAAGGAGAGTAAACCTTTAAGAACAATCACTCAATCAACTTACAAAGAGTTTAAGCAATATGAGAAGGTAAGTATGAGCAAGAGGAGTGTAAAAATGAGTAGTAGGAATTTTTTCTTGAGAGAGAATTTCTTAATGAAGTTGGCTAATCTTGTTGCTAATTTTCCCAAATGAATGGGTATTTATAGACTCCCCTAGAATTATAATCGTTAGGGACATTGCCGAGTTTATTAGAAAAGATTTAATCATTATTTAATTAATTTAAGATTGTTTTACAAAGCTAACCGCGGTAAAAAAAATAGGTCCAACTCGAGAGCACTGATAGACCAGGATGGGTTCGGTCGACCGAAGTTCTTATGGCTCTGTCAATCGGGTCAAAAATGAACTTCAGGGTCAGTTGACCAGACAAGTATGTCTGACGCAATTTTTCCAAATTAGCAAGGTTCGGTCGACCAGGGCTAGAATGAACTAGGCTAGTCGGTCGACCATGGCGTTGGATTCCCACATGTGGGAACTTGGTTGACCAGGTTGGTGTAGTTCAAAAGTCTCTCGGTCGACCAGGAAGTCAAACTGTTGACTTCAGGGTCGTTCGGTCGACCGGGGTCAAATGAGCTTTAGGAGCTCGGTTGATCGGATTGTGGTCAACTAGTTGACCTAGATTGGGTTCGGTCGACCGGGGACAGAATGAACTCCCTAGGTCGGTCGACCGAAGGTGCACAAAATATGCATTTCAGTCCTATTTCATTTCACATCCACCCTACTTAAGTGTCTAACACATATAAGTGCAATGGTGAGTGTTCTAAGGTCTTTTCTAGGTCCAGTTTCAATTATATTCAATTTTAGTCTGAGCTTACCTATTAGACCATATATGTGATGTGTGTGATGATTAAATACAAGTAAAACCCAAATTACTATTACAGACCAATTACACAAATGAATTAAATATATTACAACAAAAATGATTGGGTCTTGACTCTTCACTTTTTCTATGTGCATCTTGAGCTTTCAATGTAGATTCCTGCACATGATCTCAAACACCCATTGGATATAATAATTATTTGTCATAATCAAAACCGCACGTGACCTATAAGGTGAACATTCTCCCCCTTTTTGATGATGACAAATACAACCAGCAAAAATGTGGGTATAAGCCTAAAAAGACTCCCCCTATCAATATACATCCAATTTATTTTACCCAAATTACTTTACCCAATTATTTTTGCCTCTCCATATCCCCCTTTTGGCAACAGCAAAAAGGGCTATATGAATTAAAACTCTAGGCAATGGGTAAGTGTTACATTTATACATTATAAGTCTTGAAAATATTTTGAAAAATTTCGGCAGAGTGTCGTTTGTAAATTGGACTTTCTAAAACAAACCCTATATAAATTGTAACCTGTTTGAATTTATACATCCTAGTAGTTTATCCACAACTACTCAAATAGTTCAGTATGGTCCAACAACTAAGTATAAATCTCAATATCATCATGAAGAGGACAAAGGAAGTGGTCATTATAAGTAATAATCAATGCTCATTAAGTCCAATATGATCATGCTATAGATATAAGAAATGTGCATACAAGCAATAATCGACATTCACAAAGTCTAAGCCAACAGTTATAGCGTAGTAAGGCTTGTAAATTTCACTTGAAAGCTCCTTAAATATTTGATGATTATATGAAGATGAGGTTTAATTTTCATTTGGTTTTCACTCATCCTTTCGAAAAGATTTTAAAGTTAATTTCATCATAATAATTTATGGTCACCAAAATAAACATGTATTGAAAGCATGTTGGCCAAATACAAGTGTTACAAATGATATATAGAATGAAGACACAACACATATTGATTTCTCAGGGGCAAATAAGTTTAATGTTAAGTGACTCCCCCTAAGAGTATGCATTTTCTTTGTAGATTAACTTGAGTATAATTCCAATACTATTTTAGAAACACAACTCAAGTTTTAAGAAAATATGCATTTAGAAAAGATATTAAGTTATGTGTAATAATTTTCAAAAACTTGGCAGCATTTTGTTTGAAACTGTGATCAATCCATCAGACCTTGCCAATGTCTAAGCACTTTAAGTATACGCACAAACAACTCCAAGGGATTTAAAGATTTGAAGCAAATAAGCCAAGCGTGAATATTTAAAATTTAATATTAAAATTCATTTGCATATAAGATATTTAATCATTTCTGCTTTTTGGGAAAATGTCTACAGAAAATTCGGCAGCATGCCAGCTGTAAACAGGACATTTCCCAAATTTTACCTGCACAAAATTGATTCTCAAACAGCAGTCCTAAAGAGTTTAAGGCATGCGAGAACCTAAAACTACTAGCACGAAATACTCATCAACTGCATCCGCCATGCAGAAGGCATTCTATACTAAGCATGCATTTTAGTAGTATAGTTATTCAAGCACAAGAGCTCATACAAACCTGAATACTATCAAATGTATATGATCATAAGCAAAAGCATAGACATCACAGGACAGTATCTGCATGTGCGCGTGATGAGTGTGATCGTTATAAAAAAATGAAAATAAAGACAAAAGTTGTTTTATAAGTACAAACCAGAAGATATGAAATAAAAAGAATCATAGCCACAAATTCTGATCTGCAGATGGCTCTCTTGAATCTAGAAGCCTCCCCCATCATCACCACCATCCCCACCGTCACCGGCATCGAAGTCAAATTCCATGGTCATCTGGTCTCTCTCGTCCTGCATCTCCTGAATATGATTGTTTAGTTCACTGAAATTAACGGCCATGATCCTCTCTAGATCTATGAACCAACTAGCAGTGGAGATCGAGAACTGTCGGAACTCATCATGAAGAGCAGTAGATGAAGACTCAAGATCTCTGAGATATGACTGAACTGATCCTTTAAACTATCGAAAAGAGTTAGAGAGGCTGGTGATGGTAGCCATCAGATCCACGTTCGACAGCTGTGCGGGCTCTGGTGGAAACTTCTATGGGGCCTCCTCCTTTGTTGCGACACCCCTAGATGGCAACCAGATGTTGCCGACCAACTCATACCCCACAATTTTTAGGGTGACGGCAGAAAATATATGAGCATACTACACTCTCTTCAGTGTAGCCACATTTTAGCGTGTGACTCCTATAAATCGAAACAGCTTGTTCAGAATCCCTCCGTACGGCATAATAATCCAGTGGCCGATCGTTTTGGCCATCATCCATTGTATTATCAGTTTTGGTAGATCTAGCTTTTTACGAGCGAACAAGCACCACATAATAAAGCAATCCAAGAAAGATACACGCACTCTAGAACCTGCCTTAGGCAGGATATTATATGTAATCAAGTGGTGCACCACTTTGGTTTCTAAAGTAAACTGCCTATACTGTGGGGGATGGTTTTGGCTAGCTGTACCTAGATTGGACATGGTTAAGTTTGCAAATGTGGCGACTGTAAAATCCTGTTTGTGGATCCAAGAAGTTGCCGAGTCTGGGCACTCAAAGTCTCCACGATCTATATCAAGGACATCAGAAAGATATTGTGCATCGAAACGAACGGCTGTCCTTAATACTCTAGAGAAATATCCATTTTCATTATTTTCCAAATTCACGTAAAATAACCTAACATATGTTGGGTAGTGCCCACTAGGCTGATAAGATATAAAGGTTTTCCAGCCTTGATACTCCAACATGTTCATGACATTTCCAAAATATTGATTCATAAAATCTAAGTCTAGAATCTTACCCAATATTGCTTCTTTAGGACGAAACTCCCATACGTATCTGCCCTTGGAGCGCTCTGATAAAAATCAATCATCATCAACGTGTGCTAGATCATGGGCTTCAATACGATCATTTTAAAGAGCCATGAAGGATTTTAGTACAGGTCTTAAAAGTTTTGAACAAAATGTGGAAGAATAGTGAGGAAAGCTCTAAAAGTTTCCAAGAAAAATGAGCTTTGAACGCAAGGAAGGTGTGTATATATATATATCTCGGTTTGGTCGACCAGGAGTAGATATAGTCGACCGATGGTCTAGATTCTTCACGAACTAACACTGTTTGGTTGACCGAAGAGAATTTGAACTGAGATGGGTGGTCAACCGAGATGGAGTACTGTGCCTATGTTCGGTTGACCAAGGGAAAACTGACAGGTTTGGTTGACCGGAGTGGAGAAGTTCACGAAGGGTCGGTCGACCGTATGGTCAAAATCAAGGGGGGTCGGTCGATCGAAAGCTTTTACTCAGTCAATGCTCGGTCGAACAAGCATAGTAAATTTCTCCGATTTGACTTCATTTTGATTCAAAGCTCTCCCTTAGGTTCAGATTTGATATGTTACACATATTTTCACATTAACATGATTCTTAGGGATTCTTGGTAAAGAAATATTACACAATTGAAGCACGTACCAAGATTTGACATATTGAGCGTAGATTACTTCCTAGTCTTGCAATCACTACAACCTCTAAGCTCAAAGACTCAGTTAGAAGATGATTTCACTTTGAATACACTTTTCTTTGAGTCCTAACTATTTTTGAAAAGAGCACTTAGGAGTATATGACTTTTCTTGAACAATGCTCTTGGTGATTGGAAAGTATCCTTCAGATATGATGACATAGAGGAGCAAGGATACGTACCAAGGAATGGGTGAAATCCCACCGAATTATGATCGTGGTTTGGTAAGTATTTCCTATGGAGCGATTAAACCAAAATAAAAGGTTTCGAAATTTAACCTCAAAGAGACCAATCCCCTAGTGGATACCTTTAATTTGGTTATAACTATAAGAAGCACTCAATATATTTTAGTCATTTATGAACACTAGTGCTTTAAGCCTAGAGTAACGACTTGATTTTGATTTAGGCTTTTCACATTCAAAAGTGAGTTTAGGGTATAATGATATATGATATAAGATAGAACCCTAACACTCAATTTTGTGCAAAGGACAACAGTTGCTTAACTTTTTCATTTTCATGTTAGCATGCGTTAAGCATTTAGAATTAAGTACAATGCATAGATGTCATGTCCATTTGGAAGGGGTTAAAGAGTCTTAGTATAACAAGATATTTTAATGAGTGTGTATACTAAAATTTTCATCTTAAGCAGCAACCACTTCCCAAAACTACAGTCATCACATCCCCCTAAACCTAGGAACTAAGGGAAGAAAAAATATTTATACAATTTCTATTGGAATTCGATCTTCCTTAGATCCCAAGAGATTCACCATCATGATAATCCAATTCATGTTTTTATCCAGGCCTTTGACACTACAAGATGGACATGAAGATTGAATGTGCCATTTTCTTTTACAGTGTAAGCAGGTTTTGTAAATACGTGAAAGATTATGCTTACAAATCTTATTTTTGCTCGAAGAGGCATAAAAATAGCTATTGTATTTAAAGGTTGAACCCTTCTTGAAAATAGTTTTCTTTTTAATTCTTAAGGCTTTTATTATGATTATTCTTTTCATTTTTAACTTCGAGTGTGGCTTTAGAATAATCATCAATTTCTTCATCTAAGCAGAGAATTTTCAATATTTTCTCAATTCTTTTCTTTTCCAAGGTGGCATGATATTCTTTTATAGGTTCCAATTGCATAACCAACCTTTTATTTTCCCTTTTCAAGATTATTTTCTGTTTAGACACTCTAACTGCAAATTTATGTATGTTAAATAAAGCACTTTCAAGCTCTTTGTTCAAGTGCATGTTTTCATCTATCAAATTAGCACATGATTCATCGCACAGTTTGACACAAGAATTATCATATGAATCAGTGCATGAATTTTCAGCCCATCACATGAGCAATCAGATGATTCATCACAAGATTTTTAATAGTAAACATCGCATGAACCATTCACAATATTATCAACAGATGATTTAGTATATGACACATCACAACATTCATCACAAGAATCATCAAACGAGCTGGAGTGAGAATCATATACCTCCTCATTGATTTCTAGCTCATGATTTACCTCCTCCTGATCATTTGAACTTGGAGCATTCGGAGGAGTTATGATGTCCTTCTCCTGGGATTCTCCATATTTCTTTTCCAGTTCATTCCAGATTTCCTGTGCACTATGACATGCCACACACTCATATAGAATATTAGAATCTAAAGCACAATGTAATAAGTTCATGGCATATGAATTTTCATGCATCGAATTAATATCATTTTCTTCAGGCATACAGATTCCATTTACAATCACCTGCTAGGCCCTCCAGTTCATTGATTTATAAAAACTACCATTCTAGTTTTCCATGTGGTGTAATCGACACCACAAAAGATAGGAGGACTAAAAGGTGACTGAACCTCACCGAATGGGGATACATCAATTTAAGCCATTACGATCTTTTGCAAAAACGTTTAAGTCAAGTGGAACGAGGCTCTAATACCAATTGTTAGAGTTGGTGTATTCTCAAGAGGGGGGGTGAATTGGAATTTTAAAATTTATCTCCTAGGTTAAATGAAATACCCGTATAATACAAGTTAGGGTCTTTCTATGCAATTCCAAATGCGCCAATAAATATAGTGTGTGGAAATTTAAATCAAGTGCATCATTCACATCATAACATACATGTGCAGTAAATAAAGTACAAAAATATAAACAAGACACATGATATGTTATCGAGGTTCGGCCAACTGTGCCTATGTCCCCACCTCTAGCTTGCAAGCCCGAGGATTCCACTAAAGGCTCACTTAAGGGTGGAGTGGCACCGATTACAACTAGGTCAATTAGCACAGGGTTGACCTCAACCTTTGCAACCAGGTCAATTAGTGGGGCTAACCTCAACCTACACGCCTTAGCAGGATGGCGCACCTAACTTTCCTAACCGAGTCTAAGCCAATCCGGGACTATTTCAAAGAGCTAGTCTTCCTCTTCAGGCTCGTGCCTGGAAATGCAGTAGTATGTTCTCAATCAAAAAATATCAGTACAGTGATTGTGTTTTTGTGTAAAGCAGATATGTACCCAAATACGCTCAATTGAAAACACCACAAAATGATTTAATATGTAAGCTCAGTGTGGTCTAATATTTCAACTCTCAAATATATTTGCTATCAATGTAATAAATGCGTTAGAGTATCAACAAACAATCTTTGTATCTCTCGATATTCAATCAATCGTGTTCACACAAAGATGTCCAGCAAGTCTCAAGAATGTTAATCAACAGGATATCTCAATCACGTGAATATAAGATGACGTATATACTTGGTTTGAAAAAGATATATAATCTTTATATTCAACAAATGATATGTAAATAAATATTGCAACAAAGATCAATATCATATAAACAAATATCTTCTCAAGAAAATAAATTAAAAAAAATCAACCGAGATATTTGAGAATGTTTTTTGAAAATGTTTTTGCAACCCAAAAATAAATACAAGCTTTCTAAGATATTGCAACATAAATGCGATACTCAGAAGTTTAAAGCAAGTCTTCTCAGGATAGGCTTATTAGCAAAGCTCCCTAAGAATACTTAGGTTTAGCTCTCGTTAAAAATCGAATCAATCAATCAAACAAGGAGAGTAAACCTTTAAGAACAATCACTTAATCAACTTACATAGAGTTTAAGAAATAAGAGAAGATAAGTATGAGTGAGAAGAGTGTAAAAATGAGTAGTAGGAATTTTTACTTGGGAGAGAATTTCTTAATGAAGTTAGCTAATCTTGTTGCTAATTTTCCCAAATGAAGGGGTATTTATAGACTTCCCTAGAATTATAACCATTAGGGACAGCCGAGATTATTAGAAAAGATTTAATCATTATTTAATTAATTTAAGCCTATTTTACCGAGTTAATCGCGGTAAAAAAATAGGTCCAACCCGAGAGCATCAGTCGACCAGGATAGGTTCGGTCGACCGAAATTCTTATGGCTTGGTCAATCGGGCCAAAAATGAACTTCAGAGTCGGTCAACCAGACAAGTATGTCTGAGGTGATTTTTCCAAATTAACGAGGTTCGGTCGACCAGGGCTAGAATGAACTAGGTTGGTCGGTCGACTAGGGCATTGGATTCCCACACGTGGAAACTTAGTCGACCACGTTGGTGTAGTTCAAAAGTCTCTCGGTCGACTAGGAAGTCAAACTGTTGACTTCAGGGTGGTTCGGTCGATCGAGATCAAATGAGCTTTAGGAGCTCGGTCGACCGGACTGTGATCAATTAGTTGACCCAGACCGAGTTCGGTCGACTGGGGCTAGAATGAACTCCCTAGGTCGGTTGACCGAAGGTGCACAAAATATGCATTTTAGTCCTGTTTCATTTCACATCCACCCTACTTAAGTGCCTAACACATATAAGTGCAATAGTGAGTGTCCTAAGGTCTTTTCTAGGTCCAGTTTCAATTATATTCAATTTTCGTCTGAGCTTACCTATTAGACCATACATGTGATGTGTGTGATGATTATTTACAAGTTAAACCCTAATTACTATTACAGACCAATTACACAAATGAATTAAAATTACAACAAAAATGATTGGGTCTTGACTCTTCACTTTTTCTATACGCATCTTAAGCTTTCAATGTAGGTAACTTGCACATGATCTCAAACACCTATTAGATATAATGAGTATTTGTCATAATCGAAATCGGGCGTGACCTATAAGGTCAACAGACTCTTCTAGAAACAAAACATAAAACGTGGATCTCGATCCGAAACAACAAAAATAGGGACGCAATGAAATGTGCAATCTTTGTCAGCCGATCAACTACAACGCATATGGCATTCTATTCGTGCACCACCGCAAGTGACATTGTCACAAAATCCATCGAATTGTGCTCCCACTTCCACTTGGGGATGTCAAGTGGCTAAAGTGGTCCTGCTGGCCTTTGATGCTCTACCTTGACCTGCTGACATGTCAGGAACTGCTCTACGAATCGGGCGATCTCTCTTTTCACGTTCGACCACCAGAAAGATTCCCTCAGATTTCGGTACATCTTCGTACTTCCAGGATGTACGGTGTAGAGCAAACAGTTTGCCTCCTCCAGAATGACCCGTTTAATCCCGGCGTCATCTGGCACACATACCCTGTCATGGAATCTCAAAATCCCATCACCAGAGATACTAAAATACGGCTTTAACCCACTCTAGACTTCTTCCATAACCTCAACCAGCTCTGGATCTTCCTTCTAAGTTGTTTAGATCTTATCCTGTAAGGTCGGTTGTACCACCAAGCTAGCAAGAACAACCTGGTGATTTCCTTCCACCATTTCTAAGCACAACCTTTCCAAGTCCATATAGATCTGTTGTTGAACTCCCACTGTAGATACTGATGCATCCACAGACTTCTGACTCAAAGCATTAGCTACCATATTTTCTTTTCCTGTATAGCTTATAGTATAGTCGTAGTCCTTTATCAACTCAAGCCATCTACGCTGCCTCATGTTCAGCTCTTTCTGGGCTAAAATGTACTTAAAACTTTTGTGATCAATAAAAATCTCGCATCTTTCACCATACAGGTAGTGCCTCCAAATTTTCAATGCAAACACTACAGTTGCCAATTCTAAATCATCTGTCGGGTAGTTCTTCTTGTACTCCTTGAGTTGATGAGAAGCGTATGCAACCACCCTTCCCTACTGTATTAGAACACATTTGAGACCCTTCTTAGAGGTGTCACTGTAGATAACAAATACACCATTCCCCGATGGAATGGTCAAAACTGGAGTAGTAACCATTCGCCGTTTCAGCTCCTAGAAACTCAGCTCACACTCATCAGTCCAAGCATAATTCACGTTCTTTCTCGTGATTTGCATCAATGGACCCGCTAAACTGGAGAACCTTTCTACAAAACGATGGTAGTAACCCGCAATACCTAGAAAACTTCTTACCTCCTGAACATTCTTCGGTCTCGCCTAGTCCACCATCGCTTCTACTTTACTAAGATCCACTAATACCCCTCCTTTGGACACTACATGCCCTAGAAACGAAATCTGTTCTAGTCAAAACTCGCACTTTTTCAGTTTAGCATATAACCTCTTATCCCTGAGCACTTGTAATACCAGTCTCAGATGAACTTCTTGCTCTGCAGCACTTCTAGAATATACTAGGATGTCATCAATGAATACCACTATAATAACCCAAGGAAAAAAAAAATCAAATCAGGTCCTCGTCGACGAACACAAGGCATTCGTGAACGAGGGTACAAGAGAGTCTCGTTGACGAGGACATGTTTCATCAACGAGAAGATACCAAGAGACTGTGTTTCAAGTTCTGAATTTTTTCGATGAGGAGATGTTGTTCGTCGATGAACCTCCTTCTTGACCTCGTCGACAAGATGATGTGGCTCATCGATGAAACCCATGGTATAAACCTCGGATTCTTACATAGAAAAATCAATAGAAACTCTCTCTCTCTCCTCTCTCTATGGCCTCCCCCTCTTCTCTTTTCAATTTCGGCTCCGCTGTTCGCTGGATCATTGATTTGAAGCCACCATGACGCTCCTAGGAAGATTCTATCCAGGTGTGCCAGAGCGGATCGTCAGTGGGTCTAAGTTGAATTCCATCCCAGATTCAGGGTAAGGCCTTTTATTCAAAATTAGGCTTTCCAGCAGTTGTAGGAAATGTAGTAGATGTAGAAATAATAATATTTTGTTCTAGGATATATGGTTTTCAAGGTATTGAGTGGAGAACCCTGCGGGTGTAGGACCCGTCATAGTAAGGGATTTTTAGTAGGAATCAGGTAAGGTAAATATATTATGCTAGACAAACCTAGTATGATTTCAGAATAAATTGTATGTTTTTACCAGATTATAATTCAGAACAGGAATTTATATAGTTTATCAATTATGTTTAAGATGTTTAAAATTACTGTGTGGCATAAGAATGTGGATACAGTACAGAAACATGTTTTACAGTATTTCTAGAACACCACGATTATACAGTTTTACAGTACCATGACATACAGATTTATAGTTAATTTCAAAAATACAGTTGTTAGAGATACAGTTTATTTCAGCGTCATGGTTAATTCAGTTATTACAGAATCATGGTAAAACAGATAGTTATATACAGAAACGTAATACATAGTATCAGACTCTGATGGACCATTACAGATATAATTTACAAAGCACGGTACCGTAGCTATATACAACTCAGAGGGAATGTAGTAACCGGGAAAAAAATAATAATAATAATAATAATAAAATAATAAAATAAAATTAATTAATTGAATTAATAAGTAAAATGAACAGTATGATACGGAACAAATATATATATATATATATATATATAAATATTAAAGCATGTATATATATATATGTGTGTGTGTGTGTGTGTGTGTGTATAAATATATATATATATATATATATATATATATATATATATATATATATATATATATAAGGTATGAAAGCTTCTTAAAGAAGCTTTACTTTACTTTACTTTACTTAAGGTTTATTATATATATATATATATATATATATATATATATAATTAAATTAACACAAGCTTCTTTAAGAAGCTTTGAAGGTAAAATCCAAATTTAATTGGATTTTTGGTGGATGTGAGTTCATTCTCTCTCTCTCTCTCTCTCTCTCTCTCTCTCTCTCTCTCTCTCTCTCTCTCTCTCTCTCTCCTACGACTCTCTCTCTTCGATTCCGGGTTAGTTTTACGTCGGATCGACAAACCGAAGCCACCACGACGCTCCTGGCAAAGTTCTCTACAAGTCTACCGGAACGGATCGTCAGGAAAACGAAGTTGGATTTCATCCCAAATCCAAGGTAAGGCTTTATATTCAATATTTGGATTTTTGACAGTTGAAGAAAGTAATATACGTGTAAAAATAATGAACTTTAATACTGGAAATTTTCAGTTCTAGGGTATTGATTGGGAACGTTGGGAATCATCCCTAAGTTGAGGTAAGACTTTTTAAGTCGAATTTGACTTAGTGGTAGTTATAGAAAATATTGTAAGTACGAAAATACTAAATTTTAATTTTGTGAGTTTTCATTTTCAGGGTATTGAGTTGAGAACCTTGTGGGTACGGGGAAGATTTTCTTAGGGGTTTTTCAGGAATCAGGTAAGGGGATAAACTAAGCTAGTTTTGTTTTGAGAAAATGTATGTATATATATATAGCATCTGGTTTCAGGAAAAATAAATATATTTATATATATGATTTATATTTGGAAAATACTGTTTAAATGATTATATGTTGAATACGTAGAAAAATTTGTTTAGTGTGGCATGAGTATAAAAATGTTGTGAAATACTGTTTTTTTTTTGGAATGGGGACGATATGGATTTCTATGATGGAAAACCGGCGTACGGGCCGAGATATTTTTATATGTATATGTGATTTGCCGGCGTATGGGCCGTGCTATGTGGATGAGATTTGCCGGCGTATGGGCCGTGCTATGTGATTTGCCAGCGTACGGGCTGTGCTATGTGATTTGCCGACGTACGGGCCGTGCTATGTGGTTTGCCAGCGTACGGGCTGTGCTATGTGATTTGCCGGCATACGGGCCGTGCTATGTTAAAATGTGTAATACCGGCGTATGGGCCGATGATTTTCATGATACACGTATATATGTGAAATGATATGATTGATGTGAAAATAAATGATATGAGATATTTAGGTATCACGGTTTTAGTATATGTATATGATATCAGAACCTGGTTGGCTTGGTCTAGGCTAGCACTTGCACGGTACCGTTGTTATGTGTCTATGGTCCTCGTGATCATGATATCTGTGTTAACGCCACTGTACGGAGTGGTGTGAGATTGGATGGTCGATGTGGTTATTTTCAAGAAGTGTGCTGTTATCGCCCCTGGTGTACGGACCAGTCTGGGTAGACCCATCGGACCTACAGATTACTGTTTGACTTGGCAGTGGTCGGCCAACCATTGTCAGGTCCCGCCTTCGGGCCACACAACCCAGTTATGTGGGGATAATACATGACAACAACCAGCTAACCTACCAGGATTGTTTTATATTATTATTAGTGTATGAGATGAGACATGTATGTTTTCCCAGATTTGATAAACAGTATTGAATATGTTATGTATGGTATATGTAGAACACAAAATACTCATGTTGCCACACACTGGTATTAGTTTATTTCCCTTACTGAGAGGTGTCTCACCCCTAAATCTTATACATTTTTCAGGAGCCCCTGATAGGAGAGCGGGAAAAGCGCCGCTGATCTAGATCAGTTGTTTGCCCTCTTTGGAAGGGTAAGTTTTTGGTAGGGACAGTTAGGTTTTGTGGGGGATTGTCCCTAGATTTCATTTTTGAGATGTATATACTGTGAGATAGTAATTGTAGTGACTCTGGTATGTGTTATGCACATTATGATGAGATGTATATGATTTTATACTTTCTGCTGCGTAGGCTTCTGCTGTATGTTTTGTTATATCCCTGGTGCCCACGGGCCCAGGTGGATTGTGACCTGCTGAGCTGGGATGTATGATGTGATGATAATTTATTTATATAAAAAAAAAAATATGTGAAAAAGGAGCAGGTTGTTACAGTTGGTATCAGAGCCTAGGTTGCTAGGTTCTGTAGACTTTAGAGTGCAGCAGGAACAATACCAGAGTTTAGGAAATGATTTGAGGTTTTGTTCTACAGTCTAGAAGCAGGACTTCCGTGGTAGTTTCTGTGTTTTTCCTGGGGTGACGATTTCAGGAAAACCATAGTAAGCTATTGTCGGGTTGTGTTCCTAGAATGTAGGACTGGGGATTAATAATGAGTTAGAAATGTTGAGATGAGTGGTGAGGATAGGTGGGTAAATTATGAGGATAGGATTACTAAATTGCAACTGCTATTTTCCAGGATGGATCCAGAAGGAAATAGTGCCCATGCGAGTGGCAGTGATGGAGCAGGACCATCAGGTGCAGTTAGGACCGACTCTGATGCGGTATTACGTAGCGTGGCTCAGCAAGTTATGGCTGAGATTGCTAGGAGCTCGAAGGAGCAGAGTGGTCCATCTACAGGCCATGGGTGCACTATAGAGAAATTTACAAAGATGAATCCTCCGGTGTTCACAGGTGGAGTTGATCCAGTAGCCGCTGAGAACTGGATGCAGGAGATTGAGAAAATCTTGGCTGTGCTGCAATGTACTGAGGAACAAAGGGTCCTCTTTGCCACCTATAAATTGACAGGAGAGGCTGAGAGGTGGTGGACTGCGGTGAGACTATTAGAGCAGCAGAGGGTGACTCCAATAGCTATGACATGGGACCGGTTTAAAGATTTGTTCTTTGACAGATATTTTCCAGCTACTGTGAGGGAGGCTAAGGTAGAAAAGTTCCTGAGTCTGAAGCAGGGACAGCTATCCGTCCAGCAATATGCAGCACGTTTTATCGAGCTCTCTCGATTCGCCCCATACATTGTTCCTGATGAGGTGAAGAAGGCGAGGCAGTTTGAGAGAGGCCTGAGGCGGAGTATATTCAGGCAGGTGGTGGTGCTGCAGATCCAGGACTTCGCTGAGTTGGTCGACAGGGCGGCCTTGGCAGAGATTGGTGAGCGTCTTGATGCGGATGAGCAGGGACAGAGGAAGAGATCTGCATCTACGAGCTACCAGTAAGATCACAGGCCGAGTCATTGGAGAAGAGGTAATCATGGTAGATGGCGGAGACAGGAGACAGGAGGACGCCAGGTGTAGACAGGGCAGGGTCCTCTAGTTTGTCAGACTTGTGGTAGGAGGCACTGGGGAAAGTGTCGAGCTGGTGGTGTAGTGTGCTACCGCTGCGGTAGATCGGGACATATAGTGCGAGATTATCCTACCCCGCCAGATGCAGCTCCGATGTGCTATCGTTGCTGTAGATCGGGGCACATGGTACGAGACTGCCCTACTCCACCAGATGCAGTTCCAGCTCCTAGACCATACCGAGGAGGTTATCAGGCACCACGGGGAGGCCAGCAGAGGAATACGGCTCCAGCCAGGGTGTTTACTCTGACGCCGGGTGAGGCTGAGGCGTCAGGTGACGTGGTGACAGGTATGGTCATTATGCTTTCTTTTAAAGTTATTGCATTATTTGATTCAGGAGCTACACACTCGTTTGTGTCTTTGGGGTGTATTAAATTATGTGAGGTTGAAACACAATCATTAGATGTTGAAATGTTGGTATCTACACCGACTAAGTCGGTAGTGAGGTGTGGTAGGGTACTCCGCGACTGCCTAGTAGAGATTCAGGGGAAAACATTGTCTGTTGATTTGATAGTGTTAGACATGCATGGGTTTGACGTTATATTTGGCATGGATTGGCTAGCGGCTAATTTTGCCAGCATAGATTGTCGTGCACGAGAGGTGATATTTAGACCCCCGGGGGAAGCAGAATTCAAGTTTGTAGGGTCGCATGTACAATCCCCGCCTCAGCTAGTTTCAGCTATTCAGGCCAGGAGACTACTGCTGAGTGGTTGTCAGGGGTTTGTGGTGGTTGTGAAAGAGATGTCAGAGAATGAGTCGAAACTTGCTAGCACGCTTGTAGTGAAGGAGTTTGTGGATGTTTTTCCAGATGAGTTACCAGGCTTGCCACCCGACCGTGAGGTGGATTTCTCTATTGATCTACCTCCCGGTACAGCGCCGATTTCTAAAGTACCTTATCGAATGGCGCTAGTGGAGTTAGCAGAATTGAAGAATCAGTTGCAAAATCTACTAGATAAGGGCTTCATACGGCCCAGTGTATCTCCGTGGGGAGCTCCAGTTTTATTTGTGAAAAAGAAAGACGGGACTATGAGGATGTGTATAGACTATAGGGAGATAAATAAAGTGACAATCAAGAATAGGTATCTTCTACCCCGTATCGATGATTTGTTTGACCAGCTCCAGGGTACACGGGTGTATTCGAAGATTGACCTCAGATCTGGCTACCATCAGGTGAAGGTGAAAGCAGAAGACGTCTCAAAGACGGGCTTCAGGACTAGGTATGGGCATTACGAGTTTCTAGTGATGCCGTTTGGTTTGACGAATGCTCCTGCGGTATTTATGGACTTGATGAATAGAGTCTTCCACCAATACCTAGACCAGTTTGTTGTTGTTTTTATTGATGATGTACTAGCCTATTCTAGGAACTATGAGGAGCATGAGACGCACTTGAGGCAGGTTTTGCAGACACTTCGGGAAAAGAAGTTGTACGCTAAGTTCAGTAAATGTGAATTTTGGCTGGAGAAGGTCGTGTTCTTGGGGCATGTTGTATCTGGAGGCGGTATTTCTGTGGATCCTAGCAAGATTGAGGCTGTAGTGAATTGGGCTAGACCGAGAAATGTCCAGGAGATCAGGAGTTTCTTGGGGCTAGCAGGCTATTACCGTCGTTTTGTTGAGGGATTCTCAGCTTTGTCAGGACCCTTGACACGACTGACGAGGAAGAATGTTAGATTTGAGTGGGACGATAGTTGTGAGCAGAGTTTTTAGGAGCTGAAGCAGAGACTAGTCACAGCACCAGTGTTGATCATCCCATATGGGGGTGAGGGGTATACCATTTACAGTGATGCGTCCTTGAAGGGACTTGGATGTGTATTAATGCAGCATGGCAGGGTAGTGGCGTATACATCCAGGCAATTGAAAGAATATGAGAAAAACTACCCTACCCATGATCTTGAGTTGGCGGCAGTGGTACACGCACTGAAGATTTGGAGGCATTACCTGTACGGTGAGCAGTGTGAGATCTTCTCTGACCATAAAAGTTTGAAGTATTTCTTTACGCAGAAAGAACTGAATATGAGGCAGAGAAGGTGGTTGGAGCTGATTAAGGATTTTGATTGTACCATCAGTTATCACCCAGGGAAAGCAAACGTGGTAGCTGATGCGTTGAGTAGGAAATCTAGGGAGCCAGTGTTGGCGGCTATGGGGATCCAGCATCCGATCATAATGGATCTGGAGAGACTCGGCATAGAGTTGGTGGAGAGTGATCTCCCAGTATGTATTACCAGCCTAGTGGTACAGCCTACCCTGCAGGAGAGAATTAAAGCTGCCCAGAAGGAAGATCCAGAGCTAGTGAAGGTGATAGACAGAGTACAGAGTGGGCAGGGGGAGGAGTTCAGTATCGCAGATGATGGAGCTTTGCAGTTCCGTTCTAGATTATGTGTTCCTGCCGATACTGAGATCAGGAAGACTATTCTAGAGGAGGCTCACAGATCTTTGTATACAGTTCATCCCGATAGTACGAAGATGTACAGAGATCTGCGAGAGTCATACTGGTGGAGTGGTATGAAGAGAGAGATTGCTGAGTATGTAGCACAGTGTTTGATGTGCTAGCAGGTAAAGGCTGAGCACCAGAGACCGGTAGGGCAGTTGCAGCCGTTATTTATCCCGGAGTGGAAGTGGGATCACATATCGATGGACTTCGTGTCAGGACTGCCGACGACGTTACATGATCATAATGCCATCTGGGTGATTGTTGATCGATTGACGAAGACCGCCCACTTTATTCCCATCAAGATTAGCTACTCCCTCAGCCGTTTAGCGGAGATTTACATTCAGGAGATAGTACGTTCTCATGGGGTGCCTGTATCTATTGTGTCGGATCGAGACCCACGATTCACATCACGATTTTGGAGAAGTCTGCAAGAGGCTCTGGGGTCTCAGTTATCGTTTAGTACGGCATTCCATCCTCAGTCAGACGGGCAGACTGAGAGGACGATACAGATATTAGAGGACATGCTCAGAGCGTGTGTACTAGACTTTGGGGTTAGTTGGACTCAGTTCATGTCATTAGTAGAATTTGCGTATAATAACAGTTATCAATCTAGCATTGGCATGGCACCATTCGAGGCTCTGTACGGTAGGAGATGTCGTTCTCCTTTGTTTTGGGATGAAGTGGGTGAGCGGCGTGTAGTGGGGCCAGACCTGGTTCAGCAGGCATGTGATAAAGTTCGTCTTATCAGGGACAGGATCAGTGCAGCTCAGAGCCAACAGAAGAGTTATGCCGACCATCGCCGCAGGAATTTAGAGTTTGATGTAGGTGATCACGTATTTTTGAAGATAGCTCCGATGAAAGGGGTTATGCGATTTGGGAGGAAGGGTAAACTTAGTCCTAGGTTTATCGGTCCATTTGAGATTCTAGATAAAGTGGGACCGGTAGCCTACAGGCTAGCTTTGCCACCTGTATTGTCCAGGATTCACAACGTATTTCATGTTACTATGTTGAGGAAATACGTCCCAGACCCTTCTCATGTCATCAATTATGATGAGTTGGAGCTTAGTGATTCACTGGGATATGAGGAGGCACCAGTACAGATTCTGGATAGGAAAGTGCAAGAGCTACGTAACAGGACGATTCCTCAAGTAAAAGTCTTGTGGAGGAATCATGCAGTAGAAGAGGCTTCTTGGGAGTCTGAGGAGCAGATGAAGCAGAGGTATCCGCATTTATTTCAAGAAGTCTGAGTGAATAAATGTAAATAGTTAAGTAGTTTTCTGTTGTAGGTACATGTAATAGTTGAATAGTGTAGTACTTTAGTTTTGGGAGAATGGTTTTTCTTTTGTATATGTAATCTTCCAAGACTCGAGATGTAACCACGGTATTCCTTCGCCATAAGTGAGGATAGGTAATAAAATGAGTAGACCCTTTTTCCTGATTAAAGGATGGCGAGTACGGAAACAGTAAATTTCGAGGACGAAATTCTTTTAAGGGGGGAGGAATGTAGTAACCGGAAAAAAAAATATATAATAATAATAATAATAATAATAATAATAATAATAAAATAAAATTAATTAATTGAATTAATAAATAAAATGAACAGTATGATAAGGAACAAATATATATATATATATATATATATATAAATATTAAAGCATGTATATATATATGTGTGTGTGTGTGTGTGTGTGTGTGTGTGTATATATATATATATATATATAAAAGGTATGAAAGCTTCTTAAAGAAGCTTTACTTTACTTTACTTTACTTAAGGTTTATTATATATATATATATATTATTAAATTAACACAAGCTTCTTTAAGAAGCTTTGAAGGTAAAATCCAAATTTAATTGGATTTTTGGTGGATGTGAGTTCATTCTCTCTCTCTCTCTCTCTCTCTCTCTCTCTCTCTCTCTCTCTCTCTCTCTCTCTCTCTCTCTCTCTCTCTCTCTCTCTCTCTCTCTCTCTCTCTCCTACGACTCTCTCTCTTTGATTCCGGGTTAGTTTTACGTCGAATCGACAAACCGAAGCCACCACGACACTCCTGGCAAAGTTCTCTACAAGTCTACCGGAACGGATCGTCAGGAAAACGAAGTTGGATTTCATCCCAAATCCAAGGTAAGGCTTTATATTCAATATTTGGATTTTTGACAGTTAAAGAAAGTAATATACGCGTAAAAATAATGAACTTTAATACTGGAAATTTTCAGTTCCAGGGTATTGATTGGGAACGTTGGGAATCATCCCTAAGTTGAGGTAAGACTTTTTAAGTCGAATTTGACTTAGTGGTAGTTATAGAAAATATTGTAAGTACGAAAATACTAAACTTTAATTCTGTGAGTTTTCATTTTCAGGGTATTGAGTTGAGAACCTTGTGGGTACGGGGAAAATTTTCTTAGGGGCTTTTCAGGAATCAGGTAAGGGGATAAACTAAGCTAGTTTTGTTTTGAGAAAATGTATGTATATATATATAGCATCTGGTTTCAGGAAAAATAAATATATTTATATATATGATTTATATTTGGAAAATACTGTTTAAATGATTATATGTTGAATACGTAGAAAAATTTGTTTAGTGTGGCATGAGTATAAAAATGTTGTGAAATACTGTTTTTTTTTGGAATGGGGACGATATGGATTTCTATGATGGAAAATCGGCGTACGCCGAGATATTTTTATATGTATATGTGATTTGCCGGCGTATGGGCCGTGCTATGTGGATGAGATTTGCCGGCGTATGGGCCGTGCTATGTGATTTGCCAGCGTACGGGCTGTGCTATGTGATTTGCCGGCATACGGGCCGTGCTATGTTAAAATGTGTAATACCGGCGTACGGGCCGATGATTTTCATGATACACGTATATATGTGAAATGATATGATTGATGTGAAAATAAATGATATGAGATATTTAGGTATCACGGTTTTAGTATATGTATATGATATCAGAACCTGGTTGGCTTGGTCTAGGCTAGCACTTGCACGGTACCGTTGTTATGTGTCCATGGTCCTCGTGATCATGATATCTGTGTTAACGCCACTGTACGGAGTGGTGTGAGATTGGATGGTCGATGTGGTTATTTTCAAGAAGTGTGCTGTTATCGCCCCTGGTGTACGGACCAGTCTAGGTAGACCCATCGGACCTACAGATTACTGTTTGACTTGGCAGTGGTCGGCCAACCATTGTCAGGTCCCGCCTTCGGGCCACACAACCCAGTTATATGGGGGTAATACATGACAACAGCCAGCTAACCTACCAGGATTGTTTTATATTATTATTAGTGTATGAGATGAGACATGTATGTTTTCCCAGATTTGATAAACAGTATTGAATATGTTATGTATGGTATATGTAGAACACAAAATACTCATGTTGCCACACACTGGTATTAGTTTATTTCCCTTACTGAGAGGTGTCTCACCCCTAAATCTTATACATTTTTCAGGAGCCCCTGATAGGAGAGCGGGAAAAGCCCCGCTGATCTAGATCAGTTGTTTGCCCTCTTTGGAAGGGTAAGTTTTTGGTAAGGACAGTTAGGTTTTGTGGGGGATTGTCCCTAGATTTCATTTTTGAGATGTATATACTGTGAGATAGTAATTGTAGTGACTCTGGTATGTGTTATGCACATTATGATGAGATGTATATGATTTTATACTTTCTGCTGCGTAGGCTTCTGCTGTATGTTTTGTTATATCCCTGGTGCCCACGGGCCCAGGTAGATTGTGACCTGCTGAGCTGGGATGTATGATGTGATGATAATTTATTTATATAAAAAAAAAATATGTGAAAAAGGAGCAGGTCGTTACAGGGCAACCACATATTTAAATAGTATGTGGTATATAGAAGTCGATCGTGCCTATGTTGTGAACAGGCTCCCCATCAAATATGAGTTGAGGGGGCCAATCTAACTGTCGGAGTATAGTGATTTATCTTGGTAGGCCAGCCAGTGATAGATCCCGCCTACGGGCCGCACAACCCTATCATGAGAAGTTAAATCATGACATACAATTATCTATCTAGGGAAGTTTTCAGTTATTATTATATATGTACAGTTTTAAAAAACAGGGAATATACTTATGTACATTAGAAGTATTATGAATAGAAACCTAAAATGCGAGTATGTTGAGCAACATGGATAATGGTGGTGGTTTATATTATTTGCACCGTATTTACAGACTCAGTTATACATGATTATATAGAATCAAATTTTTATAAAATTGTAACTCATTTTCCACACACTAGCAATAGCATATTTCTTCTTATCGAGCATCGTCTCATCCCATTAAATTAACATTTTTTAGGTGATCCAGTTAGGCGAGCAGATCAGGCTCGCAAGTAGAGGGGCTATAGTACCGCCCTGTCAGAAAAGTGAGTATTTTGGGGTGGAGAGTATTTTTTTTTATAGACTTATTTAGTTATATACGTGCAAATAGAGAATGATCTAGTACTCTGGTATTATATTGTAAATATATGGCTGTGGATTTATGTGGAAACAGCTTCTCGTTGCATAGGTTGATGGTTAGTTATTAGTAGATGGTATCGAGGCAGTGGAATTTCATAGTATTTATTATTATTACATAAAATTAAATATAGAGTATCTAGGAGGTCGTTACAAATAACAATGAACTGATCTAAGTATTCGTGGAAAACTCGGTTCATCAAATTCATAAATGCTGCAAGTGCGTTTGTCAAACCGAATGACATAACCACGAATTCATAATGGTCGTACCGAGTTCAGAAAGCTATTTTCAGAACATCCTCCATTTTCACCTTCATCTGGTGATACCTAGACCATAGATTGATCTTAGAGAAGATCTGCATGCCCTGAAGCTGGTCGAATAGATCATCAATGGTATTTGTTCTTTATCGTCACCTTATTAAGTTCTCTGTAGTCAATGCAAATCCTCATTGACCTGTCTTTCTTCTTTACAAACAGCACCGGTGCTCCCCAGGGTGAAACACTCTGTCAAATGTACCCCTTTTCAAGAAGCTCCTATAGTTGTTCCTTCAACTCCCTCAATTGTGCTGGAGCCATACGATACGGAGCTTTCGATATTGGTGTCGTACCAGGAACCAACTCTATACCAAACTCCACCTCATGATCTGGAGATAATCTTGGCAAGCCCCTGGGAACACATCTGGGAACTCGCACATAACAGGAATCTCCTCCAATTCACGTTCTTTCGTCAGCGTGTCTTTCACAAACGCCATGTATCCATGGCATCCATCCCGAAGTAATCTACTAACCTGAATAGCAGATAGGATTTGGGGTGCTGAACGCACACACAACCCTAAAAACTTGAATTCCTGTTCCCCTGGAGGTCTAAACAACACTTCTCTTTTGTTGCAATCGATACTGACATAACTAGCTGACAACCAGTCCATCCCTGGGATGATATCGAACCCATACATGTCAAAAACAATAAGTTTGACTGATAGTATCCTCTCCTAGATTTCTAATGGAAAATTCAAAACTAACCTAGTACATACAATACCGACCCTAATGGCGTAGCCACTACCAGTTCCTTATCTAAATTGTTGCACCTCTAAGCCATATAGTTTGACAAATCCCTGCCAAATAAAGGAATGTGTCGCTCTTGAGTCAAATAATATAACATCTTTATTCAAAAGCATGTAAATAATACATATGACAACATCTCCCACATTCTCTACGTCGCGAGGAGTTAGGGAGTACACCCTAGTCTGGACTGTCCTCACTTGCTGACCACCCTGCGGCGCTTGCGCACCTCCTCCATATGGCTATTGTTGAGCTCTTCTGTTCATCGGCATGCGACAATCTTTCTTCTGATGTCCCATCTTACCACACCAAAAACAAGCTCCAAAACCCTTCAAACACTTCCCCGAGTGAGGTTTACCACACGTAGAACAAACCGAAGTGGATGTGGTGCTCTGAGAAACACCATTGTTGTTCTTCTTCCAGTTACCCTGCCTTGAACCAGAAGATGAACTGGGAGGTGCTGGCCTCCTCTTCGAAGTCTGAACCTTAAGGTCCTCCTACAGACTCTCTTCTACTACGGTGGTTTTTTCAACCAGAGTAACAAAGTTTTGCATCTGTCAAATGGTTGTCTGCTTGCGAATCTCCTTCTTCAAGCCCCTTTGAAACTTCCAAGCCTTCATTGCCTCGTCCGGAATCATGAATGGAGCAAAGCAAGATAGCTCCATAAATCTGGAAGCATACTGTTGAACTGACAGCTGCCCCTGCTCCAAACTCATGAATTTCTCCATCTTGGAATTTCTAACCGTGGCTAGAAAATACCGTTCAAAGAATAAATCTTTGAACTAGACCCACGTCACAACTACAGGGATAGGTCGATGCACTTCAAGCATTTTAACTGACTTCCACCACCTCTCTGCTTTGCCCGTCAGCTTGAATGTTCCAAAAGCTACCTTCTGCTTCTCGGTGCAATTAAAAACATCCAGCATTTTCTCAATCTCCCCAATCCAATTCTCAGCTAAAATCGGATCTGCATTCCCTACAAAGATGGGAGGTTTCAATCGTGAGAACTGGTCAATGGAGCATCCCAACTCAGCAGGGGCATGATCCTAACCCTTATTCATTCGGAAAACCTCAGCCATAAGCTACTGAGCAAAGTCCCGCATAACACTCGTGGAGTCGCTTTCAGCCTCATGGCCAACTCCTTCACTACTACTACCTCCAATGTTAGCAGTAATATCCCTAGATTCCATCCTGAAGAAGCAATTGAGGAAATCAATTAGAAGCTTAATCAACTAATACTGCAATACTATAAACTCATTTCCCATAATAACATTCCTAGTACTAACGTACTCTAATTACTCACATTCTCATTCTAACTCGAGTTCCGTCTTTCCACTTAGAAACAAAACCGCCAATAGATTGCCATGATTTTCTGAACCTTTCGAATGATCCAGAAAAAGCATAGAAGTCTGTCAATGAATTTCTGTCTCTAGGTATACAAAGCTACACTCGATAATCATATTCACATCTTAAACTCTAATATAATCTATAGAACCTAGCAACCTAATGTGATGACCCGAATAATAATAATGGTATTTAAATAATAAAGAACACTTTGAGAGTATTAACTGAGAGAATTCATCAGGTCCTCGTCGACGAATATAGGGGATTCATCGATGAGGGTACAAGAGGGCCTCGTCGACAAAGACAAGTTTCGTCGACGAGAAGATACCGAGAGAAGTTTTTAGGAAGTCTAAAATTTATCGACGAAGGTGCAGGTTCGTCGACGAATTTTCCACATGACTCGTCGATGAGGTGGCGTGTCTCATCAACGAATCCGGCCCTATAAATAGTAAAACTCAGATTTTTAACGCATATATTTAGAAAAAAAATTACTCTTTCTCTCTCTCTCCCTTCGGTTTCTCTCTCCTCTCTCTTCGATTTCGGCTCCGTCATTCTCCGGATCGACGATCTGAGGCTACCATAACGCTCTTGGGGAAGTTCTCTCCAAATATGTTGGAGCGGATCGTTGGTGGAAGCTAGTCAAAAATCATCCATGAGTTGAGGTAAGGCTTTTTATGCCAAATTTGGTCTTACTGTAGCTATAGGAAATGATATTCACATGAAAATACTAAAGTTTAGTTCTACGAGTTATTGTTTTCAGGGGATTGAACAAGGAACCCTGCGAGTGTAGGACCGGAAATTTTAGGGGGTTTCTATCCAATGTCAGGTAAGGGAATAAACTAAAGCAGTGATTTTTTACGAGTATTATTATTATTTATCAGTAAATTAATTTTCAGGAAAGCATGCATGATATTTGAATATTATTGGGAAAATACTGCTATTATACGAAAAATGTGATTTTAGAACGAAATGTACAGAATTATTCAACTTTGTGTGGCATGAATGTTATTTTTCATGAAAAGTAATGATATGCAAATTTTACGAATAAAGTATGTTTTTAGGAGTTATGAAAAGATACAGCATATTATGATGATTTTGATAAGTACATGATAATTGATTTATTTTCAGAATGATATGTATAAAATGATTTCAGCGCGAGACCGTATTTATGAAATGTTCGGCGCGAGGTCGTATTTACGAAATTATGAAAAATAATATAATACCATGTATTATATGTTATCAGAACCCGGATGTTAGTTTAGATCAGTTTGAGGAGCTCAGTACCGTAGCTATATAGATCAGATATCTATGTTCAGACTTGTGCTAACCACCCCACGAGGGGGTGGGAGATGGATAGTCGATGTAGCTTTCAGTGTAGAGTTGTAGACGTCCACTTGGCAGTCCGAACCAGGGTGTGGCAGGTCCATCGTACTTACAGACATTTTTGACTCGGCAGTGGTCGATCAGCCATTGTTGAGTCTCGCCTTCGGGCTGCATAACTCGTCATGGGGGATAATACATGACACCAGCTAGCTATTCATCCTGGGTATGTTTTCAGTAATATCAGCTATAACAAACGTTTTATGAACGATATGATTTATTAGCAAATATAAAAGTATATGATTATTCAATACGATATGATGAATGTTTACAGATATATAAAATGTACTGTATATGTATAATTGCATTAAATGTTCATGTTGCCACACAACTGTATTTAGTATATTTCCCCTTACTGAGAAGTGTCTCATCCCCGAATTTAATTAATTTTTCAGGAGACCCTGAGAGACCGGCGGGTCGTGGCTGCCGTTGAGTTTATTGAGTTACCCCACTAGGAGGGTAAGATTTTGTACTACGATCAAGATTATTTTGTTGTGAGATCCTAGTTATATTTGGAATGTTATAGGAGATTGAAAATATATGTATGACATTTTGGTGTAAGTAGACTCTGGTATTATGTTTTATGGTTGGATGGTTGTAATTTATATACTTACTGCTGCTTAGGTTCCGCTGTGTATGACAGGTGTCCCCACTACCCACGGGTTTGGGTTGACTAAATTATTTATTATGTTTCATTTTATATATAGAAAAAGGGAGACGTTACACCTAAGCTCTGAGCATATCCCTAACCAGGCAATGCAATTCACATCACACTTCCGACTGGCTATGGCTCTTCTAACGCCCTGACCCTCTACGTGGGCTCAGAGTGCTACTAATCCATTCATTTATCTGATAATCCATATACTAATATCATGTACGCATCAGAAAACATAAATATAATCTCCACAAATATAATACTAGAGTTTACTATTCCAATCCATAATCCAAATTAACTATTCACCACCTATAATCACACGCACACACACCCATATATATATATATATATATATATATATATATATATGTCTACAAAACATAATCCCCAAATATCAATATTCCCAAAAATCCATATCTCGGAAAACTTAAAGCCATAAAACATAAAATAGAAATTTATACATCTCAAAACTAACATAAAAATATACCCTTTTCTCTTTCTATTTCCCAAAAATGCTATAAAACCTCAAGCTCTCTAAGCTCGATCTTGAGGAAATCCTGAAAAAGATAAATTCATATTCGAGTGAGACACATCTCAGTAAGGGAAGAAACAATATATTAAAACAGTGTGTGGCTAACATGAGATTTATAAATATCATTTTAATAACATTTGCAAAATGTTATCATAAACACTGAAATCCTTCTTTGAGCCTAACCAAACACATGCAAAAGATTTAACCCACAAGATTACCCAAGGATAGGGGTGATTACCTGCCCATACAAGTAGCATCCCTCCATTCTGATACTTAGGCAACCCTAGGGTCGCTGCAGAAGCATACCAGGGCACTCACCTTACTCAGTAAGCCCTCAAGTATTAGATTAATCTCATACTCACACAGTCCAAACAAAATTTTACAAGAGAAGGTCCCAAAGATAGGGAAATCTACCAGCCCATACAAGTAGGTTCCCTCTACCCTAGTACATTATGCAGCTACTGCCATATCTAAAGTTACTAGTGCACTCGCCTTTCTCAGCAAGCCCTCAAGCGATGAGTATGCCCCGCCCCAGTTGTAACATGTTCTATTAGCATAAATACTTATAATATCATAATACATTATTCTTTTTGTCATTATTCAACCATTCACATATGTTCGTGTTCATAACTTTAACATTTCATTTCATTTCACTTTAAGTGACTCTTTCCCATTTTACATTGTTCACATTTCACATTTCATTTTTGTTTCATTCATATCCATTTTCATTTCATTTCATTTCATACCCAGCATCTTTTAGCTGTTTTACCTAGCATTTTTCAGCTATTTTACCCAACATCTTTCAGCTATTTTACCAAACATTTTTCAGCTGCTTTACCCAGCATCTTTCAGCTATTTTATTCAAAATTTTTCAACTGTTTCACCCAGCATCTTTCAGTTGTTTTACATAGTTGCATTAACACTCACATGCAGCATATTTCATATAACATTTTCATGCTCAGTTCATTTCCTGTATATCATGCATCTCATACATATAATATATTTCCACACAGCAGTCCTATTTACTCATGCCACACTTTTTAGCAATAAAATTCATATATATTTCCTATAAAATAAGTCAACCCACATTTAACATTCACACACTAGAAAAATACCTTTAATTTCTTACATAATTATTTTGAAAAATATTTCACTTTCATCAGTTCAATTTCGCATATACGCATCTAATAAATAGCCCTAAACTCAGAAAAATATAATTTAAATGGTTGGCATTTTAAACTCATACCGAAACATTTACACGTACATATAACACAATTTATTTTCTATTAAATTCATAAAAGTTCTGGTTTAATATATATTTTTCCCCTTACCTAGTCTCTTGAATTACGCCAACAGGGTCCCTGAAAATTACCTACGGTGCTCACTCGAGTCCTGAATCAAAAATCCTAATTCCATCAAATTAACCCTAAATAATATATTATTTTAATATTTTTTAGACCCATAAATTCTAAATAAATAATTATACTCTCAAATATAACCAATTTACCAAATTTCTCAAATCTCACTCTCATTTTGGAGTGGGGCCTAGAAAATCTCAATTGAAAATTTACTCACGCCAAAATGATGACAATTATGACTAGGACCCCGTGGTGGTGCCTAATCGTCGATTTAACAGTATAATTAATGAGAAATTAAGGATTTAAAGGAAAATATACCTTTCTCCAAGAGTGGTGCCTACGCCGCTCCCATTATAAATTCACTCTAATAGAAATGTCAATGGCGAAGTTAGGAATCCAATGATACCTTCTGTTTTCCGATCGGCGCTCGTTAGGCCAACGAAATCGAAGAGAGAGAGGAGGAGGATGGAGGAGTGAGACGGAAACAGAGAGAGGAACTGAGAGACATGCAAAGAGGCGCTGAAGAAGATAGAATTGGATTTCAAATTGAAATCCAATCCATTCTATTACATTCAATATATATTATTATATTATTAAATCTTATATATAAATACACTTTAACTTATATAAATATATTATAATAAACTTATATATATATATATATATATATCTTTACTCAAAATTTTTTTACTATTCCTTTTTATTTATTTATTTTAATAATATTTATTAATTAATTAATTAATTAATAATTACTCTTAAACTTTTTTTCATACTATTTCTTTTTACTTATTTATTTAATACATTAATTTAATAATGTTTAACTAATTAATTAATTAATAATTTTAATTAATTAACTTTTTTAAATTTTTTTCTCGGGTTATTACATTCTTCCCTTCTTTAAGAAATTTCATCATCGAAATTTTGCTAACTAATCAATCATTTCCTCATTTCAGGAATTCATAACTCAACACATCTCACTTATCCCAAAATCTATCCAATGAATTCTTGCATTATCTACAATGAAATAAAATCATCATATTAACTTTTCAATCATCCATAACCAAATTAAATCATTATTATCTCAATCATAAACCCATACCTGCACCCTTGACAACATCTGCCTCAGTCAGGACCAACGAGTACACTCGTTCTGGTCCACCTCTGCCTAGAGGTACCTGCTAGTTTCCCCCGATACCATAACCTCTAAAATCAACTAACCAATCTCATACCACACATTTCCAAATACTCCAATTTAAATATCAAACACCCAACTTGACCACAAACCATTTAATCACATCACCTAAATTATTCTCTTTCAAAGATTTTTCTCCCTAAATCAACCAACCTAACCTTCGAATTCAAATTCCAAGTTCATTTCTCTGCTCGGAAACATCACCATCAATGGATTTACCATGATTTTCTGAAACTAGCTACTTCTTTAGAAAAACACAAAAGACCATCAAGGGATTTCTGCCCCCAAGCTTACACAACACAACTCAGAATTTCTAATGGTATCTTAATCTACCCATCCTTATCCTTATCCCAACTCAATCCTATACTCTAGTATAAATCATTCCTAACCTAATACTCTAATATTTCCATATGTAGGCGATGTGAAATTAATCACACTTCTGGTTAGACATTGCTCTGATACCATCAGTAATGCCCCGAACCCTTAAACTCAGTCCAATGCATTATACCTAATAAAATCCTGATAATCCATAAACCAATACGCAGCGGAAAACATAAATATAGTCCTCAATCATATAATACCAAAGTTTACTATTCCTATCTATAATCCAAATTAACTATTCACAACCTGTAATCACACATATATATATATGTCTCCAAAACATAATCTCCAACTACCAGTATTCCCAACCATCCATATCTCAGAAAACTTAAAATATAGAACATAAAACATAAATTTATACATCTCAAAATTAACATAAAAATATATCATTTTCTCTTTCTATTTTCCAAAAATGCTATAAAACCTCGAGCTCTCTAAGTTCAATCTCGAGGAAACCCTGAAAAAGATAAATTCATATTCGGGTGAGACACATCTCAGTAAGGAAATAAAAAATATATTAAAATAGTGTGTGGCTAACATGAGATTTATAAATATCATTATAATAACATTTGCAAAACGTTATCATAAACACTGAAATCATTCTTTGAGCCTAACCAAACACATGTAAAAGATTTAACACACGAGATTACCCAAGGATAGGGGTGATTACCCGCCCATACAAGTAGCACCCCTTCGCTCTAATACTTAGGCAACCCTAGGGTTGCTGCTGAAGCATACCAAGGCACTCACCTTACTCAGTAAGCCCTCAAGTATTAGATTGATCTCGTACTCACACAGTTCAAACAAAGGTTTACCAGCGAAGGCCCCAAGGATAGGGAAATTTACTCACCCATACAAGTAGGTTATCTCTGCCCTAGTACGTTATGCAACTACTATCACATCTGAAGTTACTAGCACACTCACTTTTCTCAGCAAGCCCTCAGGCGAAGAGTATGCCCCGCCCCAGTTGTAACATGTTCTATTAGCATAAATACTTCTAATATCATAATACATTATTCTTTTTGTCATTATTCAACCATTCACATATGTTCATGTTCATAACTTTAACATTTCATTTCATTTCACTTTAAGTGACTCTTTCCTATTTTACATTGTTCACATTTCACATTTCATTTTCGTTTTATTCATATCCATTTTCATTTCACTTCATTTCATTTCATACCCAGTATCTTTCAGCTGTTTTACCCCACATTTTTTAGCTATTTTACCTAACATCTTTCAGTTGTTTTACCCAACATCTTTCAGCTGTTTTACCCAGCATTTTTTAGTTGTTTTACTCAGCATCTTTAAGTTATTTTACCCAACATTTTTCAACTGTTTCACCCAGCATCTTTCAGCTGTTTTACATGATTGCATTAACACTCACATGCAGCATATTTCATATAACATTTTCATACTCAGTTCATTTCCTATATATCATGCATCTCACACATATAACATATTTCCACACAGCATTCCTATTTACTCAGGCCACACTATTTAACAATAAAATTCATATATATTTCCTATAAAATAAGTCAACCCATATCTATCATTCACACACTAGAAAAATACTTTTAATTTCTTACATAATTATTCTGAAAAATACTTCACATTCATCAGTTCAATTTCGCATATAAGTATCTAATAAACAACCCTAAACTCGAAAAAATATAATTTAAATGGTTGGCATTTTAAACTCATACCGAAACATTTACACGTATATATAACACAATTTATGATCCATTAAATTCATAAAAATTATGGTTTAATATATATTTTTCCCCTTACCTAGTTTCTTGAACTGCGCCAACAAGGACCCTAAAAAATACCTACGGCACTCACCCGAGCCCTGAATCAAAAATCCTAATTTCATCAAATTAACCCTAAATAATATATTATTTTAATATTTTTTAGGCACATAAATTCCAAATAAATAATTATACTCTCAAATATAACCAATTTACCAAATTTTCCAAATCTCACTCTCGCTTTGGAGTAGAGCCTAGAAAACCCCAATTGGAAATTTACTCACGCCAAAATGATGACGATCACGACTAGGACCTCGTGGTGGTGTCTGATCGTCGATTCAATGGCATATTTAAGGAGAAATTAAGGATTTAGAGGAAATATACCTTTCCTCAAGAGTGGTGCCTACGTCGCTCCTATGATAAATCTGCTCCAGTAGAAATGTCGGTAGCGGAGGTAGGAATCCAACGGTACTTTCCGTTTTTTGATCGGCGCTCGTTAGGCGTGACTAAAGAAGAGAGGGGGACGAGGAGTGAGACGGAGGATAGAGATGGGAACCTAAGAGAGGATGCCAAGAGGCGTTTGAAGAAGATGGAATTGGATTTCAAATTGAAGCCAAATCCATCTATTACATTGAAGATATTATTTGATATTATTAAATCTTATATATATATATAGATATACTTTAACTTATATAAATATATTATAATAAACTTATATATATATATATCTTTATTCCAATCTTTTTTACTATTCCTTTTTATTTATTTATTTATTTAATAATAATAATTAATTAATTAATAACTACTTTTAACTTTTTTTAATATTATTTATTTTTTCTTGTTTATTTAAAACATTAATTTAATAATGTTTAACTAATTAATTGATTAATAATTTTAATTAATTAATTTTTTAAATTTTTTTTCCAGGTTATTATAGTTCTCATACCAACTGTAACGCCCCGGCCATTTAAACGGCCCCAGAGTACTACTATACATACATAACCTATACAATTAGATAACATACATCAAATACCCACCCTAAATAGGGACATACGGGTATATCATGCTGATTTGTACTTTCATATATTGCGAAAAAACATAAACATCTTCATAGGATTCAATCGACATCCAGAGTATTAAACTGTCCTACATGCCATTCATCCATACGTAAAACATAAATTGTACTATATTCCCAAAAAGCCAACTAGGTTAAAAACCCTGTACTCATACAGAAACTTACGTTAACTAATAAGACTCTACGCTCCACGGTCTCTCTAAAAGACTAAGACCGATTTCCTGTAACTCTTGAAATAAAGGTTGTAAGATTGGGGTGAGACACTTCTCAATAAGGAGAAAGATATTACATCAGTGTGTGACAACAAGTGTTTAAACCATTAGTGGCAGTCAATGTTCACAACATTCTAAGTACTATAATATAGGAGATATGTATATAATTCCTACAATAGATAACTCAGCATTGTAACAAGCGAGAGTTCCTGAGGTAAGAGTAGGGTATAGGTCCATACACTGCACAGTCCGGTACTCAAACCTGTGACTTTGCCCATTAAGAGCTTTTAAATCATGTATATGCATATCTAGAACATCGTCCAGCTTTGAAACTATCATAACTATGCCAGTAACTCCCCTTGGCCAGGGTTGTGGGATAACTAAGCACTAATCGAGTCATGTTCGTGCAGGCATTGTCAGACATCATAACATACTATAGCCTGACTTTGCCATCACCACCCTAATCCCTTTTGACCAGTAGCCCTTTGTACCAAGCCGACTACTAGATACCCACACTAAAAACATGTGTGTGGTACACGATATCTAGCCTGTTCTTAGCACGGTACCGAGTTTTACTAATATAAGGTTTTTAGGCTTCATTATACTATAAGCGTCTTATACTCTGAGTAACAAGTTGCAGTCCTAATATCTTATATACAATTTACCACAACAGTACTAGACTTGTGACAATTCTAGTATGTTCAACAATCTCATTCATGAAATCTATAATACATACTATCTTTCATTCATACTGTGGTGAAAAATCGGTAATCCTTCTCGATTTACCCTTACATACATAGTGAACGGGTATTTAAACCGGCATTCTCATTTCTACATTGAAGTCATTTGGGACCAGTCCCTATATTCATCCATACTTAACTTGAACTGAGTTTATCGCTATAGACCATTTCATATCCATATGCCACACCGATGGTCAAAATATACCTTTCCTATAAACTGGTTTCCGAAAATATCATTTCTGCTGAAAATCAAGATGGTTCGAGACATCTCCTACTTTGTTTTAATGCAAATAAAGTAATTTTAAGAAATTTGGAGATCATATTCCAAAAACCTTCAATTTTCCAAAAACTGTAAATGGCAGAACGGCATATCTACCGATGATTGAAATTTGCAAATAAGCAGTCAGTATCATCATTATAAACATAAAGCTAACATATCTAGTGGTTTCGTTTTCTAAAAATAATGATGTAAACAAATCCCCTTACCTTAATCCCAAAAATCGAAACACGAACGAATCGATCAAAAATAACAACACGGGATCCCCAAAACCTAAAAAATGAAGAACAATACTTCACTATAATCACAACTACTACATATCTACCGAACCAAAAATGAAATCAGATCCTTACCTCGATTTTAGGGAAAACCCCCAAAATCCTCTGAAGGAAGATTTAATATGCTATAACTGTAAAGATTCTCCTCCTAATCCCAGTAGCGACGTCGGATTGTTGATTCTGGCAATAGACGACATGAAATCTTAGAGAGAGAAAGAGAGAGAGAGAGAGAGAGAGAGAAGAGAGGGAAGCCCGATGCGAGGAGGAGAGAGAGAGAGGAGGAGAGAGGAGAGGAGCTGTTTGGTTTGTGTTCTAGAGAGAGAGAGAGAGAGGGAGAGAGAGAATTGAGATAACTTAGCAATGAAGCAATGAATATTTTATTTATAACGAGGTTGACTCGAGCAACTACATCGACGAGCCTGAGATTTCAGAGTTTCCGAAAATCCCTTGAAATCTTCTCATCAACGGGCTTCTACGTCTCGTCGCTGAGCCATAGAAGAGACTTCATTGACGAGAAAAGGAGCCTTGTCGATGAGCTCTGCTATTTTATCCCTTTTAATTTTCCTTCTCTTTTCTTTATTTATTTTCCGGATTTGGGTCCCTACATCATTGACTGCTGACTTCCCTAGACTTAGGTGACCAATGAACTAGTAATGTAAATAGATGTCCTAACCACACTTAGAATAAATAGGTTAGTGGAGACTCCATTTTTTTTTAAAAAGTAACTTATTTTTCAGTCCATACATTACACTAGGCTTCATATCATATAATATCGAGTCTACCATTCAATTGAAGCATTTCGAATTTCTGATCCCGCTCATCGCGTGGGATCGACTCTCATTAACGTTGCGAAAATTATGATGCTATATTGTTGCCTCACCAACTTAATTATTTCATTCATTGTACTAGCATTTTTTTATCCATAAAAGTAAATTATATTGTTCAAAAGTGAATATACACTGTGCATACCCAGGTAACTAGGAGGGGAAGCCAAGCCCCATCCATAATTGCATAGCAATACAAAAACAAGGCTAGGCCAATCAACCTCCCTAATCAAGCATCAAAGTTACATCAATACTAACTGTACATCTGAAAGTAAATAGAAAAATTTTAGTACAAGGGGAATAAGTTGAATCTATCATAAACTACCATATACGTGTGGCACTATATTACTTTCAGTAGCTCCTCCGAAGAGATAGACTTGCTCTCAAACTTTCTTTTATTTCTAAAATGCCATATGAAATACACCGTGGTAGCCACACTAAAAAATAAGGTGTATGCTCAAGAGGGGGGGTGAATTGGAACTTTAAAATTTCTTTGATTGATTCTTTTTTAACTTATTTTAAGTTCAGCCACCACACAAGCAAAGTTATTTTTCAATTGCAAGTTTAGTGGAAAGTTAACTTAGTTAAAACCTTTATGAATGAGTATATCAAGTTGAAATTCCTTTCAGAAATTAAATACAATCCAACCAAAAAAAAAAAAAAACCCCCCCCCCCACCCAAACAATCCCAATAAGCAATTAATCCTAGCAATTGCTTCAAAGTTTCAGCACTTTAATACTCAAGGGTAAAGTTAAGTATGTTGTGATTAAAGAGCCCTGATGGTGCACTATTTTCTCAATATGAAGTATAATTCAAACTTCCAACACTCTTCCAAAAACTCAAATTTTAATTAAACTTTCAATTAATGAGTTTTGAGTGGTAACCAATCAACGTACTCCCTTATGGTTTTGGCAATTAGTATTGGTTAACCAACGTACTCCCTTTTTGGTTTCCGCAATCCCAAAGCCAAATTAATTTTTAGTTTATTTATAATCTAGTCTACTTTGTATAACTAAGAAATTAAAATCCAACCACATAGTTAATAGGAACAAAAAATTAAATAAGAGTAGGAAAGAGAGTGAGACAAGAGTTTTTACGAGGTTCGGCTATTCCCGCCTACGTCCTCGCCTTAGGCAACACCACCTAAGGATTCCACTATAACCACTCCTTTATGAGCAGAAGCAACCTTACAATCTCTCCTTCAATAAGCTAGAGTACGCCTCTCCAAACAATACCCCACGCTTGGTACTACAACGATTCAAGAACGTGAACCATCTACAAAACAAGAACAAGTTTTGGTGTACAAAGACACTCTCAACAAAAGCAGATTAGTACAATAATTCAGTACTAAAATATACTTCAATTCAGAATAATAATTGAAAGAGTTTGAAGCCTTTAGAAGTATATCCTCGTGAGCTTTCTTTCTTGATTGAAAGAATTCAGAGTATGCTCTGAATTTTGTGAGAGATTCGCAATAAACCTCAGTAAAGAAATTCAGAATTTGATTGCACAAGAGAGCTTTGAGAGTTTTGAGGGCAAGAGAGCTTGAATGTTGTATTTGCTTGGTGTTTTTGAATCATTAACCTTGGGGAGGTATTTATATATGTTTATTGAAGAGAATTTCGTGTTCCCCAAGTGACTTGGATTGTTTCCCAAGTTTACATAACGTTTAGAATTCAAAAAGTCAAATTTGGAAAGTTCTTGTTATGTTTAAAATTTAAAATTTCGAAGAGTCAGTCGACTGGGAAAGTAGGAATTAGTCGCCTGGAAACATTAAAACACAGAGATTTTCAAATATAGAAGGAGTCAGTAGACTGGGAAATCATGAGTCGGTCGCCTGGGTCCTCTCAGGTTGTTTCAAAATAAGGTATTTTATTTGTCAGTCCCCTAGGAAGTTCTTTTCAGCCGCCTCGAAATACCAATAACTGATTTTTCAACTTATTTCCAAATTTATTTTGCTTTTTTGCTTTCCCCAAAATATTTTAAGACTTTAGAAAAGAATTTTCCGGGGTTTTTCAAAACATGGTCTCTAAGTCAAAAAATTTCCTAATAAGCTTCAAACCCAATCAAATCATCATTTGAATGAAGTACTTACATAGAGAACTCTCTAAGACGTTAACACATTCTAAGTTTTGGAGTCTTCATGCTTGTTATTTTTTGAGTCATTTTTGTCTTTGAGCTTAAAATCTCTAAGCTTTCATCAATTCCTCTTTGGTATTCATCCTCTCATATTCTTTAAGCTTTCATATTCCTTTCACATGAAGTCTTGCAATGAGCTTTGCCTATACTTGATCTTGAGCTTGAAAAACATGTTTCCTGAAGTATTTTTACTCACAAAAAAACATGTTAAATAACCTTTGATTTGTTATCATCAAAATAAGATTAATAAGTCATGTTAGGCCAACAATCTCCCCCTTTTTGATGATGACAAATAAGGAAAAAAATATGAGTGAACCTTGAAAAGGCTTCCCCTAACAATAAGCATATTATTAACATTGTTTTGAAAGTACAATAATCATTCAATAATATCAACTTCGTTAGTTTTATGTAAGTTCATATTGCAAGAGCTTATATTCATCATATTTCTTATATCAATATTTCATCATATTTTAGCATATATCACTTACAATCTGTTGACTTTTTGGTCAAATCCCTATTTTGATTTGACAAACCACAGTATCTCATCTATGTGTTTTAAGTATTTGAGTAGGTTTATGTTTTAGTTAGCATAGATGATGATGCAATGTGAAAGCCGTAAGAGCACCTGAATGAGCATATCCCAGCGTATTCCATGGAATTGTAAAGAAGATGTGCATGAACATTGATTTATATTTCAAGTTGTATTATATTTTTTATATTTATCATTTTGGGTATGTAATCTTATATGCTCTGTAATAGTTAATGCATTGCATGCATGATAGGACTGATACGCTCAAATGACCATGGGGATTCGAATGACCTTAGGGGTTATCTCTCAAAGACCATAGATTGACTTTAGGATCCCAAAATATCATATGAAAAGTCCCCTATAACTTAGAAATGAGAATTATGTGAGAAGGGGTGACTTATATAGAAATTATAACTTAAATGCACAGTTTTTGTATGTTCGGTCGACCAAACCAAAACATAAACGACACCTTCGGTCGACCAAACCTCGCAAGGTTGACTGTTGACCACTTGATCGACCAAACTTAAACACACATAGATCTTCAGTCGACCGAACCTCCCTGGGATCAACAAGTTGACTCTTCGATCGACCGACTAGAAATATGTTGCAACGCTCTGGTCGACCGAACCACCTCAGGGGATGTCCCAACGATCTGGTCAACTGAACCTTCAAGTTCAAAAGACCTTGGTAGACCGAACCTCGGAGATCAGATATCGCTTCAATTCTGGTCGACCGAACTCGTTGTTCAAATTATCCCTGGTCGACCGAACTGAGCACCACGGTCGACCAAACCATCAAGATGGTCGACCGACCCTCTCGGGTTGCCCAATTTTTACAAAGTTTAAACAAAGTTAATTTTATAAACTCACTTAATCTTTTTCTAAAATACCCAGCATGTCCCAACGACTATAATTTTTCCAATTTCTATATATAGACCCTCATTTGCAAAATTAACACAAGATTAGGGTTTTGATATTAGCCAAATTCCTTTGAAAATCTTTTTGGCCAAAATCATTTATACTTCCATATTTTTCATAGTCATTGCCAAAATCTCTTCTCCCATACTCTTCCAAACATTTATTTTGAGTGAGATTGTTTTTACATAATCTTCATACAAGCTCAAACTCTCTCTCATTTATATTTGCTTGTTTTTTTGTTACATTGATTTTTAGATAGTTGATTAAGATTTTTTCTCATAATATTTCACTCATAAAATTTGATTAGGAAAAAATCCTTTATTGGCTTAGAGATCTTGATTATTGTAAGATTCATAGTGGCTGATTTGTGTTGATGAAAAATATCTTTAGCAAGCTAAACCTATTATACTACCTTGTTACTTGAGAATATTTTGTGCATTTATTTAGGGTTGTAGAGACTGTTTGATTATTCACACAAGAAGCATATTAGCTTAAGATCAAAAGTCTCACTCTCACATACACACATTGATATATCTTGTGTTGAGAGTTAACACAGTGGTTAACAAAATCTCACTTGAGCTTAATATCCTATCATATGTGAGTGCATTATTTGGTTAAGCATATTGGTACATATCTACTTAGTGTAAGAACCATACTTCTGTGTATGCAAAATTATATTGTTTGTTGTATTCCATGCATGGGCACGAAGAGGGATACTAGCCCTGGTAAATAGTCCCGGATTGGCTTAGACCCAGTTAGGAAAGTTAGGTGTACCATCCTGGTAAAGTGTAGGTTGAGATTAGTCCCATTAATTGACCTAATTGTAACTAGTGCCGCTTCACCCGTTAAGTGAGCATTAGTGGAATCCTCGGGATTGTGAGCTAGAGGCAGGGATGTAGGTAGTATTGGCTGAATCCCGATAACATATCTGATATTGATTTTATTTTTCGCAATTTACGTTCTACACCTATATATTTATGTTTATTATTTGAATATTTTTTTGGAATTGTGAATACATAGAAAGACCCTAGGTTTGTGACTTCTTGCTGTATTAGCTAAACCTAGGAAGAAAGAGAAAACCTGTGAAATACTCCAACACAATCATCTCAATGTTACATTGCAACTTTGTGCTTAATTTTTCTCCATATTTTATCCCCTTTTTGACATCAATCAAAAAGAGAAAATAAATAGCAATCAAAGTCTAAGGTAGACACAAAGTCATATACACAAGATGATATTTAAGAAAAAGCATCGGGATGATAGGTGAACTTGAGTTAACATATAAAACAAACTAACATACAATCCAAAAACATAGATAAACTGATACATATAGAAAGAGAGACACCACAAAAAAAACTAATGGAGCACGGAATACCTAGCCAATAATAAAATCAATCAAGCATTGCAGTAGTAGTTGCATAATCATCATCAGAGCCTCATCCATCTCCTTCATCTTTCTCTTCCTCAGATTCATCTTAGAAACATTCATCCTAGGATAACGTGAGGAACTAGCCTGATTATGGTACTCTTAAACGCTAAGTAAAATTCAATTGAGGAAATACTAGATCGAAGGGAGGAATGACTTTCCTTAAGAGATTGAAAACCTAAGCATACATCACTACTGAAAGTGGTGAATTGATGATGGAACGGCATGAACCATGTGGGAGCATCAAGTTGTGGTTCGGGTTGCTGTTCAAGAGGTGGAGCTTGTTCAGGAGTTGGTCTAGGTGGTCTTCTTCCTCTCAAAAACCAACCTTGTTCATACTATAATCATGTGATCTGACCTAAGGTGTGATGTTATATGTAATGATTTTTTGAAGGATTTGAGCTTGAAGGGCCAGCTCAGTATACTTAGGAGGAGTCCTAAATTCTTCCGGTGCTTCTACCATAATTAAAGGTAAAAATTATTTTGGGGTGAATCTTTGATCCATGATCCAAGTGCGTGAAAATGCAGGACACTCAAACTCACCTTGATCAATATGAAGAATGGGGGCCAAGGTTTGAGGGGTCAACGAAATTCTATGGCCTCGTACTTTGGTGGTGAGTGTCGTTTCATTTTGAGTCATGTTGCCATAGAAAATCTTAACAAGATTAGGGTATAGACCCTTTGCTTGAAAGACCAAAAGCTTTTCCATCCAATTGCCCTAAACATAGGTAGAATATTTGGAAAACCGTTCTCAAAGAAAGTTGTGTCAATAATCTTACCAAAATGCGGATCGTTTGCCTCGCAATGAAGCCGTTTATCTTTGTTTGGAGTGAGGAGTAGAGTAAACAGTCATTGATCAAGGTTATCATCTTTTTGTTGGCTATAGGTAGAACCTCGATTTGTAGCTCATTTGGTTCGTGGCATATTGATAAATGAATCTTGGTAGAAACATAGAAATTAGCAAAGGAGAGCACTTGGAGACGTGATCTTACTCGTTTGATGGAGGATTTCAAGTTTAAGCGAAGAGGAATGGAAGAAGAATGAGGTGTCGGGTGAGGGAGGAGCAGGTGCAAGTGACTGGAAGACAAACAAAAATTACGCGGTTTCGTGCCCTTACCACTTTATAAACCCCGATGATCCAGTTGACTAGATCTTAGAAGTCAGTCGCTTGACTGACCAAAAAAATGAAATTCGGCACACAGAGGCATGTTAGTCGACTAGGAAAACTGACTCAGTCGCCTCCTGACTTTCCCAATAATATTATTTTCTTCTGTCTCCTCTGTGTTTCTTTATAACGAATTCCCTATTATGTAATAGGCCAAGTTCTATCCTAATTAATATAAATCTTTCTTCTGGAAGCGGTTTTGTGAAGATGTCAGCTCATTGGTCATTTGTATTTATGAACTCAAGTAGTATATCTTCTTTTTGTACGTGATATCTTAGAAAATGATGTCTTATGTCAATGTATTTAGTTCTTGAGTGTGATGTTTGATTTTTAGAGATTTTGTCTCATGTACAAGGTTTGTGCACAACAACTCCCTGCTGCTATGTTGGCCTTACAAGGCTTAAAATCTTATTTTGTTGATAACAAATCAAGGGAATTTAATATGCTTTTAAAGTGGTGATGTTTCAGGAATCAAGTATTAGAAAGTTCAAGATCAAGTAATCACAAGAGTACATTGTAAACCTACAAATAAGTGATTCAAACAAAGCTTAGATCAAAGTTTGACAAATATTATGAAAAGCTCCAAAGTTGTACAAATTCTTCTGAAAGCTCAAATTTGACAAATACTGTTGAAGTCAAAGAATGTTGAAGCTCAAGACACGATGAACTCCAAGCAAGGGACCTACATGGAAACTCAATTATTGAACGTTTTAGAAGTTTACAGCTCAGACACGACAAAAAATCAAGCAAGGAAGACATACATGAAGACTTCAATAATTGAACGTTTTAGAATGTTAAAGCTCAAGACAAGATGAACTCCAAGCAAGGACATACGTGAAGACTTCAATAATTTAACGTTTTAGAATGTTAAAGCTCAAGACAAGATGAACTCCAAGCAAGAACATACATGAAGACTTCAATAATTGAATGTTTTAGAGTCTTAAGGAAGTCTTATGTAATTACTTCAATTTAAAGTTCAATATGAATGCATTGAAGCTCTTTAGGAATAATAAAGACCTAGAGACCTTTTTTTAAGACCTTGAAAAATATTTTTTAAAGTTATAGAAAGACCCAAAGAGCAAAAAAAGTTTTTGAAATAAAAGTCTCAAAAAAACAAGTTTTTCAAATGTTTAGGTGCCTGACCTAAACAGACAGGCGACTGGCCTTTTATGTTTTTTAAGATTGGTAGATAGAAGGGTATCAGATGCCTCAACTTACCCTGGCAGGAACCTGACCTTGACAACTGAGGCTACTAACCTTGTTTTGCTAGGCGACTGACTATACACTGACTTTTTAAATAAAACTGGATTTGAACTAAACAGAAGCCTGGCCCTTTTAAGACAAGCGACTGCCATTCAAAACTTTTTAAAAGTTCAGTGCGGGAAAGTTTCTAAATTTTGTTTCTTGGGCTCCAAACTTCGTGCAAACTTGGGAAACACTCCAAGTAATCTTGGGGAACAAGGAATACACTTTTTAAACTCTATATATAGCCCCCAAGGCAAATATTTTTTAAAAAAAAAAATAATTATTCAACAATTAAATACTCTCAAGTGCTCTCAATTCTCAAAGGCTATCTTGCTCACATCTTACTAATATTCTCTACTGAGTTTTTGCTGAAATTCTCACACTGAAATTGAGCATAAACTCTGAATCTTTCAATCATTGAAAGATCATACCAGTGATAAGTTTTACTTTGAGCTTCAATTTCATTGCATATTGATATTTACTTTGAAGTATACTCTGTGCTTAAAATTGTACTAATATACTCTTTTGAGAGTGTCATTGTACACAAAATTGTTTCTTATTTCTCTTGTAGTTTTTGACGGCTCAAGGTTGGTTGAATCGTTGTACCGAGCATGGGGTATCGCTTGGAGAGGGGGCTTCACCCTAAAGGAGGGATTGTAATGGTTTGTTCTGCCCATAAAAGAATGCTATTGTAACAACCCGGGAAATTTTAAACAATTTGAAATATTAAGGAAGATGGAAGGGAAGGAAGAATAAGTTTTAAGGTGGCAGCAAGCATTTGTCGACGAAAAAACTAGTCTCGTCAATGAGTGTTCTGTCTTGGCTCATCGATGAAGGCACGTGTCTCGTCGACGAGGAATTACCGAGAGGGGTTTTTTACGATTGAAATTCATCAACCAGTTGGTTGTCTCGTCGCTGAACTGTGTACTAGGACTCGTCAACGAGTCCACGTGTCTTGTCCACGAATCCCTACATATAAATAGTGGATTCTTTCATTTCTGCGCGAAATTTCCTGCATGTTCACTCTCTCTTTAGAAATTCGGCCCTACCATCTTCTCTCTTCGATTCCGAGCTGGATTTAGCTCGGTTCGACGATCAAAAGCTACCACGAGACTCTTGGGAAGATTCTTTACAATATAGGGGGAGTTGATCTTTTGTTGACTTAACTGGACTTTTCAATCCTGTTTTGATGATAACAAAATGAAGAGCACTTTAACATATAATGTTAAGTGATGCGTTTTAGGTAAAAGAACTCTCAAGGTTGATAAATTGAAACTCAATGTTAATCTAGTGAAAGCGCCTCAGAATATTGAAGGCAATGAATAACAAATGAAGAAGCTTAAGGGCAAGCAAACTCTAAGTCAAAAGTGAACCTCAAAAGGCTGAAGGAGGTTGAAGGATTTAAGAAGACCATAATTAGAAGAACTGTTGTAAGTACTTCAAAACCAAATGTCATTTAGATATGTGAAGCTCTTATAAAAACAAAAGAAACTAAGAAACACTTTGTTTTAAAGAGCTTAAAACATGTTTTTGAAATTAAAGTAACAAAGGTCTTAAAGGAAGGAAAGTGTTCAAAATAAAAATTGAATTTCTGATAAGCAGTGCACCTGACAGATGACTGTCTGTCTATGGACAGACGACTAGCAAGTTAAAGGGTTTAATAAAAGTATTTTGGGTTTAAATTTTAACTATGACAGATGACTGCCATGTCAAAAAAAGTATTTTGGGTTTAAATTTTAACTATGACAGATGACTGCCATGTCATGGCAGACGACTGCCACGTGGAGCAAATTTTAAATCTCAAAGGGAAGCTTCTTTTAAAATTTTGAATTTCAAAATTTAATCAACAATTTAATGTTTTTTCAAAGTTTACCTAATTTGATATGGACATCTTTCAAAGTTTTGAATTTCAAAATTTAATCAACAATTTAATGTTTTTTCAAAGTTTACCTAATTTGATATGGACAACATCTTTCAAAATTTTGAATTTCAAAATTTAGTCAAAAATTTTAATGTTTTTTCAAAGTTTACCTAATTTGATGTGAATGTTGATCTTTCAAAATTTTGAAATTCAAAATTAAATGTTTTTTCAAAGTTTACCTAATTTGATGTGGAAGTTGATCTTTTAAATTGCCTATAAATACCTCTTTGGGTAATAAAAAAATACAATACTAGAAAACACAAGAAAAGAGAGAAATCAGACAAAATTTGAAATTCATCTTGTGCTGAAATTCTTCTGAAGCTCTTCTTTGCTCACATCTTTTGCTGGAGAGGAATTCTACAACTTTGGTAGATTGAAAAAAATCAAAGTTCGGTTCCGGGTTGCAATTCAATTTCTCTTTTAAACGAACCATTGGTGACGTCTAAAACCTTTAGAGCTTCATATATTCTATTTTTCTTTGGTTTTTTGAAGTACAATTTACATTTCAATTTATACAACCTGCTCTAAATTTTGGGAGTATTTTTTGTACGCAGAATTTATATTATATTCTTGTAGATTGTGACGATTCTAGGTTTGCTGGATCGTTGGCTAGGCGAGGGATTATCGCTTAGAGAGGTGCTGCTCTAGCCTTCTGAAGGAGTGTATAAAGGTATTGTTCCACCCGGTAAAGGAACAGGTTTAGTGAATCCTTTGGTGGTTTTGCCAAAGGCGAGGACGTAGGCTGTGTTGAAGCCGAACCTCGTAAAATCTTGTGTCTCACTCTCTCTTTCCCTTACTCTTTATTTTCAGCATATTTATATTGCGTGGATGGTTTAAATTTGAAATCATATACACTACGTTTATTTGGAAATCAAACAAACTTAAAGTTTAATTTTGATTTGGGTTGCGGAAACCGAAAGGGAGTACGTTGGTTAAACCATACTTTTCGGAAACCATATGGGAGTACGTTACTTGGTTAAAACACCTAAAGAAAATTAACTAAGAGTTTATTTGAATTTTGAATTTTGGGAAGAGTGTGAATGTGTGGTTGTAAATCATATGAAAGAAGCAAATTTATTTTAACAAGCATATCATTCAACTACAAGGCTTGATTCATATTTATAAGGCATACATAAACAAACAACCATCCTAATTTCTTACTACTGTATATCTTAATTTTGGTTTGGTTGTTTGCCTTCAAATTGTGTTTGGTTAGTTTGGATAGTGTGATTAATTGAAAGGTTGATTGGTGATTTAGTTGTTTAAGTGCTTGTGTTGTTGAATGTATAAAAGAAACCAAGTTATTGTGTGTTTGACAAATTAAACAAACAAGTAAAACAATTAGATAAATAATAAAAGAAGTTAAGTATTTTTAAAAGGGATTAAAAAGAAAGTTTTTAAATTCCCAATTCACCCCCCTCTTGGGAAGCTATCCTAATTTCATCTTTGATTTGAGAAGTTTGGGAAACATCCCAAAACCAAGGTAAGTGAGTTATTTTAGAGTTTCCTTAGCAAATAGTGTCATTTGGAGCCTAGGAAGTATTATAAGGGTGTTTTACTAAGATTTGAGGAATTTGGAATTTTTGGATTACAAGGTCTCATTTTGTTGATTTTGGGTCGAATTTCGAGAAGCAAGTAAGGGGAAATATTTTATAATGGTTTTTTAATAATTTTAAATGACTAGTTTTGCATATGAATTTCTATATATATACAGGTATAATTTTCTAAACCTTGCTGGTACTGAAAATGTTGTTTTTAGATAAATAAATTATATTAGGAAAAATCGAGTGGTTGAAACCATTTTTTATAATTAAATGATTGTAGACAATGTGGAATGAGGAATTATTGAGAATGTGAATATTATTTGATTGTGAATTCTGGCTGATTGATTATGCTGATGTGGTGTATATTACGGTAGAATCATAGATATGTTGAATGGTTGGTTGCTATTGATTTGGGATGTGGTTCATGTAGATTACGATATAGCGTTGGCAGTGGTATGAGGAGGTCGTTATATCGTACCTGGTATAACCGTCATATAACGTTGGCAGTGGTATGAGGAGGTTGTTATATAGATGATTATATTGGAAGGTAAACATTGGTAGTGGTATGAGGAGGTTGTTTACTTATTTACTATGAACGGAGTGTTGTTTTGTATCCTAGGTGGATATTTATGCTGTGGTTTGATTAGTCCTATTTGGGCCAGTCCTGTGTGGACATATATGTTGTGTTTGATCCTATGCGGATTGGTTGCGATATGTTTATGTGTGTCGAGTCCTGTGAAACGAATATGGTCGACAACGTGTAATATTAATTAATTAAGTATTTTAGGTAAAGTAGATTACTCCACCCGAGAGCTTGCTGAGGAAGGCGAGTACTCTGGTAATTATATGTGGATATCAGAGTAGAGGGAAGTCACTTGTATGGGCGGGCGATCTTCCCCATTCTTGGTGACTTTACCTGGATACATAACCCAATGACTTACTGAGAAAGGTGAGTGCCCTGGTGTTAGCACTAGAGTCGAGGGAACCTACTTATATGGGTGGGTAGATTTCCCTATTCCCGAGAATTAACAGTAAAATATTGATGGTTATGGGTATGTGAATGGATGATAAAGACGTTGACCTTGTGTGATCATGGGCACGATATTTGGGCTACTAGTGGATTGTGGGTACACTTTGGATGGATAATTTAATTGTATAATAAAAACTTCAACCACACAATATTATAAACTATTTCTTCCTTATTGAGAGGTGTCCCACCCCGTCATTTGTTAAATCTTTTCAAGCTATCCAGGTGATCAAGCTTAGATAGCTTCAAGGCGAGGTAGTTTTGTGATTGAAACTAGAACGGATATGTTTTACTTTTTATGTTTCTCTATATTTCTTCCAAGTTTGTAATATGGTAAACATGGCTATATGATATAAGTTTGTTGATGTACAAATATAGAAATTTTATATATTATGTTTGAGATTATTTTTATTATTTTCCATTGCGTAAATGGTATCAGAGACACATGTCGTTCTCATATTACTTCGGGCCTCACGTGGCGGGTCCGGGACGTTACAGTTGGTATCAAAGCACAACGGTCTTGCGGACTTTAGGAGGATTAATACCAGAGTATAGGTTTGAATTGAATAAGGGTAGGAATGGGTAGATTAGGGTATTGACAGGAGTTTGAGGTAGTTTCATACCTTGGAGGCAGAAATCCTTTGATGAACTTCTGTAATTTTCTGAATCAGTCGACAATTTCATAAAACCACGGTAAATCCATCGACGGTGATGTTTCCAAGTTGTGAAACTGAGATTTAGAATTTAAATTTGAAATTTTAGATGATTATGGACAAATGAATGTTGGATGATTAATTGAGGATATGGATATTAATTTGGTTTTACGTTATGGTGTTTATGTCAAATATATAAAGATGTGAAGATTCTAAATTGCCTTTATTGTACATTTATATTCAGGGATGGATCCTAGAGGCAAGGACGTGGATTAAGGAGAAGGAAGCGAGATGGGAGCTTCCAGCGGGGACGAGATTGACACCTCTCGGCTGTTACAAGGAATAGCTCGTTAGGTTAGGGAAGAAATGAGAAGGGATTTTGGGGGAACAAGTTATCCACCAGTGCACTAGGGTTGCACCATTGACCAGTTTACTCGTCTGAAACCCTCCTCTTTTGAGGGTGGCACCGATCTGATTAAGGATGAGATGTGGATGCAAGAGACGGAGAAAATTCTTGTTATGTTGAATTGTACCGAGGAGCATAAGGTTCTCTTCGCTACCTTCAAACTGGCTAAGGAAGCTGAACGGCGGTGGCATGCAATGAAACTATTAGAGGAACAGCGAGTGGTACCTATAGAAATGACTTGGGGTCACTTCAAGTAGGTCTTCTATGACCAATATTTTCCCGCCGCCTCAAGAAATGTAAAGGCGGAAGAATTTTTAGCTTGACTAAGGGGCGCCTCACTGTTCAGTAGTATGCTGCTAAATTTATAGAGTTATCTCATTTTGCACCTTCTGTGGTTCTAGATGAATATCAGAGGTCGAGATCGTTTGAGAGGGGTCTGAATCAGAGGATCCACGAGCATATGGCGTGTTTGCAGATTCATGATTTCACAGAGTTGGTGGAGAAAGCTACGGTGGCAGAGTCAAGTTTACAGAGGGGTACAGAGGCATCAGAACGAAGAAAGAGGCTTGTGTCTCCACCATCCCAAAAAAATGTCAAACAAAGGTCGTGGAGGGGAGACAGAGACGCAGCAAGCCAGGGGTCATAAAGAATTGATCGAGAACGTCAGAGCGATTTGTCACATCCTCATTGGCTTAGATGTAATCAGCGGCATTGGGGAGAATGCCGGGGTAGGAGTGTTATATGCTACAGGTGCGGTAAATAGGGTCACATAGCCCAGGAATGTCGAGAACCGCCGAATAATGCACCAACTCCGAATCAAAATCAGAACCAAAGGAACAATCCGGTCCCTCGAGGGGGCGAAGGCCTGGCGTGTGTCTATATGTTGGGTACGCCTGAAGAGGGTAACACTAAAGGCCGAGGTAATATGTTTATGTTATTATGTGTATTAATGTTTTTTTACTTTGCATGATTTGATGTTGCATATGTTAGAATTGTTTGGAATTTGTGAATGTGATTAGTTAGCTTTTTGGTGTGTAAATGGGTTATTAATGAATTTCGAGGATGAAATTTTTTTACGGGGAGGAGAATGTAACAACCCGGGAAATTTTAAACAATTTGAAATAATAAGGAGGATAGAAGGGAAGGAAGAATAAGTTGTAAGGTGGCAGCAAGCATTCATCGACAAACAAACTGGTCTCGTCAACGAGTGTTCTGTCTTGGCTCGTCAACGAAGGCACGTATCTCATCGATGAGGAATTACTGAGAGGGATTTTTCATGACTAAAATTCATTGATGAGTTGGCTGTCTCATCGCCGAACTGTGTACTAGGACTCATCGATGAGTCCACGGGTCTCGTCGACCAATCCCTACGTATAAATAGTGGATTCTTTCATTTTTGGGCGAAATTTCCTGCATGTTCACTCTCTCTCTCCAGAAATTCGGTCCTACCATCTTCTTTCTTTGATTTTGAGCTGGATTTAGCTCGGTTCGATGATCGGAAGCTACCACGAGACTTCTGGGAAGATTCTCTGCAATATAGGCGGAGTGGATCTTTGATTTGAGAAGTTTGGGAAACATCCCAAAACCAAGGTAAGTGAATTATTTTGGAGTTTCCTTAGCAAATATTGTCATTTGGAGCCTAAGAAGTATTGTAAGGGTGTTTTACTAAGATTTGAGGAATTTGAAATTTTTGGATTACAGGGTCTCGTTTGGTTGATTTTGGGTCGTATTTCGAGGAGCAGGTAAGGGGAAATATTTTATAATGGCTTTTTAATAATTTTAGACGACTAGTTTTGCGTATGAATTTCTATATATATATATATATATATATATATATATATATATACAGGTATAATTTTCTAAACCTTGCTGGTATTGAAAATGTTGTTTTTAGATAGATAAATTATATTGGGAAAATCGTGTGGTTGAAACCATTTTTGATAATTAAATGATTATGGACAATGTGGAATGAGGAATTATTGAGAATTCAAATATTATTTGATTGTGAATTCTGGCTGATTTATTATGCTGATGTGGTGTATATTGTGGTAGAATCATAGATATGTTGAATGGTTGGTTGCTGTTGATTTGGGTTGTGGTTCATGTAGATTACGATATAGCGTTGGCAGTGGTATGAGGAGGTCATTATATGGACGATTATTGGGAGGTAAACATTGGCAGTGGTATGAGAAGGTTGTTTACCTATTTACTATGAACGGAGTATTGTTTTGTATCCTATGTGGATATTTATGTTGTGGTTTGATTAGTCCTGTGTGGGCTAGTCCTGTGTGGGCATATATGATGTGTTTAATCCTGTGTGGATTGGTTGCGATATGTTTATGTGTGTGGAGTCCTGTGAAATGAATATGGTCGGCAACGTGTGATATTAATTAATTAAGTATTTTGGGTAAAGTAGATTACTCCACCCGAGAGCTTGCTGAGGAAGGCGAGTACTCTGGTAATTATATGTGGATATCAGAGTAGAGGGAAGCCACTTGTATGGGTGGGTGGGTGATCTTCTCCATTCTCGGTGACTTTACCTGTATACATAACTTGAGGGCTTACTGAGAAAGGTGAGTGTCCTGGTGTTAGCACTAGAGCAGAGGGAACCTACTTGTATGGGCGTGTAGATTTCCTTATTCTCACGAATTAACAGTAAAATATTGATGGTTATGGGTATGTGAATGGATGATAAAGACATTGACCTTGTGTGATCATGGGCACGATATTTGGGCTACTTATGGATTGTGGGTACACTTTGGATGGGTAATTTAATTGTATAATAAACACCTCAACCACACACTATTATAAACTATTTCTTCCTTACTGAGAGGTGTCTCACCCCATCATTTGTTAAATCTTTTCAGGTTATCCAGGTGATCGAGCTTAGATAGCTTTAGGGCGGGGTAGTTTTTTGAGTTAAACTGGAACAGATAAGTTTTAGTTTTTATGTTTCTTTATATTTCTTCCATGTTTGTAATATGGTAAACATGGCTATATGATATAAGTTTGTTGATATACAAATATAGAACTCTGGTATATTATGTTCAAGGTTATTTTTATTATTTTCTGTTGCATGAATGGTATTAGAGACGCGTGTCGTTCTCATAACACTCCGGGCCCCACGTGGCGGATCCGGGGCATTACAGCTATAGTGGAATCCTTAGGTGGTCTTGCCTAAGGCAAGGACATAGGCTAGGTATAAGCCGAACCTCGTAAAAAACTCATTCTCACTCTCTTTCCCTAAACTCTCTTTAATTTCTGCACATATATAACTGTGTGGTTGTTAATTTCAAATCTATAAATTGTGTATTGGATATTAAATAAACCAAAAATTAATTTGACTTTGGGATTGCGAAAACCAAATAGGAGTACATTGGTTGATCAATACTTTTTGCAGAAACCGTAAGGGAGTATGTTGATTGATTAACACCCAAGACCCATTAATTGAAAGTTTATTTAAAACTTGATTTTTGGAAGAGTGTTGGAATTTTCAATTGTGCTTCATTAAAATAGGGCTTTTATCAAACTCTACTTTGAGCTACTCAATTTCTGAATTTTGTAAGCTTTGCTGAATTCTTTCTTTAGTGTGAATCTTGTTTTGGTTATCTTGTTGAGAGGATTGAATTATTCAAAAGTTGAAAGCTTTACATTGTGAATCATTGGTTTGTGTTAATTGAATCAATTTATTGGTTGGGTGTTAATTGACATTACTACAAGATCAAGTTGATTTACTCATTCTTAAAGTTTTAAAAGTGAATATTGATTTCTAACTAATATTGTAATTCAAATTATCCTTGTTTGAGTACTAAACTTACAATAAGTTGAGAATCTATAAAAGGAGTTAAAAGAAACTTTTAAAACCTAATTCACCCCCCTCTTGGGACTACACCTTACTTTTCAATTGCTATCAGAGCGAGGTTGTAGCAAATCTTAACCTAGAAGCTACACAAAGATCTTTATGGCACACCTAGACATAGCTCCCTTTGCTGAGGGTCAATCCTCATATACACCTCCTCTCTTTTTCGGAGTCAACTATACTTTTTGGAAACAAAGAATGAGGATATACATGCGAACCAAGGATTGGAAAGCTTGGAAAGTTGTTACACATGGTGACCTTGTCCCTACCAAAAACATCGACAGCAAAGAAATACCTAAAGAGGAAAAAGAGATGACCGACAATGACCATAAGAAGTTGCAAGTAAATTCAAGTATTATGAATGCTTTATATTGTGCTCTTGATGTAAATGAATTCAATAGGGTCACGGCATGTAAATCAGTTAAATAAATATGGGATAAACTAGAGGTAACCTATGAAGGAACAATTGATTTTAGAGATAATAGAATCGACATGCTCACAAGTGAGTATAAGGCCTTTAGGATGAACCCGGATGAAACCATCTCTAGTATGTACACTAGGTTCACCCATATAATAAACTCCTTCATTGCCTTAGGAAGAATTACTCAATTTATGAAATGATCCGAAAAATTCTTACATGACTTCCACCGATTTGGGAACCTACGGCCACTACAATAACTGAAGGAAGAAATTTGAAAAAAATCTCCTTAGATGAATTAATAGGTTATCTACTCACTTATGAGATGGCAATAAATGAAAGAAGTGGAAAATCTAAAAACAAGGAATTCGTTGCATTTAAAGCCTCAAGTGAAAGCTCTAGTGATGAAGATGAAGAAGAGATGGATGTAAATGAAATAGTCTTCATATCTAAGAAACTTGCAAAAATACTTAGAATGAAGGATAAATTTAAAAGAAAAATCTGGAACTTAAAATCAGATGAAGAAGAAACTAATAAAGAAACAAAGAAAGAAACTCCTACATGCTATAATTGCAAGAAAGTTGGACACATAAAACCAGATTGTCCACAATTTAAGAAAGATTCCAAAAAGAAAAAGAAAAGGGCAATGAAAGCCACTACATTGGATAATATTAGTACAAGTAGTTCAAAAAGTGAATCAAGTGACCAAGAAGTTACTTATACTTGCTTTATGGCATGGAACGATGATGAAGAACACAGTTCCACATCCAAATCATTAAATGACACATACAATGAATCTTGTTCATCTGATGAATCCAATGATGAAAGTATGTCATCTTATGAAGAACTACAAAGTGAATTATTCAAAGCTCATAAGATTCTAGTTAAAGTAACTAAACAATATACACTTCATTGAAAAATAAGAATGAAACTGTTATGAAAGAATTAGAATCTAAAAATATTGCTAAAAGAGAAAAGGATTTAAAAATCAAGAAATTAGAAAGTAAGAATGAAAAGGTGATAAAATAATTAGAAGATCTAAGATCCCAAACTTCCATTGATAATGAGAAAGATCTATATATTTCTGAACTAGAAAACAAAATCAGCAAGATGTCTCAAGATCAAGTAAAGCTGCAAGAAAAGGGTAAAAATATACAAAACTCAAAAATCTATGATCTTAAGAGAAAAATTGAAGATCAAAATAAAATAATTTACAACTTCACTAGAGGAAAAGAAAATCTTGATAAAATGATTGGCGCACAAAGAATGTCCTTGAATAAAGAAGGTATAGGATTCAATGGAGTTGAGAATACAAGGAAAAAAAACCTCTATAGGGGGTACTTTGCAAAAGCCTCCAAAGATTAGAACACTTGTATTATCACACTTTATAGGTATAGTTGAGTATTCTAAATTAAAGTCTTTTAATTTTTGCTTCATATTGAGTGTTTGTGCACAACAACTGCCACATACTCAGCTTAGCAGTAGATAAGGCTATGGAATGTTGTTTCTTGGAGAACCAAGACACAAGAGATCGTCCTATAAAATGACAAGTTCTACTTGTACTTTTTCTATCAATTTTACATCCCGCATAATCTGCATCTGAATAATTAATCATCTCAAAGCCAGTGTCCTTAGGATACCATATACCTAAGTCAGTGGTACCTATCAAATATCTTAAGATTCTTTTTACCACTATCTGGTGAGATTCCTTAGGAGTGGATTGAAAAAGGGCACATATGCATACACTAAACATTATATCAAGTCTACTGGCTGCCAAGTATAACAGACCACCTATCATACGTTGATAGTATTTCATGTCAACTGGTTTTCCTTTTTCATCCTTATCAAGACTTATGGAAGTACTCATTGGTGTTCCTATAGGCTTGCTACCTTCCATGTCAAACTTCTTAAGCATGTCCCTTATATATTTTGATTGATTTATAAATGTTCCATTTTTATCTTACTTGATTTGTAGTCTTAGGAAGTAATTTAACTCTCCCATCATACTCATTTCAAATTCATCTTGCATACATTTTGCAAATTCCTTACATAAATCAACGTTTATAGCACCAAATATAATATCATCAACATAAATTTGTATGATAAGTATATCTTTATTTTTAGATTTAATGAATAAAGTGTTGTCCGCCTTTCCTCTTGAAAATCCATTTTCTAGTAGGAGGATCCACTCAACCTCTCATACCAAGTTCTAAGAGCTTGTTTTAACCCATATAAAGCTTTTGTTAACCTAAACACATAATCAGGGTTATGGATATCCTCAAATCCTGAAGGTTGTCCCACATAGACTTCTTCATTCATGAATCCATTTAAGAATGCACTTTTTACATCCATTTGGTATAGTTTAAATTCATTGTGGGATGCATAGGCTAATAACATTCTTATAGCTTCCATTCTAGCTACGAGAGCAAAAGTCCCATCATAATCTATTCCTTCTTCTTAATTATATCCTTGAACGACGAGTCTTGCCTTATTTCTTACTACAATACTATTTTCATCATTTTTATTCCTAAATACCAATCTTGTTCCAATTATTGAATGATTATCGGGTCTAGAAACTAATTTCCATACTCTATTTTTTTCAAACTGATTTAATTCTTCTTGCATTGTTACTATCCATGAATCATCACTTAATGCTTCTTCAATGTTCTTAGGTTCTTCTTGGGATAAAAATACATAATGATTACGTAGGTTTTTCAATGAAGATCTGCAGCAACTGGCCAAAGTTTGTGACCCTCTCATTTTGCAAATTAGCCTCCTCCAATGCAAAGAAGGGGAATGGAAGGCCTCATATAGCTGCTAACTGTTAGCTTGCAGCAGTTTATGCAGAGTTAGAGCACGATCAACAACCAAAACTCCCAAGCCATCAATGACATTAGAGGGACCCTCACTAGAATAACCACTACTCTGAGTAGCCAAGAGAAGGGGAAATTCCTAGCTCAATCCCAACCCAATCCATAAGGGCAAAGTCAATCATCTCAGAATACTAGTGAAGGGGGCAATGTGAAATCAATGAAAGCTATTACAACTTTGAAGAATGGTAAGGTTTTGGGTGACCCTGCCCATAGTGCAGGAAGTTTAGGTAAAAAGGCTAACCCTCCTCTAGATAATGGTGAGTCAAGCACTTTAAATTCAAATAATGATGCATGTCCCATACCTGCACCTTTTCCACAGCATTTGCTTTCTTTGCACAATGAAAAATAGCATGCTAAAATCCTAGAAAGTTTCAAGCAAGTTATGATTAACATTCCACTTCTTGATGCTATAAAACAAATTCCTACTTATGCTAAGTTTCTAAAGGATTTTATGCACTGTGAAACGCAAATTAAATGTGCAGAAAAGGGCTTTCCTCACTGAGTCACCTACTATTTCATGTGTCATTGGAAATTCTAAGATTGAGCAGGCCTTGCTAGACTTAGGTGCGGAGGTCAATTTGCTACCTTATAGTGTGTATAAACAATTAGGGTTGGGGGAATTTAAAAGCCACTTCAATCACTTTGCAGCTTGTTGATAGATCCATAAAACTTCCTAAGGGTACTGTTGAGGACGTCTTGGTCCAAGTAGATAAATTTTATTACCCTGTGGATTTTGTAGTATTGGATATGAAAGTGTCATCCCACGCAAATTCTTCACCACCTGTGATTTTGGGAAGACCATTCTTAGCAAATTCTAATTCCATAATTAATTGTAGGGGTGGTGTTTTAAAGTTGAGTTTTGGGAATATGACATTAGACCTAAATGTGTTTAACACTTGCAGGTAACCCCGAAATCTAGAAGAACTCTACGAAATGAATTTTTTAAAAGTCATACTGGATAAAGACCCTTTCTTGTTTAAACAAGACAGTCAATTGGAGCATGGTTTGTCTGAAACCTTGGAGAATATTGACTCATCTAATGCTAATTCAGAAAGTCCTATTGCAGGTAACAAAACAAACTCGTTGTGGGGACTCAAATTTGGAGACCGGCCACTTAAAGCCATAAACCAGCAACCATCGGATGAAATTCCTCCGGAGCCTCCAGACATACCGTGATGTTTCACTTTTTTTATTTCATTTTGCATTATTTTGTTTTCTTTTGTTTGTAGGTACATTTTATTTTAGCTTTATTTTTTTTTTTCCTTTACTTCTTTACCAAAGTACTTTTCTATTTCTCTCATTGTTTTCTTTTGTTCTTCAGTTGTTTTTTTTTTTTACTTCCTAGGATTGCACTCTTTTCAAAGCTATTCAGGTACTTCTTTTTCCTCTTTCTTGTAATGTTTCTTTTACTTCTTTGTTTGTCTTATAGTTGTTTTGCTTTACTTTTAACTGCTCTCTTTGGGTAAATTATTTCATTTCTCTTGCATCATTGAAGATAATGCTACATTCTAATTAGGGGGTGGAAGAGAATTTACTTTGCTGTTTGCACACTTTAAACATGTGTTGGTCTATCTTGGAAAAGTACTATTATTGAGCTTAGAGCATGCTAAATTCCTTATTTGGGAACATTACATGCTAAAAAAAAATTGAGGATATGGAACATGTAGGATGTAATGCAATCAGAGTTTAAATCAAAGGAGAATTTTATCCATTTCACTTAGTTTCAACCAAGGGAATGATGTTGAAAGTCTTGCTACACGCACTACACAGGTCTGAAGACTTAGAAAAACTACCTTAGGTCATTTTGTTTGATGTTTACTTCAATTGTTTGCGACTCGAAGGAACCATGTCCTAATGGCTTAGAAAAAGAGAAGAAGAAAGAAAAAGAAAAAGCTTGAAGCAAATGAAAACAAGAAACAAGCCAGGGATCAATTGCAAAAATAAAATAAGAAAAAGAGAGAAAAGAAAAAAAATCAAAAAGAGAGAAACAATTGTGTATTGGAAAGGGCTACCTATTACTGGGGCCCTAACTAAACAAAAAAAGAGGGTACCTTTTAAAGTGTAATAGCGTAAAAGCCACCATTGTACATTTATGCATTGGAAACGGCCACCTGCTACTGGGGTCCTATCTAAACAAGAAAGTGGGTGTCTTTTAAAGTGTAATAGTGTGAAAGCTGCCAATACAAAGGTTTTTGAATTAAAGTAAGACTATGCGGTTGTCTCAGAGTAATTGTTGTGATTGAAACCGTTAATGTCGATCTATTGGTAGTCAATCTTAGAATTCTAGCCTTATTGTAATGCCCTGACTTGCCACGTGGGGCCCAGGGTACTACTTTAATAATATATGTATTCCTGATACCATATTCACATAAAAGCAGTGAAAATAATTTAAACATCCTCAAATACATTACAAGAGTTCTAAACTACCATCATACACAGAGATTTCCTAAATATCCATATTACAAACCAGAAAATGAAAGAAAACTATTTCAGTCCATACAAACCACTTGCTATTACTAGATAATCTAAACTCGGCCCTCTTTAGCCTGCTAAGCATGATCCCTGACACCTCCTAAAAAGTCAAAGAATCATTGGGGTGAGACACCTCTCAGTAAGACGGATTAAGTTATTATCAGGGTGTGGCCCACATGAGTTTTAGTAGAAGTAAGAAAACATCCATTCTCCCTTTAACCAAAATAGTATTTGTAAATTTTATTCACACCTATATAGTTGAAAATACACATTTATTTCCATAGTATAAACTAGATCGATGAATTGCTAACCCCATTTACATAAATTCACATATATGCGTAGAAGACACCCCTTGGGACAAATGACATGATTAACCCCCATGAGAGGTTGTGCGGCCCAAAGGCTGGACTTAGTCTGGGTGATCAACCCAAACAAAGTCAAAGTAACCATTTGCAAGTATGTCTGCTGGCATTTGCAAGCTCAGCTGCAGGTTCAATTGCCTTACCATTTCCTGGTTCGGACCCCAGGGAAGGTACAACAACATTTCATAGGCTAATTGGCTAAGACCCCCTACACTTCCACTACAGTGTAGTTGCACCTAGCCAAACAACTCACTAGCAATGGTACCGTGCTCTCAATACAACCAGTCCTCGGGGTTCTTAAACTATATCATGCAATTTAAGTAATAAAAACTGTAATATATACTCATTCTTGTCATTTCATATAAAACCTACCATCATATCAAAACTCAGCTTATAACCGTCATATCAACACCCTGGCATGCAGCCGTCAACTCATAAGATGTCATATCAAAACCCCATATTTTTTCATAAACTAGTATAGATCACAATTTCACAATATATTCTCACAACCATACTTAGGTTCGGTTATATAATAAACCATATAGATTATTCTCATGCCACATGATTTTAGTATTAAAACTTAATCAAATAAACAACCAAGAAAATACCCCATAGCATATTTAGTTCATATGATGAAAACCAAGTTTTCCACCATTCATCCTATTCAAAATACCGTATGATATACCCATATTTATAAAGTCCATTTTTGAACAGTTGGATTTCGAAACTTCAACTAAAATCATGAATATACATACATATAACGTAGTTTAATCGGTTCAATTTCAATAACAACCTGACGTAACTTAATCCCCTTACCTGTTCCTAAAAAATAAGTTGATTATGTTTTAGAAACGAAAACCCTAGCCTTTTGAACTCGCTGCCAAAAATGAACCGGAAAATCGAGAGAGGAGAGAAAAATGATCAAGGACCGATGATGGACTTTGAATGAACTTAGAGAGAGAGAGAGCCACATAAGAAAGTGAGAGTAGAGAGAGAGTCTCAAAAACCTAATTTAGAGAGAGAGAGAGAGAGAGAGAGAGAGAAAGAAATGAAATTAATGAATTAAAAATACATTGCTTACTATTTAAGTAAGCTTGCCCAGAGGAAAACCATTGACGGTTTTCTTAGGGTTCCTGAAATCGTCAACGATTTGGGGTCCTGCCAAACCAATTTCCTCTTTTCTTTTCTTTTCTTTTCCCTTATTTCTCTATTATTTTATTTATTTTCTTTTCTTTTCCAGGTTCGGGTCCCTACACTTATTCTCATGACACGTGAGCTTTGTTACATTCCAATACCTTGGTTGGTTTACTAATTGGTGTATAAATCTCTCAGTTGATACTTAACTTGGGTTAATCGGCTTCATGTGTTCCTAAACTCATTAAGCATATTTCATGGCATGTGATTTTCAAAGGTATTGGAATTATGGTTGCTTCTTCCTTGGGTTGAATGCATTCACATTATTTGCTCGAGACTAGCCAAAATGTTAGTTGTGGGGTGAAACACTGCAACAAACTTGGGGAACACAAATACATACTTCATTACTCTATAAATACATGTTATTTTTCACAAATCAAATATAACAATCACAACAATCAAGCATACACATCTTGCAAACTCAAAGCTCTATTGCCGAAGTATTTTCTAAAGTTCTTATTGTGCTTGTGCTGATACAACTCGCGGTTTCTGATTGTTTCTACTGAGATTTTCAAATCAAATCAAAACCCTGATGATATTTACTTAAGCTTCACTCATTTATATTAATTAATTGCAGAAGTATATTGATTTTCACTTATACAAATCTACTCTAACTAAGAGTTTCTCTTGTACAAACCAAAGTGTTCTTGTTTCTTATTTTCTTGATGATTCAGGGTTGATTGGATCGTTGCCTAGCAAGAAGGAGTATTCTTGTTAGAGAGAGGTCTCCACCTGATAAGGAGAGAGGTTGTAACTTTACCTTGTAAAATGTTGGAAAGGATAATCCTCATAGCGGTTGCTTGCAGCAAGGACGTAGGCGGTTGGCCGAACCTTGTAAAAAGTCTAGTCTACAGCTCTTCCTCCTTACTCTTTTTAATTTACATCAATTGCGTGTATGTTTAAATTGATTGCTGAGAACTGATTGGCTATTGGGAATTGTTGAAACTTTGATCAAAGTAACTATATTGATTGGTTGATCATATTACACTTGAACATTGAACTACTGAATATTGCAGCTCTTTAAAATACTGATTTTTATCAATATAAAAATCAAGAAACTAATTGATTGTGTGATTTAAAAAATTCTAAATACTGAGTTTTTGGAAACATAGCTGAGATCAATCTTATGAAATTTTATCTTTGATATGTTCTAAAAAGAAAATATGATTTGAATTATTATTTGTTAAAGTATTTTGAATTAAGAAGATTAATCGAAAAGTTTACGGAAAAGAATAGGGACTTGCATATGATATTTATTGACCTTGAGAAAGCATATGATAGGATACCTAGGGAACTTCTACGGTGGGTTTTAAAAAAAAATGGTGTATGTTGTAGGTATACTGATGCCATTAAGGATATGTACGATGGAGTAGTGACTAGTGTAAGGCCTATAGATGGAGAAACTAGAGAATTTCCAATTACCATAGGCGTACATCAAGGATCTGCTTTGAGTCCTTATCTTTTTACTTTAGTGATAGACCAATTGACTAAGAGTGTTCAAAAGGAAGTTCCATAATGTATGTTGTTTGCAGATGATATTGTATTAATTGACGAAACTAGGGACGGAGTAGAGGCTAAGTTAAAATTATGGAGAGAAGCTTTGGAATCTAGAGGCTTTAGGATAAGTAGAAATAAAATAGAATTTACAAAATGTAATTTTAGGAATAATAGGAGGAATATTGGAGACAAAGTTAAACTTGATGATGAAAAAATAAATAGTACTTGTAGATTTCGATACCTTGGATCTATTATGCAAGTTGAAGGAGAAATTGAAGATAATGTAATGCATAGAGTTAAAGTAGGTTGGGTAAATTGGAGAAGTGCTTCAAGTGTGCTATATGATTGTAGAATACCCTTAAAATTGAAAGGGAAGTTTTATAGGACAGCTATAAGACCAGCTATGCTATATGGATCGGAATGTTGGGTGACAAAAAACATAATATCCAAAAAGTAAAAGTTGTCGAGATGAGAATGCTTAGATGGATGAGTGGTATAACATTGAAAGATAAATTAAGGAATGAACATATTCGCGGTAAGTTAGGTGTAGCTCCTATAGAAGATAAGATAAGGGAGGGACGACTCAGATGGTATGGACACTTGCAACATAGGCCTTATAGTGCACCTGTGAGGAAGAGTGACTTAGTTACTGTGGGGGGCAATAGAAAGGGTAGGGGTAGACCTAAAATAACTTGGGAGGAGATAGTGAGTAAGGATTTAATATCCTTGAATCTATCAAAAGAAATGGTTCATGATCGCATAAATTGGCGGAAAAGAATTCATATAGTTGACCCCACTTAGTGGGACTAAGACTTGGTTTTGTTTTTGTTTGTTTTGTAAAGTATTTGGAATTCATAATATAATATTTACATTAGAATGTTGGTTGGTAAATTAAAAAGGGATTGTATAAATGAAATCAAAATTAAAAAGGGTTATACTTAACTAAAGAGTTTACAAAAAAAAAAAAATTAAACCCAATTCACCCCCCTCTTGGGAGTACATCTTACTTCTCAGTAATAACAATCACAAAGACACAGAGAATTACGTGGTTCGGCAATGCCTACATCCACGGGAGCAAACGACAAGGATTCACTATATTCTTGTATAAATTACAATAGCAATACAAGAATCATCTCAATTCTCTATCAACCACACTTGGCTTACCATATACAACATATACCATGTATATATAAGCCTCCTCAGAGGTTTCCCCCGAAACACAACCGCATTAACGTCCATTTATTTAAAATTTGAAATCTATGTTGGGCATCCCTAGCTGTTTCTACCAAATAGTTGACTGTTTCAGCCAAATAGTTGATTATTTTAGTCAAATAGTCAAATGTTTCAGACAGAATGTAACTTGTCTGAATTCTGGAGTCAAATAGTTGACTGTTAGGGCCAATAGTCGAATGTTTGCCTACTACTCCCCAACACATGTGATTTTCCACTATGTCTTATTCCTTGTTTATGCAATCCATCAAGTATATGAACCATAAAAATACAACACATCTCATGCTTGCTTTACTATTTTGATGTGCACAACCTTCTTAAAAATCGTCACATCCATGGCGTAAAAAATATAGTGTCGAGCCTTGATGTTTTTATGTCTAAAAGTAACTAACTTCGCTTTCTCTGCTGCCAGTAAAGTTGCTTCGTCTTTTGGTTCTTCATAACCTTGATCAAATATCCCAAAGATTTTGGAACTCAGAGAACACCTATACGTGAATCTATCAATATTCAAAATTCGATTTACCACATAACCATGGGATCGTTGATTGAATCCCTCCACACTGATTTTTCTCCGTGCCCGTTCCACATGCGCTTCGCTCAACATTAGCACCTTGCTCTCCTCTTATTCTTCATTGGACAGTTCCCATCTCGAATCGCAGGCTCTGATACCAATTGTAGAAAAAAAAAACTCAATAAAATATTGTTTAATCAAGATCAAAGAGAAAGAAAAAAAAAACAAAGAATAAAAAGTGCAAGGAGAAGACACAAGCTCAGCAGCCCTTCTATTCTCACTATTCAAAATTTATGGTAGCAATATATCAATAAATATATATACACACACACCTAAGTTTTAACCTAGGGAAGTTATCTAGTGCTGGCAATCCCATATTACCCAAATTACGATCAGTCAATAAGAAATTAAGCTAACAAATGAAACCAATTTTAGGCTTGATTTAAGGCTAACACCACGATTTCCATTTAAGGGGGAGTTGTTGGAACTCACAAGTAATGGGGATATTGTTGAGAATTTCACTTGTAAGTTTGTTCCATATTGGAAAATTTGAGTGGACAAAGGGTGCTTATATACATTGTTAGGCTCAAGACTAAAAAGGCTTAAACTTTTGGGTTAAGTTGGTGCTCACCCATGTATATTAAGCCTACCCATGGACTTCTTTGGCGCTAACACTATGCAATTTACACGTGCTAACTATGAGGAGAAAGAGAGAGAGAGAGAGAGAGAGAGAGAGAGAGAGAGAGAGAGAGAGAGAGAGAGAGAGAGAGAGAGAGAGAGAGAGACCTCCAAAGCTCGTCAAATCTCTTGATTTGAGGGGTGATGAAGTTTTGAGAAATATGTGTTGAAATAGTAAAACTGACGGTGGACGGTGGCAGCAATGGTTGACGACAGCTGCCGACTAGCCGCTTTTGTTGAACGACGGTCACCAACCTCACCTGCCAGCAGCTTATGTTGATTATTGTGTTTTTAGATCTGCTATAAATAGGTGTGTGTATGTAATGTATTGTGTGGTGTGTTGAGAGTGAAAAACCAGTGAGCGTATGAGAGAGTTTTATTTTTGAAGTTCTCTGTATCCATTTTGAGATTGAAATACATTGTTGTTGTATTTATTTTCACTAAGTTTCAGTCACAACCAGTGACTGAGCGTTCCTCTCCACCCATCAGTGGTATTAGAGCATTCAGGTACGCCAGCATTGTGCAATTCGACTCGAGACGATTCCAACGGTGGAAACCATATCGCAAACGGACTTCAGGAGGCTTCGCACACGCTCACACGCGCCTCAAACGATTTCAGCACCTTTCCCACGCGCCGCACGCACCGATGAAGACTCCGGCCGCCGGCGACACGTGCTCCGCACGCGGCTTCCTCGTCCGGTTGGTGAGATGCGACCCAGCCAGCAACTCGCACCCGGATCTGCAATCGGGATCCGTATGTGAGCCCTAACCTACTTCCAACCCGCGTCCCAGCCGCCAACACGCGCAGACGCTACCACGTGTCCTAACGGTAAGCTTAACGCCGTTAACCGGCCGTTAAGTTAAACCGGTTAGTTTAAAAACCACTTGAAAATTCCTGTAGCTGGTTCAGTGACTTTTGAACTGGTTCTTTGCAACCCAAAACTAGTTCCTAAGGTTTTTGACCTTTTAAACACATTGGTGGCATCAGATTTGCCAAAATCAGTCCCTATTTCTCTGTTTTTATATATTAAATTCGATGGCTAACGGTACTACCCAAGCGGTCATTCCAAAATTGACTCGGGAGAATTATGATAACTGGTTGATTCAAATGAGAGCCCTTCTAGGTGCTCAGGATGTCATAGACATCGTTGAAGATGGGTACAGAGAAATCCCATCAAAAGAAGCTGAAGCAACTATGTCGGATGCTCAAAGAACAACCTTGCGAGCCGATCGAAAGAAAGATTACAAGGCGAAATCCATAATCTAACAAGGCCTTGATGAGACCACGTTCGAAATCATCGCCTCCGCCAAGACATCCAAAGAATTTTGGGACTCTCTCCATCGAACACACAAAGGTGCAGATAAAGTGAAAAAGATTCATCTTCAAACATTGCAATGTAAGTTCGAATCTCTAAAAATGAAGTCTACTGAATCTATTGCTGACTACTATACACGAGTAATGGTAGTATCAAATCAATTGAGAAGAAATGGAGAGACTCTCAATGACGAGAGAATTTGTGAGAAAATTTTGTGATCTTTAGATCCAAAATATGATTATATAGTTGTGACCCTAGAAGAAACAAAAGATTTGGAAACAATGTCCGTAGAAGAACTTGTGGGCTCACTTTAAGCCCATGAGCTGAAAGTCAACAGAAGGAGTGATGATAAAGCACTGGAGCAAGCTCTCCAAATGAAGTAGTCCCTCACTGCAGATAGATACGACAAAGGGGGGACGTCACATCAAGGTAGAGGACGAGGCCGAGGATCTCGTGGAAGAAATTCTAGAAACTTTGACTTCAGATGAGGTAGTAGAGGCGGAAGAGGTTCCACTAGAGGAGGAAGAAATCAACAGAACTATATCCCACGAGGCAGAGGACAAGGAAGAAGAGGAGGATACAATAACCGCTTGAATGTAGACAAAAGAAACATTCAATGTTACAACTGTCATAAGTATGGACACTATAGCAATGAGTGTTGGGGGCGACAACAAGAAAAGGTTAGCGAGGAGGCTAACCTTGCTGAAACTGAACATGCAAATGGAGAGTCGTTGATGCTGATGGCACACAATTCAAATCCCCATGACCAAAGTGTTTGGTACCTTGATTCTGGAGCCAGCAACCATATGACAACCTATTCTTTGAACTTGATGAGAAAGTTCAGTGGGAGATCTCTTTTGGCGATAACTCTATAATCCCAGTCCGAGGGAGAGGAGATGTTCTGATCAAATAGAAGTCCAGAGATCATGCTTACATCTCCAACATCTACTATGTGCCAGCCATAAAGACTAATATACTTAGTCTCGGACAGCTCCTAGAGAGAGGCTACCGAATTAGCCTTAGTGATAAACAGATGGTGATAATAGATGCTCAAGGAAAGCTTGTTACTCGAGTTCAAATGGCAAAGAATAAAGATGTGGAATTGATATCTTGCAGAACATATGATCAGATTGCTGACATTTTCTCGAAACCACTCAGGCATAATATTTTTTCGAGACTAAAGACAATACTCGGAATGACAAAGTTAGGAGAGTCAAGTTTAAAGGGGGATGTTGAAATAGTAAACTTGACGGTGGACGGTGGGAGCAATGGTTGACAACGGCTGTCGACCAGCCGCTTCTGTTGAACGACGGTCACCATCCTCACCTGCCAGCAGCTTATGTTGATTATTGTGTTTTTATATCTGCTATAAATAGGTGTGTGTATGTAATGTATTGTGTGGTGTGTTGAGAGTGAAAAACCAGTGAGCGTGTGAGAGAGTTTTATTTTTGAAGTTCTCTGTATCCATTTTGAGATTGAAATACATTGTTGTTGTATTTATTTTTACTGAGTTTCAGTCACAATTAGTGACTGAGTGTTCCTCTCCACCCATCAATATGAACAAAGATTCTTATTGCTATCAATGGAGAAATCTTCCACACTTTTTCACTTTATTGCATCAGCATATATACACGTTTACAAACTCTATTCTAGGCAAGAGAACTAAAATCAAGTCTCACATTTACAGCACATAATATTTGGATGCTTATATGATCTTATCAAATTGTTGACGTTCTTGAATATAGTAAGAGGAAAATTAACATTGAAGGCATATCAATAAAATTAACTCCATGTTTAAAAGAGGCCTCCAATTTGAATTTGTGTCGATTTGAATAAAATGTATTACCAAATTCATGTTGATCAAGTTTTGTTCAAATTCTAAACTCGAAATTAATCCATACTTCCAAATGTAGCGCAATAATAAAAGACCCTTTGACTTTTCTTAAGCTTTGGGAAAAACACATGTATCCCATCTTAAGTTTTAAAAATTTAAAATCCTCCTTTGAAATTCACAAAAAAAAACAAAAAAACAAAAAAAACAAAACAAAACAAAACAAAACAAAAATGGCATGGACTTTTTCTAAAGTTATAAAATTTTCGCAACCTCCAGTCCATTTTGTCAACAAGATGCAAACTTCGCTTTATATTCAGTAAAAAGACAAGTCCAAAGGGAAGAAAAAGTTTTTCAAATATCCAATTTTAGGAAAAGTCTATAAAGTTCTCGAAATATCGGAGAGATCAACGCCTTTTCGTCAAATCCAAAAAAAGATGCATGGGATTTTTAAAATCTCAAAGAAATTTTGTTTTCAAACCTTAGAAGAAGGTCGGTATCTTTTCCCCTAAAATTAATTTATGAAAGACACATCTAAAAAAAAAAAGAATGATTTTTATTTTTCCATCATTTTTTTTTCTTAATTATCAATATTCGAAAGCAAGAACATACTGCTTAATTTACTTTCCATCTAATTTTTTAGTGCATGAATTCATGTAAAATTCTAAGATAGCTTTTAAATGCCTTGTCAGCTACGAAGTCAATCAATTTTGTCACATTACTTTTAGGTGCTAATACAGCTATATAGCAATTTTTTTTTTCAACTTCAGCTTTAATGGAAGATATTAACTCAATAGTATCATAAATTGTTCTTGTGGATATATATATAGACTGTCATTATAAAGTTTTATAGGTGTTGAATTGGTTTATTATTTATTTATCCATTACTTAATGCTTGAAATCCTTTTCTCCATTTAATTTGGTCGGATGGATAATCTAAACAACCTAATTTTGTTTCTCTAAAAAAATTCATCCCCTAGTTCTTTGACCATTAAGATATCATCAATTACCTATGTGCTTGACTTAATGTATTTATATTTCAGAATTGAAATGGAAGACAATTTTAACTTTTCTACGAGGAAAACGAGTGAAAAAAAAAAAAAAAAAAAATTGGATACTATGAGTTATATGAGCAACAATGATGCAATGTATTTTTAAAAATTTAAATGAAATAATGTCAAATAACCTATTCACCTAAAAGTTTAAGTCTGTTAGGCGAAACCTCGACACTAAATGTTTTTAGTATTTCTTCAACACGCTCTTTCACTTGACACTCATTGCGCTTGAAAAATGAATTTATATAAAGCATGTATTATACAATATTCTATGATTTTAATGTTAACGAGAATAATGAGAACGATGAGATTTAGATCCTAACGCACCCCGATGAATTATCAGGGGTGCGTCAATAGGCGGGCGGCTTTCACCCTTTGAATTTGATGTCGCACCATAGTGTCTAAAGTGGCGTGATGGTGGCTAGAGTCCCTGAGTTATCAAAAAAAATTGATTATTGGTATATTTAAAAGCTTAAATTTGTTAATGAAGAGACCTCACAAATGATTTTAATATCTACCCGATAAGTATAAAAAAAGTAAAATCATATTTTTTGAAAAAAAAAAAAATTATGCCACAAATTAATTAGGGATGAGATGCAAAGCTTTTCGAAATCATAGAACTTTACGGTGGAAAAGTAGAGAGAAAATATCTTATTTTCAAAAAAAAAAATAGCGTTATTGAAAAGAAAAATTAAAGCAAAATATAATTGCAAAACACTCAACCTACAAAATCATTAAGTGAAAGTCCAAGAATATATTTTATCATATATAGAACATTCCCTGATCAAGGGGCAAGCCTCTTCGGGATAGCTAATAAACTAATTAAAAATGCTGGACCAAACACCACTTCCCAAATGCTGATACTTCATTGTGATCTTTGGGTCAAAAAAGTCTAAATATTATATTGAAAAACCAACCTCATCATTAATTTTTACAAATTTTTTTTATTATCTAGTAATTAGTAATCAGTGTGTTTAATGTGTTTTCGTTTAATTTGTCCGTGACTAATTAATTTTGTCATTTTCTATTCTTTTGAATTTTGAAAAAGTTGTGTTTCAGTGAAAAATAGGTACAAAGAAATTAGATCGAGTGATAGTTAGTTGTGATTTAATTATTATTATTATTATTATTATTATTATTATTATTATTATTATTATTAAGTTATGCAAAATTTATGCATTAGCATTAGATATAAGTTAATTAATTTGTAGTATAGTAGTAATAAATTAGTTGTTCGATATATACTATTTTCCCATGTACCCATTAATTTTTTTTTATTTAACTAATAATTTTACAATGATATTTTAGGAAATAAAAGGCATACACCAAAATCAAAAACGGAAATGCTACACTTATCTTCTAAACATCACAATTTTATTTTTTATTTTATTTTTTTATTTTTAATAATCCGAAAACTCCAATCACCATCGCGCCACTTTGGACACTATGATACGGCGCCAAACTCGGGGGTGAAAGTCGTCTGCCCATTAGCGCACCCCTGATAATTCACCGGAATAAACTCTTAAGGAAGAAACAAATATGTGATCTTGGAATCACCAAAATCACGAGTCACCCTTATCAAGATTTTATTTACCCACAACTTTGTACATATTATGCTATGTACACAGTACAAATATATAAAGTAGTACCGAGAAATCAACAAGTGATAAACAATTCAATGAACAACTACCGATAAGGTAATAAAAAAGCCTTTTCACAACAAATGAAATGATAGCAAGATGACCCCCAAAAAAAAAAAAAAAATCAACTTGTCGCACTCCTCATTTCTTTTGAAGGAAAAAGAAACTTTAATTTTTTGGTATGTGTGGACGCAGATTCTTCATGTTAATTTTTCCTCTATATAAACTCTTGCAAATTTAATTCATGGCATATTCCGATAGAAAATTTGGATCGAAGAACAAAAAAATTAAGGGCCCTCATGGCTGCTTCACAAATCTTCTTCTTCATGTGTTTAGTGATAGTTACAGCTATTGTGATACCTAGCACATATGCGCAGCTCAACCCTAGTTTCTATGAAAAAACTTGCCCTACTGCCCTGACAATCATAAAGAGCAAGGTACAGCAGGCAATTGGAATCGAAAATCGCATGGGAGCTTCCCTTGTCCGATTGCACTTCCATGACTGCTTTGTCAACGTAAGTTCATGAGCACGAGCGTGTGGTTTTTTGGTCGCTTGTTTATTTGTCGTTTGTTTGGTTGTTTATATATTTATTTATATGTGTTTACATGTTTACGCTTGCATTGCTAGGGTTGTGATGGATCAATTTTGTTGGACGATACCCCTGGTAATAAGGGAGAGAAGAATGCTGGGCCTAATGCTAAATCTGCTAGAGGTTTTGAGGTGATGGACGAGATAAAAGGAGCCGTTGAATCAGAGTGCAAAGGTGTTGTTTCGTGTGCAGATATTTTGGCTGTTGCAGCTCGTGATTCCATCGAGATGGTGAGTATTAATTTCACACTACTGGAGAGATAAGACCTCGCCTAATGAGAAAAAATTTCGTCCTTGGAGATCATCAGACTTTCACATCCCCTTAAAACACTCAAATAATGGCTCGCACTAAATTGTAGTTGAGCCTATCCTGTGCAATTCATTATTTAAAGTGTTTTTATTAAATAGAAAGGCCGGATAGGAGGACCGCGCTGGTCCTCCCACAGCAACTAATTTTTTTCTTACAAAATTAACAAATTAAGTTACCACTTACCTTCAGTTAAAGCAAATTGGTTCTAACATAACAAAACACTGTGTAGCACAACTAAATATCTACCAACGCAATTTTGTATATGATTACCAAATCAAAGCTTACTACATAATACAATTAAGCTTTTGGTTGTTTGTGTTTTGAATCAGCTGGGAGGTCTATACTACCCAGTGCCTTTAGGTAGAAGAGATGCCCAAACTGCAAGTTTCAAGGATGCAAACAACAACCTCCCTGCCCCAACTTTTAACCTCTCAAGACTTCTCTCATCCTTCGCAGCCAAGGGGCTGAACTCCAAAGACCTGGTCGTCCTCTCGGCCGCCCACACCCTCGGTTTCGCCCGATGCGTTTCTTTCAAGAACCGCATTCAAAACGACACCAACATAGCCCCAGACTTCGCGGCACAATTGGCTCAAAACTGCCCGAAAGACGGCTCGGGAGACAACAACCTTCACGGTCTGGATGAAACTCCTGACAAGTTCGACACAAAGTACTTCGAGAACTTGATGGAGTACAGGGGCCTCCTCACTTCAGATCAGCAGCTCTACGACGGAAACTTCAGTAATTTTGTGACTCACCTGGTGATGTTCTACCGAATGAACTCAGATCAATTTAGAGCAGACTTTGCAGACTCCATGATCAAGATGGGGAAAATCCAGCCTCTCACTGGATCTCGAGGAGAAATCAGAAAGAACTGCAGGAGAGTTAATTAGCTGAGCATGTACGTATGCATGCATGCAGGTACGTAGCAGTGCTAGTAAGTCGATGTTTCACGCATCAGTAGTCATGTAACAGGAGATATGATTGACTGTACGTGAAGTTTAAGTTGGTCCAGCTTGTTGACCTACATAATAAGGTAGCTAGCTTTTGTTGTTTGGATCAAAAGGGATATGTTGTTTGTGTAGGAGTAGGCTAAGCTAAGGCCTGTCTACTTCTTATAAGTTTGTGCTTTGTGGGGTACTGTTCTAGGTGGTGTGTCTCGCAATGTCAGCTGGTGGGGGGGAGCATTAATATTATGCTTGCTTCTACTTTTTTGTAAAACTAATGAAGTGCATGTGGTTTATCATAAAAAAATAATAATAGTAGCAGTCTTGGTTGCTTTCTATATTTCTACATGAATTTTATTGTGTACATTTCAGTATATTATTGTGGAAAATGCTCCTAATTAAATTATTTTTTTTTGTCACTCATAACCTAGTTAGTTATGTCAGGTACCTCATAGAGTCAACATTAATGGGGACATCTTAAGCTTGGATTTAGAGAGAGAGAGAGAGAGAGAGAGAGAGAACAACAAGAAGAAGAGGCTTTAAGAGGGTCAATTATATAAATCTTTTTCTACCAATTCACCCAATCGAGAGCATTTTCTTACTTTATTTTATGATTTATTAAGTTTTTTTCTCACTATCTAATCATTTCAAATTATTTTAGATTTACCTCAACTCCTTTTAATACCAGAAACAATAACAACTCGCTCTTCCTCACAGATGCATTGTTTGGCCTGCATTTCAAATGCTTAGACGGAGAGAGACAAATTTTTTAAAAGACAAATACTTATTTGCAAGAGAAAGAGTTAAATCAATTTTATTTGCAACATAAAGATATGTACAGAAAATGAGTGGGAAAAACCTACCAAAAGGTTCTCCTCTTTGTACAATATTCTTGATCTATTAATGAAATCTTCTTCTTTTGCTAATATGTGTGTGTGCGCAAAGGAAATTTTTTTCTTTTTTTCTTTTTCTTGAAAGCTAAGGCTGAGAGACTTATTAATTAAGAGAAAGAAGAGTAAAGAAAAAAGGAGAAAATATGTACAAGTGAATGCTAATAAGAAGTAAAAAATAAAGTTTATTTGCAAGAGAAAGACATAAATAAAGTTTATTTATTTGCAAGAAAAAGAGACATGTACAGGGACTGTGTGGGAAAAAACTTATAAAAAGGAAATGTTTTTTTATTTTTTCTTTAAGGCCTTGTTTGGAATTTAGAAAATATTAAGAAAATGAGAGGAAAATATTAAGGAATCCACATTTTCATGTTTAGTTATCGAGGAAAGTAAAAAAGAAAATGAAAAACATGTCAATTCATGAACAAAAATTTGATTTTATACTTTATTAATATTAAATTTTTCTTAATTTTTAATTATATAACAAACATTTTTTTTTATTTTTAATAGAATTTAATATGGAAGGAAAATACAACAGAAAATGAATTTCCTCCTTATTTTCCTTTCCTTTTCTTTACCCATGCAAAATTTTTGATCCAAATGGACCCTAAGGATGTCTTTGGACAAAAAATTTTACTTGGAAAAAGGAAAGGAAAGGAAGAGGAGGAAACTCATTTTCTATTGTATTTTCCTTAAAATGAAAATTTATTTTAATATGATTAAAAATATGAAAACGTCAAATATTAATGATGTATAGCATCTAAATATTATTTATAGATTTGGTGTTTTTTTTTTTTTTTTTTGACAACTAAACATAAAAATATAAATTCCTTGATATTTTCCTTTCCTCTTCTCAATGTTTTTTGAGTTTCAAATGGAGCCTAAACGAAAGGATGAACTTTATTAAAGAAAAAAGAATGCATGGGAAAGGGAAAAATGTACAAGTGAAAGCTAACAAGATGTAAAGAAATATAAGGACGCAACCAGATTGGGGAGGAAGGCAAGAAAATCGTTAATCCAGCTTGTGGAGGCAAATTTTAATTGTTCAAAGTGTAGCTTTAAATTTGCTCAAGATGCGAAGGAGATGAAGGATGCGTCCTTGCAAGTAAGTATTTTGGAACTCTCCCTGTGATTAGAACCATGAAATATGGAGTTTCAAGTAAAGTGTAACATAAAATTATATTAAATCTCTTCCAAACTAACCGAATTCAAATCCTAACTCAGAAAATCACCCACATTTTCTTTCATGCCAAATTTCCCACTAAAGGCTACTAGAGTGGACTAGGGCATTCACTTGACATTGCCCTACTGCAGCTCCAGGGCTAGCAAAAACATGACAAGAAAACATGTCTTGTCCAGTGACTATTTTATTCTTTAGTGACGATTATACTACTTGTAAATTCTCTCACCTGCATCGGTATAAGTTTTAGCGGCAACTATATCCATTGCCAGTAAAGCACAAATAACTGCCGTTAAAAGTATAATATATTGTGGCGATTGAGGTCAGCAATATAATTGTTGCAAAAGACATATCTCGTTGTAGTGAAATTTTTCAACACATTGTAGCAGAATGCAATTCAGGGAAAAGAGGTTCTTGCAGATGGACCAAATTGATGAGGCGAATGAGCAGAGCTTAAGGAGGGACTACTCTCACCTATTCCATTACACTTTTAAATCATGCATATACACACTACAGATGTTAGAATTTGAAATTAAGAACAAGATAGTTTCTCCATAGCTAACAGCTAAGAAAGTTTTTTAGTAGTGTTTATCTTCAACATCTTTCTAGTTTCTTTTACAAATCCTCAAAATTGAAAATTAAAATAATATGACATTTTCGTAAATTTTTGAAAAAAAAAAATAAAAGTGAAAAATGAAAATATCTTCTACCGTTACGCACTTAACCAATTAACCTTCTCAAAGAAATTATTGACATCTATTAAGTAAATATTTAATGAACAAGATTTTGACATTACATTCATATAGACTGTACTTTCACTTAGAAAAGTTAAGTAGCTAGTGAATGGATCGGGTCGGCTGTCAAATATTATAAATTTTCATTGAAAATAAACTAATGTGATGAAAGTCTCTAGAATTGATATGATAAAAGGTGAATCTAGTAATCTTTGAGGGAGGATGGAGGTGTATTCATTAAGAAATTCTCTCTTTTTGGATATGTCAACAAGATGTTTGACAAATGGGGATAAGCTAGCTAAAGGGAAACAAAGAGCAATAAACATAAACCATAGAGGATACGTCAAGGTCAACAAATTAAAGGGTGTTCCTTAGTGTTTGAATTCTCTAGCAAAAGGGTAAAAAGAAAAAAAGGTGTTTGTCTATTGTTACATTGATATTTATACATCCACATGTAACTCCTTCTACATTCGATGAAACCTACCCTTCACCTTTCAATACATTAAAGCAAAAGAGATAGCATAGTCTTAAAGCTAATTGAGCTGTCAAAATTGCATGCTTGTGCTCGCATGCATTTAAAAGCATAAATTTAAAAATAAAATTACACATATGGCAAACAAAGGTCTTTGCATGGTGGGGTCAAGTGAAATTTTAGATTTGAGTTTGAAATAGAAGACACCCAGTTAAAAAAAATATATACACAGGCTAGATGTCTTGTACCATCAGCCAAACTCTCAAGGGGTGTACCAAGCCAAATTTTAGTTTAAAAGAAAAAGATGGATGTGTCATTGAGCTGTAATTAATTAAATAAATGCTGTAGTATACTGAAAGTCTACTCAATTAAAAATATTGAAGTTCAAAATTCAACTCAAAATAAATCAATTTGATTCATTTTAAAATTGTTGAACTCTACTCAACTTAGTTCTCAAAAGTCAAACTGATTAGATTAAACCTGATGCATAATTTATATAATATTAAAATTTTAAAAAAATGAAAAAAATAAATCAATTTAAGTTGAATTACATTTGTGAATAATGTGATGACATTGGGCCATAAACAAGTCGAGCCGAACCAAGTTTTGCTTTACCGAAACTTAAAATTTCAACTGCGCTCCAGCTTGGTCTGAGAGCTTGGGCCAAGCTCAGACCAAGCTTTAATATATATACTAGCTCAAGCTTATTTATTTTGCAAATAAATGACCTCACAAGCTCTTTACTGAGTTGAGATACCGAAATACACACAAATAATTTAATTCTTTTGGAACCTCTCATCTTGAGAGATGAGAGGCCTTGTTAGGCAAAATGATGAAAAAGAGTCCTTCCTGATACCGCTTTAGTGTATTTTTTGCCCCAAGAAACTAGCCTATTAGCCATGAGAATTAGTCTTATCAATAAATTAAGATTATGGAGTCTTGAGCTAAATAATCATATGCACAAATAATCCTTACTTTTAAGCTCACTATAATCTATTAAGCCCAACTCATCGTTATTAAATTTGCCCATAAATAATTATAATGCAGGCCTATTGAACGAATCCAAACCGAGCCTATATCGAGCTGTTCACAAATCAAAACAAGTCAAGTCCATTCAGGTTCAAGCCTAACTCATTTATTAAACCATCCACAAAATTGAACCTGAAAAATTGCCCGTTTATATAATAAATGAGCCTAAACGAGCTCTTATCAAGCCAACTTCTGAACCACATATAAGTGACTTGGCTAGTTTTCAATCGAGACAACACTCCCTCGAGCTACTAAAAGAGTTTGAAGGAGATATAGAACTAATCAAGTGAGTAGCTCTAAAGCGAGTTACAGCCTTACACGTAGGTTTGCGCTGGCATTGTGAAGATTGCCCGCATAAGGTATAAAGGTTGGTGCACTGCTTATCTTTAGGTTAAAAATATTTTCTCCACAATTTGGACCTCTTGGGTTTTAAGATCTCTAGGCATTCTTACAATCAAGTACTCCTGGAACATGTATGCTATGGGAATCAGGAACAAAAAGGCCTTCCAGGGAAGGTGAAATTACAGTTTCAACTCTTCCTCTTATTGCCAACTAAAGAGTAATGCTATTTTCCTCGGATAATATTTACGACAATGGCAATCACAATAGTACAAAAGCCATGACAAGGCAATCTCAATAGTACAAAGTTTAGACTACTTGACAGAACCGCGAACCTTTGGGCTTTGGATTTTCTGTTCATTGAAAGCAGTGTATTGTTGCAAAATCGACATTTTATAATTTTTATCATGCCATGATAAGTGACTGAATCTAAAATTTGATCATCAGGTTACCTCGATATTAGACCACAGAATCAATGTGCCTAACACTGGATCATCAAAATACAAACTTCTCCTCCTCGGCTCCAACTGGCAATGCACTATCTCCCATCTCTTGAAGAGTAGCTACCATTGTATCACTTATGCCCAGAAGATACTGCAAGCGAGACAGTTTTTCCGGTGCAGGATCACTCCTTAGGTAAATGGCGAAAAGATCAGAGAGCTCCTCTGGCACCTCCCATGATAATGACTCCGAAGGCACAGCCTTGTCACATGATAGCAAGTCATTGAGAGAAGAAACCTGGAAGAGCAGAAATTAAAGTATATTAAGAATTAAAACCTAGTTGTTCTACTAAATCTAAAAATTAAACCAAGCCAAAAAAAACTATATATACCACTCCTGAACGGTTCTTCCGCCTAAGCTCTGCCACTGCCTGAACCAGTGAGTTTGACAACCTAATTCGTGCAAGCTCATGAACAACCCCTTTAGCCTTCTCAGCATCAATGTGGAGATCAGTCGGGATTTTCTGGTAAACTTCTTCTTCATCAAACTCTCCAGTTCCTGAAGAGAAAATGTCATTCACAGTCTTCTTGAAGAGGTTTTCTCGTAACCTCTCAGATATCATGCTGTCCAAATCGACGCCTGCTTCTTTAAGTTCTCTTATCTGATTCACATTAAGCTTGCCTTGACTAACAGCAGTTTCAATTGCGGCTGCCATTTTTGTGGTTGTTATGCTCTTTATTACCTTTTTTGCATACTCCTGAGGCAAGCCAACTTGCTTCTGTACCTCATTGAGCTGCTCAATCCTGGCTTTTGTCAACTGTCCATCAGCCAAAATCACCTCGGCTTGTTGCCTGAAAGCTTGCTCTGCCAAGCCCCTGTGGACTTCCACAATCTCCTTACTGGTCAGACCTAGGATTCCTCCAAGCTGAGTTAGCAAAACAAACTCAGAATCATCCTTCTTTGTGGGAATTCTTGTACCCAGTGGCATTTTGGTTACTTCTCCAGTTAGACAAAACAACAGGTATGTCTTGTAAAGGTCTGTCCTATCTCTCTCTGACAGATCATCTTTGAGAGTTATCTCTGTCTGGCCTGGCTTTCCCAACTTTGCAGCAAGTTCCTTGCCTGGTTTTATTTTTCGAAGTGTTTGAAGGGATTCCCATTCATCATTGTCCTCAATTTGTTTTTCCTCCTCTGTAAGCACTTTTGATGATGTATCAGACGATTCCCCTTTTATATCTGCTACTAATTCAGTCACTACCAACGTGTTGAATGCTATCATCTTCTTCAGTTCTTTGGCAGCCTCAGTACGGCCTCCAACTGCACGTGATCTTTTTATATAGTTCATGAAAATATTCCTAACCTGAAAGATTATAGCATTGCATAAGACACAAGAAGAACATAATAATGTAGATTGGAAAAAAAAAATCTTATAGTGCCTCCAGTCTCAGATAGCAGAGGACCATGCAAATATAGAATAGCGAATAAAATGCTAGATAATTTTGTACCAGATAGCAACAAAAAATTGAAATGATTATAAGCCTACAAATGGCAAAAGCACATTATCACACCCACACACACTTGTCAAAAGCATCATCAATAATTTTATTTTATTTAGGACATTTGAGATGTTCCACCATTTTGAGCAGGTGCATATTACACATATATCATTACTGCATGCATGCTGCAAGATCTGAGGTATAACAGAAAATTTGTTGTACTTGAAAAAGAATAGATAGAAGAGGGGAAGGGGCCAAGGGGAATCTGAGGGAGAGCAAGGAAAAGGGGGAAATAATAACAAATAAAAATAATAATAATAATGACAAAATGACTACAATCATCTCTATAATGTACATACATTGGGCCCATAGGGTATGCTCAAATATTGCATTTGCATGTAAAAAAGATCAAACTACAGGAATACCCCTCAGTTGGCTTATGAAAGTGGATAAAAGTCATCCAAAACACCCCAAAAAAACATTACTGTAAAGGGATCTTCAAACAAAACACAGCACGTGAGCTTTTCCCTCTTGCTGACGGCCATTAGCTGAAGCACCAGCCACAAAGTAATACCCCTCCAATGGTGACCTTGGTCATGCTGGTTGTGCAATTCACTGATGCCAGTGTCACAAAAAATCATGGACTAAAAAGTTCCACAATAAACCATCTGCCTTGCACAATCTTCTACTTGCCCTCTCTGTTCGTCACTATCTATCCACCTCAGCCCTCAAAATCACAGCAAGTTTACTCGCCCAACTCTCCACCAACTCCTACCGGCAGTTGAAGTCCACCATCCTTTGTCACTGCCATCTCGGCCGTTTTCTAACAATTACATCCATTGTTTGACCACCTAACATCTATGGTGTCCTCCCTCACACATTGATGATCTGTGTAAAGCTTCCACCAGTAGTTGCCATGGGCAAAATATTCCCGATGATCCAAGTCCAGGTCACCCCCCACTACCCACCTCTCCTCCCAACCACATGAATAGAAATACAGGCAAAAATGGATAATAATAATAATAATAATAATAATAATAATAATAATAATAATAATAATAATTGTTGATGGTTATCTTAGTCATTTAGCATTGTTAGTGTGTTAGTGTTATTTTAACAAGTGAGAGACAGTAAGGGTATTATGGCCATTGGCATGTACTTTTGACATATGTTATAAATAGATGGAGAGACCTTTCATTGTGATTAGGTCTTCCATTTTACCCAATCATTCGGAGTGGTATCAGAGCATGATTCTAAGACCCAGACCCAAATTGTTATATCCACCATCAAAACCAAAGCCTAAAACCCTAAATCGCTAAATCTGCTGTATCTCTACCATCAAAGAAGAATTTCCAGCAACATTATAGCCCCAAAAAAACAGCCAGCAGCTGCCAGAAGCCAGAGCAGTCACCAGAAAATTCCTGGGTGACACTACCAGTCCAGGAACAAAAAATCCACTATAGATATTGCAAAAACAACACCATGGTCACCCAGAGACTGCAAATCTGCCCCACTAAAATCCCATGTCAAGACACCCTCCACACACGCCCTCACGCACCAGTCGAAGGCTGCCAAGCCCAACCCCATGTGCTGGCGCTTGAAGCCAATTTCAGGCATGTTTCTGGCCTGAATTCTTCCAGCAAAGCTCAAACCCTCTATAAACATTTTATTGAAGTTTTTTGTGATGTTTTTTGTCCAAAGATCTCACATATTTCAGTTGTTCATGTATGACATCAGAAGAACAGTTGTTTGATGATTCTCGAAGCTGTTTGTCAATGTTTATAAAGTTTATTGGGCCTGAAACAGTGGTATTTGCAGTGTTTTTTATTCGTATGTTCTGAGCTTGTGGTTTGCATCAGTTATCAAAGGTTATGTATGTTGGGATCAATTTGGTTAATTTAAAACACAAGTTATCTGCTGTGTATTTTTTATCTAGTGCTCTATCGAGGTTGTATGTGCGTTGGGATGGAATCCCATAAGTCTGTCTCCCTCGTGACTTCTTGTTTGAGTGAACAACGTACTATAGCTGTTTCAAAGGAGTATTCAAGGTTCCTGCAGTATCAAACATCCCAACGAGCATCTCATCACATGCAGTACTCAAAAAAGTAACACACCGCCTGTATGTCATCTGGTATCTTTCCCACTAGTTCCTGGGTTATCAACTCTGCTGCTACTGACCATATGACAGTTGTCACCAACTTCTTTTCTACTCTTCAATTTTCTACAAATTTACCTCAAGTTACCCTTACTAGTAGGTCCACTACTACTATTAAGGGAATAGGAACTATTAATCCTACTCCCTCCATCACCCTTTCTTCTGTTCTCTACATTCTGAAATCCCCCTTCAATCTCATGTTTGTTAGTGAAATGACAAAGTCACTAAATTGCTTTATAACCTTCTCCCCTGATCCTTTTCTTATTCAAGATCTAAAGACAAGGAACATGATTGACTAAGGGCGAGCATTCGGTTGGTTCAGATAATTCGGTTAATTAACCAAAAAAATTCAGTTAAAAAGTCTCATTAACTGAATCGAACCGAAATTCCATATTAACCGAACTCAAAACCGATCAAACTGAATTTTGGTTAAATCGATTAACCAATTTAAACTGATTTAATATTTTAAGAAATATAAAATATAAATAATATATATAATATATATATAATATATAATTTAATATATATAATATAAAAAATATTTTAATATATAAAGTATGTATAATTATTTATTATTAATTTATACTATTTGGTTAATTCGGTCAACCAAATTAACCGAACTCAAAAATTGAACGAAAATCGAAAACTGAAATTCAATGAAAATGAAAACCGAACCGGACTGAATAAACTTTAAACCAAACCAAATCAACTGAATTTACTCGGTTAATTCGGTTAATTCAGTTTTAACTAAATTATGCTCACCCCTACGATTGAAAAAGGACGTGAGGCTGATGGACTTTAATACTTTGAATCGCTCCTTCTTCTATTGCCTTTAGCGCTGCTACCACACCACATCAAATCCATTGTTGCCTGGTCATCCATTAGTGGACAAATTAAAAAAGCTAGTTCCTACTTTGAGTTCTACATCTAACCTTGACTAGAAGTCTTGTCAATTAAGAAAGCATCATAGTGTTCCCTTTGCTTCCCAAGTCAATAAAAGAGTCGTTAGCCCTTTTATGTTAGTCCATTCCGATGTTTGGGATCCTAGTTGTGTCACATCAAAGTTAGGGTTTTAATACTTTGTTACATTTGTCAATGACTACTCTAGAATGACTTCGTTGTATTCAATGCATAGTTGTTAAAAGCGCACCTCAGGCGCGAGGCGCAGAACTATATCTTTGTTGGTAAATTTGGTTTTCTAGAGTAAGAAACAAACTATGGTGGCCAAAACAAGTGCTGAGTCCGAGTATAGGGTCATGACACACACTACATGTGAGCTTTTTTAGCTGAAGAACATTTTGGAAGAACCGGGTTTTCTACATTCTCAGTTTGTGGAGCTAATGTATCAAGCTACCATCTATATTGCCTCCAACCCAGTCTTTCATAAGCAAACAAAACACATTGAAGTTGATTGCAACTTTGTTTGAGAGAAACTTGTGCAAAAGCTCATTACCACCACTCATGCAAAGAAAGATTTTCAGCTCGTTGATTATCTAATAAAGCATTGGGGTGCTCATGTTAAATTCATTTGTAAAAAGCTAGGAGCATATGATATAAATGCTCTAGCTAAAGGGGAAATTTTAATGGTTGTCTTAGTCATTTAGCATTGTTAGTGTGTTAGTGTTATGTCAACATCTTCTTCTTCTTCCAGTCTTTCATAAGCAAATAAAACACATTATAGTTGATTACCACTTTGTCTGAGAGAAACTTGTGCAAAAGCTCATTACCACCACTCATGTGAAGATGGATTTGCAGCTTGCTGATTATTTAATAAAGCCTTGGGGTGCTCATGTTGAAGGATTTGCAGCTTGCTGATTATTTACTAGATCCTTGGGGTGCTAATATTATTTGTTAGCATTGTTAGTGTGTTAGTGTTATGTTAACACTCTTCTCATTCTTTTATTAGTATCAATGTTTTAAAAGGCGAAGGCGTAAGGCGAGGCGTTTTACCCTCCACGAGGCGAGGCGTAAGCCTTAAATTCATTTTGGGATTGTATTTTTCTAGATAATTAATAAATAAAATCAATTTATATATAATAAAAAAATGTGAAAAATTTTAGAATAATGGAGGAAAATATAAAAAAAGAATTTTCAAAATATCACATAGGCCAATTTTAAGTTTTAACTAACAAACACAAACAATATATGTTAAAAAAATAAGCATGAGCCAAAAGAAAAAGCCAAATTAAAAATGTCTCAAGATTCTAATTTCTAAATGCCAGCTGCAGCCAACAGTGGCATAGAGTACGAGAGGGTCGCGAAGAGAAGCGAGAGGCTGAGAGGGTCGCTGCAGAGAGGCGAGAGCTCCGAAGGGTTCTTCGAAGGGAAAGGATGCGTCAGAAGGAGTCGTTGGAGGCAGATCAGAGTTTGGAAGGGAACGTTGACTCGTCGGTGAGAGACAAGAAGCTTGGAGGAATCGTTGGAAGCGGCCGTCAAGTCGTCGAGGAGAGAGGAGGTGCTGGAGGAATTGTCAGAGAGAGAGCAGAGGCTATCCTCGAGGAGAAGACTAGCCAGAGGCTTCGTCTAGAGAGCATAAGAGAAGAAGCTTCATAAGAGAGAGGGAGGAAAGGGTTTTCGATGCATTCTGAGTTCTGTCTTTTTTAATTTATGTTTTAAACCAAGAAGCCCAAAGGCGTACGCCTTGACATTTGAGGCATAAAAAGGCGAGCCTTTACACCTGAGGCATACGCCCTCTCCCCTGAGGCGTGCACTTTTTTAGAATTACACATTTCTACTTGCACCTTAGGGCATTTTAGGCCCAAATCACCACAAGGCACGCCTCAACAAGGCCTTTTAAAACACTCAAAAAGTACAAGAGAAGAGAGCAAGACATCCTCAACAACCGTACAACCATAAAACAATTAATAGAAAGATTAAAATAGAGCTACCTTCCAATCCCTTGAAGGTTAGAGAGTGATAAACACTAGAAAAAACCAAAAGAGTGGACCTAAAAAGAAGCCAAGAACATCACTATATACCATGAGAAGTTCGAACAGTTTATGCGGCTCTTAAAATTTCTCACATTCCCCTCCATTGAAAGAATCCACAAGACAGTGAATACCACTCCACTCCAAAGAATGCTGCCATCTCAGCTTGGGCTAAAACCCCTAAACTTCACTAGCACAAGATCACCCATATAAGCAATGCTACCTAGTCTTTACCAACTGAGAAAAGAGACTATTCCATAGATGTGCTGCCACCTCACAATGCACAAAAAGGTCAGCATTCATTCCATTAAGCTCACAGCACATAAGCACACATATTGGCATTAAGAGACATGTTGGGTCTTCTTTTCAAAAGCAAGTTATGCATGTTAATGCTTTATTTAGAATCACATTCCAAACAAAGGTTTGAGTCTTCCAAGGAACCTTGGCCTTCCAAATGATATGGCTCCAAGGGAAAAAGGATGGGAGAAGGAGATTGTGAAGTATGCATGAAGGAGGATTTTGAAGTGAACAGCCCCGAATGGTCACCCTCCCACACACTCACACCCTACCTATTAGAAGGAACAAAGTGGCCCACAATGGAAAGTAAATTGGTAAGCTCATTGACCTCTCCTTCATTAAGATTCCTGAAAAGCGGGAATCCCACAAACAAGAGCCCCCTCCCTCCCCCTTCAAAAGAAGTATTCCCCCACCCAAACATCCCTTCTAGAAGCAAACCCTATTCCTGCTTCCCACTAAGGAGAAGTTAAGGGAAGTACAAACTCGGCACCTTGGAAACAAATTTTCAAGGGCATGCGTGGGAAACAATACCAATACCTCTCATCTCCCATCTATTACAATGGGGCCATATTTACTTTTAATCACCTTGTGCCATAGGGGTTATAGGAAACCTCCAACAACCATTTACCAATTAGGGAGATGTTTATGAAAACCCACATTGTCAAGACCTAAAACCCTTTCAAATTTGGACCTACTAACAACCTCCCAACTAAGTGGCCTCTCCTACTCCCCAAAGCCCAGCAAAAGGAAATCATGCATCCACCTCTCCAAAGTCCTACCTACTCTCAAGGAACACACTATAGAGGGAGAGGAAGTAAATACGTATGCTTGGAAAGGGAGGCAGTAATAAGGGTGATGCAACCCCAAAGTTAAGTGTGCCCTTTTCCAGCCCTCCAGCCTCCTACCTCTACCTTCACCAATCGTTGGGTTCCAAATGGCTACATAATTTGAGTTGCCCCTAAATGGGAGTCCAAGTTAAGATGGTGGCCACTCAAATGATACACAACCAGCCTGCCAAGGTTCCCAACCTCTCTAAGTCCCTAATGCCCACATTGAGGCTGGCTACCCCACTCCCTGATCAGTTGATCTTTAATCTCAATACCTTCTCAAAGATTTTAGGAAAGATAATGACATAAAGGAATTTTCACAACATTGTCTTTAAGAAAAAACATGGTATCATCAGCAAACTGAAGATGAGATATCTCCACTTCCTCCCTCCCCACATGAAGGCTATTAATCACCCCCAAACCCTGTGCATGTGAGATCAACTTACTCAAGATATCCAGCACCAAGATTAGCAAGAAAGGTCAAAGGAGACAATGAATCCCTTGAATCAGCCTCTGGGACTGCCTGAACCACTCTCTCGGGTGCCCATTAACAATAACTAACGCACAGGAAGACAGCCTCTGATCCATTTCCTCCACACCTCTCCAAAACCTTTCCTACTCATCACCTTATGCAAGACCCCAATTCACCATGTCATATGCTTTCTTGAAGTCCAAGTTTTGATATATATACATATCTCTCTCCAATCCCTCCCAACATCCTCCACCACCTCTTGGACACAAGCATTGCATCAAATTTGTCTGTGACAAATAAACATGGATCGTGACAACGTAATTGTGACCCCCAAGACTTCACAAAATCTTTTAGCTAGGACGTAGGAGAGAATTTTATAAGGACTATGACAAGATTGATAGGTCTTAAGTCCCTCACTCTCAAGGGTCTCTCCTTCTTGGGGACAAGGGTGATAAAGGTAGTGTTGGCACTAGTATTCACCACCCCATTGTGATGAAAATTTTCAAACAACTTGAGGAGGTCATCTTTCAAGATCTCCCAAATCTCTTGAAAGAAAGCCATCATAATTACAAGTGTTTGGCTCCAACTTCAAGCAAGAAGTCAAATTCGAATAGGAACTGGACTGATGGAGTAGGCATAAACTCCAGCCTAATCCGGTTCAAAGATTTAAACATATATTAAATTTTTATGCCTAATTACTTGTTAAGTGTTGTGAGGTCTACACCCCTTTGCCCCACCACGAGGCTATGGCACATACTAGAATACAAACTAAGAGTAAAAAGGTCCAATAACAATTCTCTATTTAGTAAGGTTGAGTTCGTTGAGTTCAACTTCTTTGCAATTGTAGGAAAAATTTTATTGGACATTGGTGGCCTATTCCTAGATATGAACATTCCAAAACCCAAAACAGAGGATATCATTTTTGAGCTCAAGGCTTTGAACAAATAATCAGGCCAAGCTGAGCTTCTTCCTCAGGCTGAGTGACTGAGCTCATCCTAGCCAAGCGTCCATTGATAAGAAAACAATTAAAATAAAACAGATAATTCCCATTCCCAAAATAAATAAAGCAACCAGAACAGGATATGAGTCAGACTGGATACTCACCGCCTTACTAGCAATAGACATGGCAGCCTCCCTTGTCAACCGTAGACCATGTGCAGCCTTTCTTACAGATTTCTTTACATCAGCATCATATCCATCAACGCCAGAAGCAATTGCATCCTTCACAACCTAGAAGAGTCATCCAGGTAGAACAGAACTGTTAGCATTACGACAAGCAAGTTCCAAGATAATATGACTGTCACATTAATAAGAACATAATTCCTGTCAAATACCAAGGTTAAAGTGTTAAACAGCAACAAACTAGATTACAAAGAAATCCACATATCAAAATAACTTTAGGACACTTAAACCAAGAAAAAGCTCCTTGATATTTAAGATGTTTCGGAGTTCAAGTAGATGTGGACAAGGTTCAAGCCAGTTCAAAGTAAAAAAATGAATCTCCCTACACAATCCCAGTTCAAAAGACTATAGTCCAGAAAACGCAACCAAATGGCATTAATTTGAACAATCAAGCATTAAGTCCTACTATGTAGGGTTGGCTACATGAATCCATTTCCAATTATCTGCATTATCTAGGGCAATATCATCAAAAGTCGGAGCCCTATCAAGTTTTACTACTTCAGTTCAAGTTTCAGGCATACGCCTCCAGCTCCACCTCCTACAAGCTGAAACGTCAACTAAATCACTCTCACTGGACCTTATTTGGTCTACATTGCAAATGAGGAAAAACGCTTTAGCTACCCTTCTCTTCGATTATCTTCCACAAGGCCAGCCCAAAACCTGAGCCTGATTCACATGTCATGTTTTAAAATTTTTGCAATAGATGAATTATGACATACAAAATTGGCCAGCAAGATGTTACAAGATCTGTTCTTACATAGAAATGGAATCACCACAGCATTTAAATATGGGCCCAACTACAACACCTTCTTCTTTGACAGCCTGACCACACCTACTCATATGTCAAAAACTATTACCGTCCAATTAGATCTAGCAAGGAGGACACAGATTTTTCACCAATATGATTCTTCGTGTGGCAAAATATAGGCCATCCACAGACCATCCACATATTTTAAATATAGACATGACTAGAGGTACTTTACTCTTTTTATTTTTAAAATTATTACCATCCAGTTTAACCAGTTGCGCTAGCAACGACATATTGCTTACTGATGTAATTCATAGTATGGTGAAACCTAATTTGATGTAGAAGCCAAAAAACTAAGCAACAGAGAAGATAGTTTAGTAGAAGGGCTATATTCTATCACAAGGAAGAATCTTAAATTAAAAAACAAAAAAAACAAAAAAAAAAAAGAGAACCTTTTCAAACAAGCTGCCACAGATATCTGCATGTGCTGCTTCAACGGTTTGCTGAGGAATACAAAGCATGATCCGTAACCGCAGCAAAGCAGCAACATCTTCCTCACTCAACTCTCCATCAGTTACAGATTGCTGAAGTTTTTGCCGGTAAATTTCTTGGGGAAAAAATGCATAAAGAAACATTTTAGTTTTATGCTGCTGATCATCACCAACAGGAAGTGACATAATTTCACTATTTCACTCGGTCATTTCAGAAATATTAGAGTGCAAAGGAGAAAAAAATTATCCGGTGGAACACCTAAAATAAAAAAAAATTGGCCCATTTTCATTTTAATCTATAAATATATAGGTGTGGCAGATTATATGAAACAATTTAAATATAAGAATCAAATGACACAGAACTATGTCTACTTAATCACTATGTCTACTTAATCATGCAACAGAATATATCAACAAGTATTACACCATGGACTACCTTCATGGATCTCACTGGCTTTCTGTGGATCAAAGTGCAACTCATCACAGAGATTTTGAAGGAAAGCTGCTTTGCTATCAGCAGCTTCCAGATCACCTCCAGAAAACGACTGTGCGAGCCGCCTACGATATACCTTAGATGTTACATCCATCATAATGGCTTCTGCCTCTCTTTTACCTAAACCAAATATATTCCTCAATTGGTTCAACGCAGCAAGCTACAAAAGAATTAATAAGCTGAGGTCAAATAAAACAAAGAGAAAAATATAGCATACAAGCAAACCTAGCAACAGCATTCAGGCAGCAGATTAAAACATAAACACAGCGCAAGATCATGAGCAAGCTCACCAACACCAATCCATGATATCATTGCATGGCTATTTAAAAAAAAAAAGATCACGATGATGTAGAACAGCAGGAGATTAAAGAAAAGATAGAAGAAAGAGAAAATAAAAGAGGAAAAAGAGAAGGGGAAAAGCAAAAGCGGCTGAACATCAAAAGAAAATAGCGAGGGAATTATGATTCAAGGTTCAAGCAGCATTCTAAATGTCCCACAACACATAAACAAGCATTTAGACACCCTATAACAACAACCATTCCCACCAAGCCTTAAGTCCCACTAGGTGGGATTGGATACACGTTATCTCCTCCACCTCTCCACAAAATTTAGGGCAACATCCTCCAAAAGTTGGATTGTCCTCAGTTTCTTGGTCCAAGAAATTATAGGTCCTACTACTCCCACTAACAACTCAACCTTCCTCTCAAATGAGTTATTTGGTTTGTGAGTGTCCAAACCATCTTAGCCACCCTCCCTTATTCACATGGTACACTAGCTTAACATGGAAGTCTTCATTCCCCAATTCATTGTTTAGAGTTATAAAGCTGATCCATCTCTCATTTTTGCAACTATACTTTTTCGATATGTTGCTTCTTAGTTGCCTAACATTCTAATTCCTATAGCATGGCTAGTCTAGTAGTTGTCTTATAGATCTTCCTTTTTATTTTAGTGGTATTAAAACAACACACGATGCCCGAAGCAATTATCCATTCTACCTAACCTACTTTAACTCTATGTATTACACCTCTCAATTTTCCTAGAACTTGCCTCGTGCATTCTATGTACCCACCTTTTCTTGAATTTAATTTTTCTTTCTTGTCATATTGTTGAAGGTTATGTTTTCCATTTTGCAAGTCAAACTATTGAATTACATAAGAATGGTGATTTCGTTGGTTTTGATGTCTTGTGTGACTGGTTGTACAAATAAATCTTGGCATTTCCTTTTCTCAATCATTACTTATGTTGCATGTGAATTGTAACATTTGCTCAAAACTTTCCCATCATAATAAAGCCTCTTTTGTGTTGTCACATAAACGGTTGAGCCATATTTCTAAACAAAGGGTTAAAAGGCTAGTAAAAACTGTACTATAAAATCTTGATTTTATAGATTTTAGGTACATGTATAAATGCATTGAAGGGAAGCCAACTAAAAGTACGAAGAGAAGTGCCAGAAGAAGTCAAGAATTACTTATCATACACAATTATTTGTGGATCACTAACACCTTCTTGCATAAGTGGTGAAAAATACTCTATTGCCTTTATTGATGATTTCCAAGTAAAGAGTATACATACATACTAAAGGAAAATCCAGCGTTTTATGCTTTTTGATATTTAAAGTAGAAGTGACAGGATTGGAAAATTAAAGCAACGAGATCTAATAATAATTTTAATTTAAGTCCTTCAATAGATTTCTATAAGAAATGGTACAATAGTCGGAAACAAACATTCCAAAAGGGCTATCCAACACCACGTAGGACACAGATATGCTCCCAAAACAGTCGGATACATGTCTGATGCATGTCCAAAATTAACTTTGTTATTTTTTATTTTTTGGGCACAAATGGACACATCTGAACACTCCCGGACAACGCGTAGACTTGTTTGGGACACGATTTTGAAATGAAAGACATGATAAATGCCTCATTTTTGTTAGGCGTTGAAATTTGTCGTGATAGATCTAATTATCTTAGAAGAACTATATTAAAAAATTCTTGCAAGGTTTAACATGCAAAGTTATTCACCAAGTCGGCCGTCTATCCTTAAAGGTAGCAAATTAAGTGAAAATCAAAGTTCCTACCAAAGCAAATGAAAAGTATTCTATATGCATCTTCCATTGGAAGCATGAATTATGCTCAGATATGTATTTGCCAAAATATTTTTGTTGTTGGAATGCTAACCAAACATCAAATTAATCCAGTCATGGATCACTGGAAGGCTGCAAAGAAGGTGGTGTGATATCTTCAAGAAACAAAAAATTATATGCTCGTACAGTGATCCATTTGAAATAACTGCATATTTAGATTCAAATTTCAAGGGACGTGTTGACTCACTGACTGTTCACGTCGAGCAGAGGTGCCATTTCATGGAAAAGTATGAAATAAACTTTTGCAGTGCCTTTCTACAATGGAAGCAGAATTCTTATAATGTCATTATGCAACCTCCCAAGCAATTTGGTTGAGGAATTCCATTACTGGCTTTGAAGAGTGATTTTATTTCAAACCCATCAAATTTTCCATCACAATTCAATTGTTGTTTTCTTCTCTAAAAACAAGTGTTTTAACTTAAAACTCAAAGATGAGGTATCTTGTTGTTTGAGAAAGGGTGCGAGATGTAAAGGTGCTGATAGAATATATTAGTACTAATTTGATGATAGCAAACCCATTGACTAAAGCATTGGTCCCTAAAATGCAGAATGAGCATGTAAATTTTATGGGCCTAACTAATATTTTGAAATTCATGTATTATTGAAACAAAAATCATGGAAAATAATATAAATATATGATCTTTTGACATTATTGTGGGACCATTTTTTAATATGAACATAAGTAAATAGTTCATTCCTTAATATTACTAATCTAAATAAATGCTAACTTTCTGATACATGGAAGGAATTATGTCAAATAATTGACAAAAAAACCGCTATGATCCACATTGGTTATGTTTAATTAAGTGTATAAACTACAAAGAATGCCAATCTAATAAAAGGTGTACGATTCTTGATGATGTGATCATCCAATCAAGTGAGTGACTATTGGGTTTTAATACATATATATATATATATATATATATTAGGGGTGCTCAACAACCCGCCCAATCCATCTAGCCCGAATTGAACCAACCCAAAAAATCGATTTTGAATGATTTATGAGTCAATTGGCAATTTTCCATTTTGCATAAATCGACTATATGGGTCGGTTTGGGGATTTAGTGTCTAACCCACCCGACCCAACCTGAACCACCTCTAAAGCATATATGTTAAAAAAAAAAAACAATTAATAGACTTACAACCAATGAAAGAATGCATAGGATGGACCGTGGGATTGGCACATTTTGGAGTGTTTTAATTTTTATATTTTTGGTTTTATTTCTATTGTAGTGTCGTTTATGGATATGACAATTTGGACCTTTTGGAAGATAATGGACATATATAGCATTTTATGATTTAATGTGCTTGATGCCATGTATGTTAGGCAACAAATATAATGTTTCTTTGATTACTTTCAGAACCTTGTTTAAATTATGTCATCAATGCAAAATTAAAAATTGTAAAGTACTTATTATGTCACATCATATTGTTAGATTGATACTAGTGTTAATGAGAAATCTTCTAATCTAATATATTTATCTTGAATGAGACTATGAAAGTAGTGTTTTCACTTTTCAAAGTAACATATGTTATTGTGCTTCGAAAAGCTCTCTAATATATTCATTTGTGTTTTTTTCCCTTTTCTACTTCATTTTTAAACAAGTTAAACCGCCAACCCAAACAAATCCACCCGATAATCAAATCAAACCTTAACCTCAATGGTTTGGCTTAGGATTGATTTTTTTCCAAATTGACAACATCAATTTGGTTGGAATTTTGGGCCCAACACAACCCATGAACACCCCTAATATATATATGATCTTCATGATCACATGGATGCGTGTGTATGCATATGTATATACATACATAGATACATATACTTTAATTAATTAAGAATTAAGTTATGTCTTGAATTTATAATAGGTACATTAACCAAAGTCAAGTACCATATTCATTGGATGCATATTTATTGGATGTACGAATATTTGTGCTATAATATTATACACATCTTCCTGAAATTGTGTTCCAAGGTATTCTGCTGAACTACCTTGAAAAGCTTAAGCATTAATGACATTTATTATCTCTCACCCAAAGACCATATAAAATTTTAATGTTCCATCCCCTACTCTTTTAACATTTTCAACACAATATTTAGATCTTGGTCTACAATGATTCTTGCACACTCTTATGTTTTTCTTTCCCAATATACCAACACTCAAATCCTAATTTTTAAGTTCTCTAGCTTTTTGGCCTGCCGACTTTGCTTCTTGAAGGCAATTATGTTAATTAATCAACAAAGAGAAACAATGTTCCAAGGTACTAATCTAACCGCAATCTCTTATATGTTCCTCCACCTAGAATTTGGAACCACCAAGTGTAGAATGCCATATTAGCACTTGGGCCCATACAAGTGAGAAATATTGTTAGATGAGGTCCCAATAATGTGGGTCCAACAATGTTTCAGTGGTCCCAAACATTAATATAACAACTTGTGATTGATGGGTTTCAAATACTACATGAAGAAACTGTTCCTTCTAAGTATTTTTCATCTTCTTTTACCCATTAACCTCCAAAATGATGCAAACTCCACATATTTGACACCATACCTAGTAACCACCATGCCACATAACTTTAAGGTGACAATCTAGCCCATCTTTCCTATTTTTCGCTACATCTAGGTGGTGAAAGTGCAACGCGTCACTCACAAGGGGCACCCATAATACAGATCCAAAAGGCTTTACTTGGCTGATGGGCACCAAATGCAACTCCTCCCTTGCCTGCGCTTGGGACCAGCTGTATATTGAAAGAGATAACAACCAATTTACTGAACCACGCTAAAGAGACTCTTAACACTGTCCCACCTCCTCCAAAAATAAACAAATAAATAAAAAAATAAACAAATGATGAGGCATCAATTAACTAATATTGGTCTAATTTTGTGGATTGCGCTAGCTGTTGTCATTTTTTCTCGAATTTTTAAACAATTATATTCGTAGCTACTAATCAATAAACCATGAGGTAAGGTTTAGAGCTACTAATCAATAAAACACGAGGTAAGGTTTAGAATATTTTATCTTAACTGGTACAGGACCTTAATTTTTGGAAAAGACATAGATTTATCGATGAATGGATAGACAAAAGAGAAAGTTGAGTGAGGCGGAAAAAAATGGAGCAATTATTAATAAGCATTTCTAGCATTAGCATAGTAGGCTAAGCAAATTTTAATACCGAGCCTACTGCACCAGGAACATAGTGTGACAGGGTGTCCCCAAAGAAAGCACACTAACTGAACTATGCATGCCCATGGTCAACATAAAAATTGTAGATTCCATACAATGGCTAAATGGTTTGCCATTTTACCTTTTTTTTTATAATAAAAGAAGTTATATTAGATAGAAAAAGGAGAAGGTATAATGTGTGTGGATTTGCCAATTTATTTTATATTGTTTATATCATGCAAGCACTAAGTGATGTGGAGGTAGAGCCTACTTCAGAGGAAACATCCAAACAGTATATCAGATAACAACGAAAGCTCACCTAGTGTATCTCTTCATATTCAAAATTAATGTTGTAAAGACAGGGTACGTGCAAAAAGAACCTAGAAACTGCACACTGAGGCATACTCACTTTACTTTCTTCCATACGACTACTTGATAAAGCATCTGTAATGTATGCTCTATAAAGAAGCTTCAAGTCATCCATCTTTCTGTCACCATCATATTCACCACCTATGCAAAAGATACGCATTAATGTATGATGTAATAAGTTGCAAGCTCTATGAGGAACAAGACAGCAAAACTCCAGGAATCATCTTACCAAGCAAAGAAACTGGACCGAGACCACGGGCAAACCTATTAGCATCTGGATGGTTCCTCAAGGAGATAAGCATATTATTGAACACCAGTATCTTATCAAGCTCTTCCACAGCTTGCGTGGCTCCCCTGCTGTACACCTTATTGCATTAGAAAGTACAAGATAACATGAATAACAAATTAACCATGTATGATGTGAATGAAAACTTCCAGCACAAAGCAAAGGAGGGAAGAGAACATCTTCCAACAATTAATTATTTTTAGTGACAACTGTAACTGAAAAGTACAAGCAGGTAATTATATACATGCATCGTACAGAAAATTTTACGAGTGATTAACTGAAAACTATCCAATAAGTTTTTGTCTTGATCCTTGAAGATAACCATAAGGTGTATTTAAATCCAGTAATTGTCATCATACACTGTTCTTGTCCTAGACTTCAGTATGCTGAGAGCTGTTGCGATATTATTCTCAACCAATTTTCTTGTATGCTCCCTAAACATGTCTTCAGCAAGCTGCAAAAATGAAGGAACTCACACATGAAGAAACAACTATAAAACATCAATTATGCATAAAGTTTATAAACAACTGTTCATATTAAAGGAGGCACCTCATCCGAAAGTCGATACAAAAGTTGTGCCTCTCTCAAGCCAACAAGCTGTTCAACATCAACATCTAAAAATACAATTCCTAGTTAATATCTAAGGTGCCAACCAAGTTCAGTTGCCATTAATTAATTACAATAAACATCAAACTCCAAAAGACTCAAATAGAATTACAGTCCAAAATGTTGGATTCTAAACATGTGAAAAAAAAAAAGAGATTGTAACCCACAAAGAGAGAAGATTTTTTAGGCAGAGGAAATGTTATCAAAAAATCGTTTGATACTTGTTCATTGCGAGTATATAAAGACCAGCATCCCCATTTTCTATACTAGGAGACTCTAACACGTCTTACAAGTGTTAAAAGCAAAAGAAAGCACTGTCCCAAGCCAATTAGTATTCAAGTTGTGTGTGTGTAATCAAAGAATATTACTTAGCCCAGACATCATAAGCATCAGGCAACATTTAAATCCAGCAGTACTTTAAAATTACTGCATGAAACCACGTTTCACATGAGGCATGACCGCAGAATGGAGCAGAGCCTCATTTACAGGGAGGGCCAAAGGCTTGAAAAATTCTTTATTATAAGTATACTTGACTCATGCAGCACCTCTCCCTCCCAAATATTAACGATAAAGTTTTAATAGGTGCAAAACTAAATTAATACTTTTGAAAACTGTAGACTCATTTAGGATTATCTAACTATTTGACAAAAACCAATCATAACACATCGTTTTTATTTATTTGCACTTTTCAGACATACAGTCTATACTACTAACGGTGCATCTAAAAACTTTGCACGCCAAAGGCACAAACTCTACTAGACATTTTGAGGCATTTGGCATCCATGCAAAATGTTTTTTAAAGGGTGATTTTCCTTTTAGAATATTTTATTTTTATCATCAATATTCTCATTTTATTTTGTGTGAGATTTCAACCTTGAATTTGGAATAGCTGAAATATACCATGTCTTTTAAATAATCATGAGACTGACTGATCTTTTGAATTTAATGCACATACTTATTACTAGTAAATGTGTCACATACATTGTATGTGATGCACATGAATAATGTTGTGTAAAATATTTAAATAATTCTTGATAAAATTTATATTTTTTAAGCAAATTAATAATATATTTCCATAATTAAGTTTAGAAATATTAAAGCATGAATTTTCAAAAATATTAAAGCATGAATATCCAATGTTATTTGTAAAAATTTATAGTCTGTTTAAAACTATAAAGTACAAACATAGAGATGAGATAATATTGTGACACCACATGGACAGAGGAAGACATTTTAATATAGGATATGACTTGACATGAATGCTCTAAGTTATGCAAAATACTAAATATTAACATTATAAAACAATGTACGTAAGAAATCTAATAAATACGTATACATTTTTTATTTTTTTTATTTTGTAAATAATTCTAATATGACTACTTCCAAAGAAAATATCTACAAGTTTGTTGCAATTTCTAAATTATGATTTGCTACCTAAATTTTTTATAACTGTTATTTTCAGTTTACTTAATGATTAATTAATTAATTTTTAATTTCAAATAAGTTTGAAGTTTATTATTTTAATATAGGATATGATTTGACATGAATGCTCTAAGTTATGCAAAATACTAAATATTAATATTATAAAACATTGTACGTAAAAAATCTAATAATGACGTATACATTTTTCATTTTTTTTATTTTGTAAATAATTTTAATATATGACTTCTTCCAATGAAAATATCTACAAGTTTGTTGCAATTTCAAAATTATGATTTGCTACCCAAACTTTTTATAACTTTTATTTTTAGTTTACTTAATGATCAATTAATTAATTTTTAATTTCAAATAAGTTTGAAGTTTATTATTTGAATGGTACTTTTAGGTCTATAATTTTTTTCCCTATAATGTATCTTCTAAAAGTTAGGCTATTATTTATCTAAATGATGTTAAACACTTCATAATAATTTTATAAAATGTTCTGGTTAGACATTTTATTTAGCATTTATAATATTTATTTTATTTTTCAACCAAAAATATTTTTTTCAGGTACAAATCTCAACCTATTTATGCTAAATTTTATGAGTAATTTGATCTTATTTTTGTTGAATTTAATTTTTTTTTTTTTTTAAAAGTCGTTTTTACATTATCACAGCATGAATACAACTGGGTGGTCAACTGAAAATATTTTGGTTTGCAAAACCGGATTTGATCGTGTGACACTCAGAATTTATTAAGAAAAAATTGTTTTTTAATGCTATCACAGCATGAATACAAGACTGGGTAAGGGAACAACTGAAAATATTTTGGTCTGCAGAACCCATTCAACCATGGGAAAAAATTCTCACAATTTCTGAGGGTCTCTCACTCATGATGCTGCTGTCAAACAGTTCATTTCGATTGGGAAAAAAAAAAAGATTTCAGCTAATGGGAGGAGTTTTCCAGTAAGAGTTCTGGACAAGGCAGAGGCTTCAAGATTGTGGTCACATTTAAAAATATGGAAGTTTGGCTTCAGTATATCTGAGTGTCCTGAAAAGCCTACACCTGGCGAACAGAGAGAGAGGCATGCAATAGATTTGTAAAGATCATGATTCTTGCAATAGCATTGAAGAAGTCTGGGAGGCTCAAAGACCACTTAGACCAGCAATTAGTGTTCTAAAGGCCGTCTCAAATGCAGAAATACACCAAACAGTCAAATATAGTAGCTACCCCAGCCGAAATAGAGATACCGCAATGAACATGGCTGGGGCACAGTGGCTAGAGGATCAGCCAGCGGTATTTTCTGATATTCGCAACTAATTGGCTTTGTTAGCCTGTTTTTGTTGTATTTTATTTTTTTAAGGCTTGGTTGCTGTTGTTGTTGTATTTTATTTTTCCTTTAAAATTGTCTAGAGGATTTATCATCCTCTGTGTATATTCTTTCACCTTAATAAATTTCTTATTTTATCAAAAAAAAAAATTGGTTATGAAATCTGTGATCATATTTAACTCTTACCTTGGCCACTAGGGAGCTAAGCAACAGTCTAATCACGGATATTTAAATTAGACATTCCAGGTTCAAACTTGGAGAATGGAAGGAAATGGTTTGGATGGGCAATGAACTACTCATTGGGACGCTCAGACCCAATAAATTGCAAAAAAATATTTTAGTAAATTTCTAGCTTTGCCACTGGCAGCAAATGCTATGTTCCAAGAGTCACAAAAACTCCTAAGTCTCAAGCATAAATTATATGCTTTACAGCATCTTATCATCATTTTTTTATAGGAAAGGATGGCCCTCATGGAGAGGAAAAGGATCAAACATGATTTTTCATGCTTTTGGAGAAAGGCCCCATTAAATGCCAGTCCAACCCTTGGGTTTAATATAGCAATATGCCATCCCAAAATCATAATTGTGAATTATTGGCACATTAATTTCAGACATCGACATTACTTATTCATCTACTAGCCACCCCAACTAGACTTCCCAAATGACAGTATCTTTTCAGCCAATCTAGCCTACCACCCAAGTTATACTTGTCATCATCAATATTCAGGTAGGCTACAGGTTCCCTACTAAAGCATAGAAATTTAGCTATTGCACACTATCAGCAGTAAGGTTTCTGATAATTGAGGCCCGTATCAAGGCCCTCCCAAGCGACTGCTGACATCATATATAGAAAAAAGAAATTTTACAAAAATAGGAATGCTAGCTAATAAGGGTGTATCTAAGAACACAAACCTATGGGCCATTTTAATCTCTCATGGCAGATAAGCTGATAGCTAAAAAGCATTATAAGATCCATATCACATTTATATATAAGGAACAATTCAAATACCATTTATACAGGATCTAATGTGCTTATTGCAAAGCTATCTAAAAAAAATCAGCAACTAATGCTGCAAGCATCAATGCTTCATATATTTACCTCTGCCAATTGACTTTAACCTATGGGTGTACAACCGCCGAGCATTGTCACGGATAGCAACCTCAATCTAGCAAACAGAAAAGGTTGGAAGTTGAACTTTATAAGAAATTACGGAAGTTGGAAAATCAACTGTTGCATTTGAACATGTGATGATGTGAAACCTGGTCCATGTTAACTTCTAAGAAGATAAAATGGCAGAAGAAGACAGTAAGGAGAACATGCGATGATGTGAAACCAGGTCCGTGTTAACTTCTAACAAAATAAAATGGCATAATAGGATGGTCACGGGCAGCGATTAAATCATTTATTAATACAGGAATAAGATTATGAGACAATAGCATGCAAATTAAACATAAAACCAGGAGATTACCGAAATACCTGGGCATCAGTAACCTTGAAAAGGCGTTTCCAAGGTAAAAGAAAAGTTGATGCCTTCCCAAAAACAAGATTTGAAACATAAATCAGCTTCTGAAATGCCTGCACTGGAGACTCACTAAAAATGGTCAAGCTCCATTTCTCCATTTAGAACACCTAAATAAGTCCAGGAAATTTTCAAAACTAATAAACAACATAGCATAATCAGAAGTAACCTACCCGACGTTGCTCGGCGTCAGCATCTCGGTTTCCAGTTTCAAGCCTCTGCCTGAAAATTCTCCGGCCAATCTAAGAGCAACCAAATAATATTTTACATCAGGGTTTTTATTCACATACAATCATAGGACTACATCCTTCAGCATCGAAAAAAATAATTATATTACAGTACCTCCATGTGCATAGAAGCCGCATCAGGATCATCAATGCCAATAGCATTCTTGAATTTTATAATAGTTTCAACTTCATTGCCTTTAAGATCTTCATTTCCAGGAGGAAGGACAGAAGATACAAATCTAAATGGCAAAATGAAAGGAGGGGGGGGGGGGGGGAATAGCCATCAAGCCTAGAGGCATACTTTCATACATACACTGATGATTTCAAGGAAAACCATTGCAACTTTCTTTGTCAACAAAAAACATATGCCAGACAAAAGCAAAAAGAAATTGAAAATAAGCATTTAATATCAACTCACCGGCTATATAAATCACAAAGCTCTGCATTGAATGCCTCATCTTGTTTATTCACACCATACCTAAAAGATTAAGCATTGGAAATAGATGAACAGAAAACATAATCAGCCACATGGCAGTAAATAGGAAAGAAACCTATGAAAGAGTGTTTCCCTAAAGAAAGGGAAAATTTGTACAGAAGAAAACAGTCTTCTCATGCAAAATGCATTTTTCCGAATGCAAAGGGAAGGGCATAAGAAATATAAAGGAGTGAAATAATAAGTTAGTCCTTATGCTACTAGATAAAATCTATTCTAGTCCTAACAATAACAACAATAAAACCAAACCTTAAGTTCCACCATGTCTATTCTAGTCCTCATACCTTTAATTTGTACAATTAAGAAGATGTTATTCAATTAAAGTTGCCATCTAAACTAATTTAATGGTTATGAATTGGAAAGTTGAAATTATTGGAAGGTACTTCTACGTTTGGACCAGCCAACTCATCCAGGACCTGACATTATTAGTTACAGAAAATATATAAATTATTTTTTAATTATTTCATGATAATTATACACTTGAAGTGTTGGAGATACAGCTTCATCTCCACCTCAGCACACCAGCATGAAGCTCTCAGCGCACAGTAAGAAACCACCCAACGGCCTCATATTCCAGTGGAATCTCCAGCTAACAGAATGGCTGAGCTGGCAAGATAATTTTGTATTTTTCTGCTATGCCGTTATCTGTAATTGCCTATATATTCAGATCCTTCACTGTGTACATCATGTAGATAAGAGATGAATAATAGAGATGAACTTGTTGTTCAGTATCTTCTTTAGCCCCTTTATCATATACCTTTCTTGCATTTTCTTCTCACTTTAACATGGTATCAGAGCCATTCACTGGACTCACGTCCCGATCCAACATACAGTAGTCTTCATGGCTTCTGACTCCGATTCAGACTCCTCCACTGCTCCACCTTCTCCTCCTCCACCCCCTCCACCATCGTCCCCTAACCCCTCATCCTTCCCTACCTCCTCTCATTTCATTACAACTAAACTTACCATCGACAACTACCTTCTCTAGAAAACTCAGATGGTTCCCTTCTTGAAGGGCCATCAACTCTTTGGTTTTGTTGATGGCTCCTTCCCACCACCTCCTTCCCAGCTTCACGGCAAACCTAATGCCGATTACCAGCGATGGGTTCAGCAAGATCAGCTGCTGACGTCCACACTTACTGCGTCTCTTTCTGACTCTGTTCTGGCTCAGGTAATTGACTGTACCTCTTCCTATGATATTTGGAAGACTCTGCAACATCTGTTTGCCGCCAACTCCTCGACTCATGTTGTTCACACTCGGTACCAGTTAGCAACTATCAAGAAGGGCCCTGAATCTGTGTCTGACTACTTCAGTCGTACTAAAAACTTGGCTTCGACCCTGTCTGCAGCTGGCCATCCCCTCACCAACTCTGAGTTCTCTATATACCTTCTCGCTAGGCTTGGTACCGAGTATGAGTCGCTTGTCACCACCTTGACTACTCATCCAGAGTCTCTTTCTCCCCCTCAGATCTACAGTTACCTCTTAAATCATGAGTCCCGCTTAAATCATCAAACCCAAGCTCTCTTATCTTCCACACCGTTGGCTGCCAACTCCACATCTGTTCGACCTCCCTCCCTGGGGTCTTCCCGTGGTCGTCACTTCAGCTCATACCGTGCGGGTCGGCAAGGTCGTGGCGCTGGACGAGGTTTTCGCTCTTCTCCCAGTTCCTCAGATTCCTCTCGTCCTCAATGTCAGGTGTGTCACAAGTACGGACATACAGCCCGGACCTGCTATTACCGTTTTGATCAGGCTTATCAGTCACCACCTCCACCTTCACTTGTGACCAACAATACCACTTTCCTTGCGCCTTCGCCTATGGCAAATACCTGGTTTCCCAATACGGCTGCCTCGCATCACTTCACTTCAGACTTTGGGAATCTCAATCTGGATTCAGTTTCGTATCAGGGGCCCGATCAAGTCAGCATTGGCGATGGATCCTCCTTACCAATTCAACATACTGGCTCTGCTCACTTGAACACCTCCTCTGGCAATTTTCTCCTAACCAACTTACTTCATGTTCCAGCTATTACTCGCAATCTCCTCTCTGTTCGTCAATTTTGATAATAATGTTTTCTTTGAATTTCACTCATCTTGTTTTGTGGTGAAGGACTCACGTTCCCAGGAGGTGCTCCTCAAGGGTCCCGTTAAAGATGGCTTGTACGTTTTGCCGGTAGATGCAGCGCCTTCACCCTCACCACCTCAAGCCCATCTTGCTCTCCGCTCCACTGCTCATCTATGGCACTCACGCCTCGGTCATCCCTCCCCTCGCATTACGTCCCTGGTTCTTTGTCAGTTTAATCTCCCGTTCTCTTCCAGCATCAACTTTGGGCACTGTCCAGTTTGCTCCTCCGCCAAAGCTCATGCACTTCCACACCCAACCTCGCCATCCCGATCACAGCAACCGTTTCAGCTCCTATTCATGGATGTCTGGGGTCCTGCGCCAACACCTTCCACAAACAATGCTCGCTATTATTTGTCCATTGTTAATGATTTTTCTAAATTTCTTTGGTTTTTCCCTATGCAATCAAAATCTAATGTATCTCCCATTGTGGTAGCTTTCCTTCAATTTGTTCGTAACACTTTCAATGCCAATATTATTTCAATTCAAACTGATTCGGGTGGTGAATTTCGCCCTTTAAATCCTATCTTTCATTCCTGTGGCATTTCACACCGAGTCACATGTCATGGCTCTCACCAACAAAATGGAAGTGTTGAATGTCGTCACCGTCACATTGTCAAAACTGGCTTATCTTTATTATCCCATTCATCCGTTCCTCAATCATACTGGGTTGACGCTTTTCAAACCGCAACTCTTCTCATCAATTGCATGCCCACACCCCTCCTACACAATAGATCTCCCTACGAAATTTTGTTGCACAAGATACCAGATTATGCTTTCTTTCGTGTTTTTGGATTAGCTTGTTGGCCCAATCTTCGGCCCTACAATAAGCACAAAATGGATTTTCGTTCCACTTACTGTGTCTTCTTGGGATATAGTCCGGATCATAAAGCCTACAAATGCCTACATATTCCATCAGGTCGGTTGTATTTGTCTCGGGACGTTATCTTCAATGAACATGACTTTCCTTTCTCCAAGCCCACGGTCTCACCTTCACCTAATGTTCATTCTCAACCCAATATCCCTATTCCCATTCCCGCCCCTGTATTCGGCCCATCTACTCCACCTGCCTCTCCCGGCCCATTACTCACTTCCGCGCCCACTATGTCTGTGCAACCTTGCCCTAACCCTACTTCCATCTCTCCCTCTCTCGCATCGTCACCTCCTGCAAACCCAATACCATCGCCCCCTTCCTCACGCACTTCCGTTGTTCCTTCTCATTCCATGGTGACCAAATCTAAGTCTCAGTCTCTTCGACCACTTTGCTGTACTGATGGCACCATTTCGTGGCCATCTATACCCTCTGCCTCCCTTACTGTGTCGGCCTCCTCCTCCTCCTCCATTCTTGAAGAACCCCAATCCTTCACCGAGGCGTCTAAACACTCTGCTTGGCGTGCTGCTATGTCCACTAAAGTTGTTGCGCTTCTTCACAATCAAACCTGGGATCTTGTTCCATTTTCTTCAAGTTTCAATCTACTTGGCTCAAAGTGGATTTTCAAAACTAAGCGCGGAGTTGATGGCTCAGTTGAATGGCGCAAGGCTCGCCTTGTAGCTCAGGGATTTCATCAGCAGCCAAGCTTCGATTACCACGAAACCTTCAGTCCGGTTGTTAAGCCAGCTACAATCCGCCTTCTTCTCTCCCTTGCAGTCTCTTCACATTGGGAGTTGCGTCAACTTGACATTCAGAACGCCTTCCTGCACGAGGACCTTGAGGAAGCTGTCCATGAAGCAAACCCCAAGATTCATGAATTCTGACTTTCCCTCACATGTTTGTAAGTTAAAAAAATTCTCTATGGTCTTAAACAGGCTCCTCGGGCCTGGTTTGCAAAGCAGTGTGATAAACTCCTTTCATTTGGTTTCACATGCCCTCGTTTTGACTCTTCTCTCTTTACCATGCGAACCGCTTCTGCCACTTTATTTGTTTTAGTATATGTTGATGGTTTGGTGATTACGAGCTCCAATTCTTCCCTCATTTCCAATCTGATTCAGTTTTTAAACTCTCAATTTCCCCTCAAAGATCTCAGTTCGCTAAGTTACTTCCTCGGCATTGAAGTTCACCGCACCTGTGTGTCTCAACAAAAATATATCACTGATTTGCTTTCACGTACCAATATGCACATATCCAAACCTGTGTCCACTCCAATGTCCACTTCTGACAAACTCACTGCAGTGGATGGCTGCATGTTTGATGATCCTCATTGGTATAGAAGTGTTGTCGGAAGCCTTCAATACTTAGCCTTTCACTAGGCCAGACATTTCGTTTGCTGTCAATCGTGTCTGTCGGTACATGCACTCTCCTCGCATTCCCCACTAGACTGCTGTTAAGGGGATCCTTCACTATCTCAATCACACCCGTCACCATGGTTTGTTCTTCTCTACTTCCTCCTCTCCTATCCTATCTGCTTTTTCAGATGTTGACTGGGCTGGGTGTCCTGATGATCGTTGATCCACGGGTGGTTTCTGTGTCTACTTTGGTTCTCATCTCATCTCATGGGGCTCCAAGAAGCAACCGACCGTTGCTCGATCATCCACAAAAGCTGAATATAAATCTGTTGCTAACACCACCTGTGAGCTCCTTTAGTTGTAGTCTCTCCTATCTGAACTTGGTATCTCGCTCACTCACCCACCAACTCTCTGGTGTGATAACATTGGCGCCACATATCTTTCTCTAAACCCAGTAATGCATTCACGAACAAAGCATGTAAACTTGGATTATCACTTTGTCCGAGAGCGCGTTGTTGCCAAGTCTCTCCAAGTCTCTTTCATTTCTACTAAAGACCAGATTGCCGACATTCTGACCAAGCCTCTCACCACTGCCCGCTTTGCTTTGCTCTGATCCAATCTTACTGTAACACCAGTACCTTCTGGATCGCGGGGGGATGTTGGAGATACAGCTTCATCTCCACCTCAGCACACCAACATGAAGCTTTCAGCGCACAGTAAGGAAACCACCCAACGGCCTCATATTCTAGTGGAATCTCAAGCTAACCAGAATGGCTAAGCCGGCAAGATAATTTTGTATTTTTCTGCTCTGCCATTATCTGTAATTGCCTATATATTCAGATCCTTCACTGTGTACATCATGTAGATATGAGATGAATAATAGAGATGAACTTGTTGTTCAGTATCTTCTTTAGCTCTTTTATCATATACCTTTCTTGCATTTTCTTCTCACTTTAACATGAAGCCATAATCACTTCATCACAAATAAAACTTCTTGAGATTTTTTTTAATGCCAAGCTCATGTATAATATCAATTCAAAATATTATAAAGGGGGATTCAATAATATTTTTAGATATAAAGAATGACAAAAACAACAACATAAAATCAGTGAGTACAAGTCCTGAACTGATCTAATTAAAAGTAAAGGGACTGCTCAATAGTATATGGAGTAATTTGTGATTTTACGCAAAAAAAAGCATCATCGTATGTGCATCTAGACAGTTATAGCACTCCAATTAGTAATGTTCAAGTGGAGAAAGCACAATTGAAGTTTTGTTAACAACCTACAATTCCTCAATGTTGCACTTGGAAGCATTGAGTTCATTCAATTTAAGTTTCGCGTTGCATTTTGGCTAAATCATACAATTCCAAATCCAAACAGAATGTCAGCCTCTGCTGGGAGCTTAGAATTTATTAGAATTTAGATGTTCAATTTAGATTTGTGGTAATTTGGACCAAATGCAACACAAATTGTAACCTAAATCCAAAACTGCATCTAATCCCAGTTATTATCAAAGAATATGAATCTCGGCATAACAGAACTAACTTTTTGGCAATTCCTTCGACATCTTCCTTCTTCAACAAATTTGGGTCATCGCAACTCGCCACGTAATTATGCAAATTCACAGCAGCAACCTCTGGGGCGCAAGAATTCAATGCATAAGCAACACCACCGCCGGCGGCACCGAGCACGACGGCACCGGCCACCGCCGCATTCCGAGTCTCGCCGAGACGAAACCCCAATCCATATCCAGCGGCGACAGCGCCAGCAAATACAAGGACCGAGGTCGCTAACCTGAGGGGCGGTGACAAGCCGTTTACAAGCAACTGGAACCCGGAGAGCTCCTTCGCGCCTCCGAACACGTCGGTACCTACCGAAGTACTGGGTTGGTCCGAACCGGCGGCCGAGCTACGGACGATGGAGATTCGAAAACGGCGCCGAGTAGAGAGCGAGTTTAAGCGGGTGTGTGTCCAGGTTCTGAGAGGGGTGAAATTGATGTGAGAGAGGCGTACAAGGTGATTGTGAGAAGAAATAGTGGAGAGAGGATTAGGGTTGAGGAGTGGAGAGAAAAGAAGGGATCGATGGGGAGAAGAAGAGATGAGAATGGAAGAAGACATGGCCCCTCGGAAGCAACGGAAATGAGTCAAATGACGGACGGCTCCGCGAGGGGTTTATAGGGTTTAACACGGCAAATTGCTCGACGGGAAGAGGATACCTGGATATGATATGGGATGGGTCCTTTATTTTCTTTTTGTTTTTTTTTTTTTTTTTAAGGTAAAAAATTCTTAACTTTACCAAATTCTTTTATTTTTTCGGATAACGCGGTCACCCACGAATCTTTCGGACCCCCTAATATGACAGTAACCCTCCCCTGAAATGATGCCTCACCCCCAACAATGCGCCCCTCATAATTAAGCTGGATGCGATTACAGCTTTTTCGCCATTGTGGTCAACCATTAGCAAACCCGTGTAAAGAAGTCGCCCTTCAAAACACATCAACTAGGATTCGAACTCACAATCCTCTACAAAACTTACTCGATGCTCACCACTACTCCTAACAAAATGTTTTGTGTTGTATGATTGTAATGTTGAAAGGGATGATTGAGAAGATTGGCTCATGATTAATACCATGTGCAAAAATTGGAGATGGAAGTGGTTGCGTTTGTAACCAAACATGCAATGCAATTACATACTTTGAATACGAGCGATGATGATTTTGATCTTCATATAAATTTTTGATTAAGATTCGATATTTTTTTTTTGTTGGGAGTTACAAATAACTTTTAAGAATAAAAAATTGTGGCATATTACAAGTCATGGTAAAGAAGATATAAAACAAGGAAAAAGGGAAAGTAGGAGAAAAAACAATTATTAATCATAGCATTGGCATGAGAAATGTTAAGGCTTGGAAGCACTTAAAAAATGTTTATAGTACTTATCACTTAAAATAAGTACATTTATGAAAAAAAAATCGTGTTTGATTAATACTGCAACAAACACTTATTGTAAATAGTGTTTTTGTAAAATCATTTTTTTTAGAACTAGTTAAGTGAATTTTTAGAAGTGACATCCCAAACCCGAAAACCCAGTGCGGTGCATTAAACCTGAATAAACCGTGCTTCGTGACGTCTCAAACTCGTCTGGTGGGATCCGGGTGCCATGTAATCCATTTTCTTGTATCTGTTATTCCATTAACAATTACGCAACGAAAAACATAACTACAATTATCAACCAATATAATACCAGAGTTTTCTACATCTATATAAATTCCAAAATAAACCATTTATCCACATGTATCCACTTATATACATATCTCCAAAGACATAATCTACAACTTCCAGTATTCACAATTCATAAGAGTTAAAACATAAAACATAAAACTTATACATCTAAAAAGTATCATCAAAGTTTATACCCTTTCTTTTTTACATCAAAAAATGCTATAATAGCCCTGAGCTCTCTAAGCTCGATCATGTGAACGTCCTAAAAAAAATAAATTTGTATTCGGGTAAGACACATCTTAGTAAGGGAAGAAACGATATATTAAATCAATGTGTGGTCAACATGAAGTTTGTAAATAATATATGTATATGTATTCATCATTTGTAAATCATTATCATAATTTTTAAAATCCTTTCCTGAGCTTGATCAAACACATGCAAGGTATTTTACTCACGATAATACCTAAGGATTTGGGTGATTACCCATTTATACAAGTAGCACCCCTCTACTCTAATACTTTAGGCAACGCATGGTCACAACTAAAGCATATCAGGGTACTTACCTTACTCAATAAGCCCTCAAGTGAAAAAGTAATCTTGTACTCACACAGTTCATACAATGGTTTACCAGTAAAGGCTCCCGAAAGTAAGGAAATTTACCTGCCCATACAAGTAATTTCCCTCTACCGTAATATTTTATGCAGTATACTACTACATCTGATATCTACTAGGGCACTCACCTTTCTCAGCAAGCCCTCGGGTGAAGAGTTTGTCCCGCCCATATAAATACATATCATAGTAGCGTGAATACTAATACTACAATAATACATTACTCTGTCTGTCATTTATTTTGTATTTCTCACCTGTTCATGTTCTCAACTTTGACATTTCATAACATTTCATTTTACGTGGCTCTTTTCCATTTTAAATTGTTTACACACATTTCATTTTAATTTCATTCATATTTCATTTAAATTTTATTCATATTTCATTTCATTTCCTACATTAGTACTACAACCTCTTTTAATTGGACATCAGTTAGTCCACATAGATATGCGCTATTATGCTACTACAGCTTCTTTCAGTTGTTCATCAGTTAATCCACAGTTTCTTTCAGTTGTTCATCTGTTTCCATGGTTACATTAACAATCACATGCAGCATAATTCAAATAACATTTTCATTCTCAATGCATTTTCTGTATAACCTGTATTTCATACATATAACATAATTCAACACAAAATTTTCATATTTACTCATGCCGCACAATTTAACAATATATATTTCAAACATTTTCTGTAAAATATGTAACAACCTCAAAATTCTTATCATTTTTCATTGTTTTTTTTATATATATACAATAAACATTCCTACACAGCGGAAACACAAATCATAAAACCATTTATGCATAAACTGTACAATACCAAATTCTAGAATATACAAACCATACAAAAATGTCATTCCAGTATCATCTATCCCAAAAACATACACAATTCTGCCAAAAACTCACCCTACAACCAAGGTGATCTGAGCTACACTCTATTCGCGAGTCTGGTCTGCTCGCCTCACTGGCTCACCTGAAAAATGTTAGAATAATAGGGTGAGTCGACGCTCAGTAAGTGGAAATATGTTATCACTAGTGTGTGGCAACTAAGTTAAAGGTACTTTAAAATATAGCAACAGAACTGTACTGCAACAATCTGTAAAATATATCTTTCAAACATATCTATCTTTCTCAATTTAAAATACACTGTATCGTCTGTATTTTCTACTTTTCATATTGACAATATATCATATTATTCTCATCATATACTATAAAACTATAAATATATATATATATATATATATATATATATATATAATTGTGCTTTTATCCCTAGGACTCTATACGTCATGATTTGACCCCTCATGACAGGGTTGTGCAGCCCGTAGGCGGGACTCTATCTGGTCGGTCCTCCAGATAAGTCATTATACTCTACACTACCTTAGCTCGCCCAAACTGCATCCTCTCCTAAGCTTGGGACTGGCTACTACCTCGTCAAACCGGCCCCCTCAACCCAGTGTACTGGGGAGCTGCATACTCTCTGAGCACGGCTAACAATACCCACATAATATCTGAGATATGTGGTTACACTCTATTTGTATCTAGCAATGATACTGTGCTCTGTAATCTGTATCTGTCTGTGTACCTTTCCTCAGGGATCTGTTACTATATACATATATACATATATATTCTTTTACTGTTTTCATCATGTTTCCAAAATTACCGTAACACTGTCTTTATGTACTATATATATATACTGTAAAACTATATATTGCATCTGTAGCATCTTGATGCTACCTCTGTATTTCTGTCTGTATATTACGGTAATAGGAAACATGACATAACAAATTCTGTATAAAGTTGTAGTATAAATACTGATCTGAATAATACTGTATACATGTATCTGTATATATGTATATGTATATGTATATATATATATCTGTTTCCTGAACTATTCATATAAAAATTGTATATGCATGTACATTTTTCTGCGAATATAAATCTATTTCTGTATAATCTCATATGTTGGAAAACCATATCAAATGTATATACTATCTATATCTTTGTATTTAGTATAGTATGATGTTTCATAACAACTGTATAAATTCATTATTCACATGAAAGTCTACTTAGGCCGCACAAACATTTATACTTATTTTCTATAAAAACTGTATAATAGACTGACATAAAAATATGCTTATAAAATCTCTATTAATTCTATTAAAACTTCTAGCATAACATATTTCCCTTACCTCAACTTTGAAAAGCCCCTATAAAAATCTGACTCTATACCCGTAGGATTCCTAGATCAACCTCCTGAAAACACAATATCCCAGACCAAAATATTATTATTTTTCCGCCTACGTCATTTCTTATAACTACCATAAAGCAAAAACTCAATAAAATACCTTACCTAGAATTTGGGATAAAATCCAATTTCGTTTTCTCGACGATCCGCTCTGACAAACTTGTAGAGAATTCCACCAGGGAGCGTCGTGGTAGCCTCAGATCATCGATCCGGGACCGGTGGGGTAGGAAACGAAATGAGAAGGGAGAGAAAGTCGTAGGGAGAGAGAGGAGAGAGAGAGAGAGAGAGAGAGAGAGAGAGAGAGAGAGAGAGAGAGAGAGAGAGAGAGAGAGAGAGACTTCTTAAAATGAATTTATTCCCGGATTCGCGTATATATAAATAGAGGATTTCGTCGATGAGACCCTGTATTTGTCGATGAAAATTAGGCTGCCTCAGAACCCTCTTAGTATTTTCTCGTTGATGAAACCCTGTGTTTGTCGACGAAATTCTGAAGACCTTCGTCGACGAGATCCTGTGTTCGTTGACGAAGCTTGGCAATTTTTCTAAAATTATTTTTATTTAATATTATTTCCAAAATGCAATGTCGTCGACGAACTCCTTCTGTTTCTGTATCTATTTTCCTCTCTCTTTAATATTTGAATATCAATATTTTTCTGGGTCATTACAAAATATGTCAACCCTCATTTATCATTCATATACTGAAAGTATACCTTTAATTTCCTACACAATTATCCTAAAATTTTTTTCACTTTCATCAGTCAATTTTCACAAATGCATATCTAATAAAACAGCCATAAACTCAGAAATTATAATTTAAACGGTTAACATTTTAAACTCATACAGAAACATATACATATATACATAACATAATCCATTTATTTGTTTAATTCATAAAACCTGATTTAATATATATTTCCCTTTACTTGTGTTATTGAATTACGCCAACAGGGACCCTGAAAAGATACTTGCGACGCTCACCCGAATCCTGAATCAAAAACCTCAGTTTAATAAGATAAACCCCAAATAACCTACTATTTATGCATTTGCTCAACTTATAAACCTCAAATAAACATTTAAAACCCCAAAACTAAAAATCTTAACCCTTACCTCAACTTTAGAGCATTTCCTGAAATGCCCAGTTCAGAAATCCGCTCTGTTAGATGTGTAGAAAATCTTCCCTATAACACCGTAGTGGTATTCGTTTGTCGATTCGAGCTGAATCCGGGTCGGATTTGAAGAGAGAAGGCAGAGAGGGCGTTATAGAGAGAGAAAAATGTAGGAAAAACTGTTTATTCGCGAAGAAGCAACTTTAGATCCTTTTTATACATGATGTTGTCACGTGGCTTCGTCGATGAGAAGATAGGATTCGTCGATGAGTCACAGAAGGGGTTTCGTTGACGAAAGGATGTGTCTGTCGATGAAACTTAAAGTTTGAAATTCACTTACTTTGGATCTCTTTGTCGACGAGGGACTGAACTTTGTTGATGATCCTATGTAAATTACTTGTCGACGAGAACAAGATATTCATCGACGAAATCTGCTGTTTTCTTTCCAATTTTTTTTTTCCTTTATCCTTTATTTATCTATCTCATTTATTATTTTTCCTAATTATTCAATCATTATAATTTTCCGGGTCTTTACATTATGTCATTATGTGTTATAACCTAATAATTATAAATTAAATATAGTTAAATTTTGAAATGAATCAAATGAACTATCTATAAATTTAAATTAACATTAAATAAATGGAAAATTTTAATTTTGTTATTGCTATTATTTTTAACACAAATTAATGTGATAATCATATGTTATTAATACAAAATAATAATAATATTTGTGTTAACTAATAAATAATATTATATCATTTTAGTCAAATAGAAAATATTTATATTTTAATTAGACTATAATTATCATTTGAATTTTTAAATGTAAAAACATTAATACTTCTTATTTAAAAAATACATATTAGTTATTTTAATTCAATTTGGATTGAACAAGAACAATTTATTAATTTAAATAAACATTAAATAAATTAAAATATTGAAATTAATAAAAAATATTATTGTTATCATTATTTAACATGACAGTAATATGTTATAAAAATACATTAATAATAACAGAGTTGGTTTCAATAAGGATTAATTCGTAAAATCTCCTGTCTTTGATAATATCAGGAGTGTCAAAATGACATCCTCTGAAAAAACATTTTTTAATAACTTCAAAAGGTTGAGCGGCATCCCACTCAGGTTCAACCGGAAATAAATCTTCATAAACATTTTTGGTAAAATATCCTTTTGGAGGACCTTTTGATGAAGTTGATGATCTGGAAGGGGCTTTTCCTTCAATAACATCTTTGAAGCTTGGGTTTGAAGGTTTTGAAAGACCCTCCAGTGGGGAGAATCTATTTGTTAAAGCAATGTCTGAGGGTTTTGAAGAAGAGGCTTTTGAATAAAAGTCACTAGCAACTTGCCTTCTTGCCATAATTACCCTGTAAAAATTCTCTTGTTAAAAAATCTGGAATTGAATTTGCATTTCCTTTAATGAACTCAATTTTGAAGTCAAAAACTGAGAGAATGGCTTGCCATCTTGCAAAAATTTGTTTTGAAACAAGATTTTTAACATCTTTTTCAATAATACTCTTCGCACTGGCACAATCAATTCGAAGTAGAAATTCTTTATTGATAAGATCATCTTGAAACTTTTGAATACACAAAACAATTGAAAGCATTTCTTTCTTAATTGTGGAGTAATTTACTTGGGGACCTGACCAAGCTCCTGAGTGAAATCTTACTAAAGTTTCTTTTGAATTAATTTTTTGCTTAAGTATACCTCCAAATCCTTCGTTAGAGGCATCTGTTTCAACGATCATAAAGGCTTCTGGGTCTGGAAGACTAAGACACGGTAAATTTTTGACAAGGGTTTTGACTTTAATAACAATTTGAGTACATTCTTCATTCCAATTTGGGGGGTTTTTCTTAAGTCTTTTAAATAAAGGTTTAATTAGAATTCTAAGGTTTGGAATAAAGTCTGAGACGTAATTGAGACATCCTAAAAATCTTTGTAATTGGTTTTTATTAGTAATTTCATTTGGAAATTTTTCAGCAAATTCCAATGATCTTTGAATTGGAGTAATTTTGTTTTGGTAAATTTGATGTCCAAGGAACCTAATATTGGTTTGGAATAACTTAATCTTTGGTTTGGAGATAACTAAACCATTTTTCTTAACAATATTATAAAATATGTTAAGATGTTTGAAGTGTTGACTAATTGATTCTGAATATACAAGGACGTCGTCAATGTATACAATAGTAAAATTTGTATATTTGTTAAAAATTTCTTTCATAATATTTTGGAATTCTGAAGGAGCATTTTTAAGACCAAAAGGCATTACATTCCATTCGTAGTGTCCGAATGGTACTGTGAATGCAGTCTTATACTTATCTTCTTCAGCAATTTGTATTTGCCAAAATCCTGATTTCATGTCAAATTTTGAATAAATGACAGCATTATTAAGTCTGTTGAGTAAATCTCTTTTATTAGGTATAGGATACCTAATCCATTGTAAAGCTTTGTTTAAGGGTTTGTAGTTGATAACAAGTCTTGGAGCACCTCTTTCTATTTCAGCTTGATTCTGAACATAGAAGGCTGCACAACTCCAAGGAGATTTACTTCTTCTAATTAGTCTTTTGTTAAGTAATTCTTGTATTTCTTTCTTACAATACTCAAGTAATTCTTTATTCATTTGAATTGGTCTAGCTTTTGTAGGTATTTTATCGTCATTAAAATCTTTTGTATAAGGTAACTTGACGGAATGATTTTTTCTATTCCAAAAAGCATTTGGTAAATCTGAACAGACTTCTTTTTCAAGTTTTTCTTGTAGTAAGCTTGTTTGCCTTTTGACTTCTGGAGTTTGGATTTGTTCTTCTATTTTTTTATGATAAATTTCTCTGGATAATGATTTAATATGTTTTTGTTTATTTTGGATAAGATTAATTTTACTGGTTCCTAAATCTTTGAGAATATTGATTTCCTTTTCATGCATTTTGTCAACAAATTCAAACGTAATTTCCTGGTTACAGATGGAAGTAAAAATTCCTTTTTCGTTAACCGTAAAAGGATAGATCATCGTAAAGAAAGGAGTTCCAAGAATAATTTCTTGTTGCATGTTTTTGACAAGTACGAAAGTGGTTTTTAGACAAATATTATCTTTACAAATATGAGCATTAGAAATTTTGTATTGTATTTTGAGTGTAGAGTTTGTTGCACTGAATAATTGTACTTTTGTTTTTTCAAAATAACAAGTAGGAATAAGGCCTTCTTGAATACAATTAAGGTCTGCACCTGTATCAAATAGGGCACAACCTTTAAGAATAAAATCCTTGTTAATTACAATTTTAACATCAGAATACCATTTGTGAATGTTAACTTTTGACAAATAATTAAGAAATCCTTGATTAATTTGAAAGTCGTCTTCATCTTCTGAAACAACCTTTTCTTTTCCTTTATTGTTAATTTTTTCAAATTTTGAATTTAGAATAAACATTTCTTGTTTAAATTCTTCACCTTGTTCTTTTAACCTTTTAACTTCCTCTTTAGTTTGATTTACTTCTCTTTGTAAATCTTGTATGGTTAAATTTTCTTTTGGTAATTCTTTAGTTTTAAATTTGTTAATTATTTCTTCTAAATTATAACCTTCACTAATTTTGGGAAGTTTATCTTTTTCTAAATTTCTTTTTAATTTTTGTAAGTATTTATTCTTAATTTCTGGTTCTTGAATATGTTCAATCATTTCTAGAATAATTTCATTTGTTTTTGAAATGACATTAACGGATTTTGAACATTTGTTACATGAACAAAATCCTAAATCTTCTTGACAAGATTCTTCTGAAGAAGGGCTAGATGATAACTCTGAACTTGAATTTATCTCATTAATAAATTCTTTTTCAGATGAGCTTGAATAAGTAGTTTCTGAATCTTCTGAACTACTGTTGATGATAAGATTTAGCATTTGTCTTTTTAATTTCTTTCCTATGTTAAGTTCTTTTATTTCTTGCTTAACTCTGCAATCTCTTGCATAATGTCCCTTTTTCCCGCATTTGAAGCATGTTTTTTGATTCTTAAATTTTTGAGGTTTCTCCTTCTTTTGAACTTTTGTATTTTCTTCAGTTCTCTTTTTTCTCTTTTTATAATATTTTTTATCATAATTTTTGTAATATTTTTTGGAAGGTTTGTATTTTTTATGATTCTTTTTTAAATATTTTCTTGAAGGTGCTTGAATCTTTTCGTACCCATACTGAGCACAAAAGTCTCCTAATTCACCTTTGTTTCTTTTAAATTCAGATTTCATCTGAGATTGTATCTTAAGTTCATTACATAACTTAAGACCTTCATGATTAATGGTGCAAACAATTTGACCATAAGTGATTGATTCATAATTTGTTCCTAATGTTTCTTTAACACGATCCCTAACTCTTTGAGCAAAAAGTTTTGGTAATCCACTTATAAATTTTTCTTTCCAAAAACCAGATCTCCCGTCTGGTCTACCCATGACTTTAGCAATAAATGTGTCTTTGTACCATTGAAAGTCTGATAATTTTGGACAAGTAAGGTTAAGAAGAATAACACTATTCTTCTCATGTTGACTGCTTTGTTCACCTATGAATTGTCTAAAAATTGACCAAATTAAGGCTGCGACGGCATCACTTTCTTGTGTAGCGATTCCGTTTTCTTCTTTAACTTTCTTTGATTCGTAAATTTGTCTTTTTTCAAAAGGAGTGAGATAGTGATCCCACCATTCTCTAAGTGTTCCAGTGAATCCATGAGTAAGAAGAGAAACAATTTGTTCCTCTGAAGCTTTATGTGAATGTAATTTGTAGGCAGTTGCTGCCATAGCCATTTGATGTAAAAAGGAATGAAGTTGATGTTCAGTAAGACCATCAATTCTCCATTCATGAATTTCATTACCTTGAAAGTTTCTTTGAGGAAGTAGATCATTTGATTCTTCTGATAAAAGACTTGGTGGTGTAGGCTTTTTATAATAGGTTCTTTGACTTTGACTTCTCCAGTCTTTGATTTTGTTTAAGTCAAAGGTTTCTTCCGTAAAGTTTGACTCTAAAGCATTAATGGCATCTTCTTTGGTTATTGTATTAATTTTTAAGTTTGAAGTTTGATCAACTAATTCGTCAATTCTTTTAATAAGTAATTCATTTTGTTTGTCAAAGTTAAAGTTCTCAAGATTATGATCAAGTATGTTAAATTCAATTGGTTCTTCTATTTTTTCTTTTGATTTACTTGATTCTCCTTTTTCGTAAATACTGCAAGTTCTTATCTTAGTAAAATTTTCTAACTGTTCTTCAATTCTTGTTGTTTGAGAAGCTATTGATTTAAGCATCTGATTTGTATAATTATTTTGACTAATTATTTGATCAATTTCTCCTTTACCTTTTGATTCTTTGTAAGGTGATGCTAAGATTTCGTTTCCTTTGTAGTTAAATTTGATTGAGTTTTCTGGTGGATGAACAGATTTGACAAAGTAATTATCAGTGGTTTTCCAATTTTTAATTGGATTTTGAATAACATTAATTGTCTGTCTTTCTTTGACAAATTTGAAGAAAGGGATTTCTTCTCTTATTTGACCCATTCTCTTAAACCATTCTTCTCTAATCTGTTCTCTTTCTTCTTTGTTGTATTTTTTAAGGAATAATTTTCTATTTTTTGCATTAAGTTCATGATTAAAATCTTTCTCTATTTTTTCCATATTTGGAATAAATTCTTCTTTAATAATAACCATAACATTTTTTCTTTCTTCATAAAGATTTTCTCTTTGCTCTTCTGTTAAGATTTGTGATTCTGTAGGAGAATTTGATTCAGGAATTTCTTGATAATAACCTTGAGGTATCTCTGGTCCAAAGTCAACACCTTTGAGTTTAAGGTTTGTTTGACTTGGTTCTTCGTAAGTATATAAACTCGAAATACTTTTTCTTCCTAAATCTATTGGTTGTCTAGAAGTTTGTCCTAGACTCTGACTTCTTGTGAGTAAGGGTTGAAAGTTAATTTTTACATTACCTTCATTGTCTTGCATAATTTTTGTAGCAACGGTTTTTTGTATTTCAGGAGTAATTTGGTAATCAGTTTCGTTTAAGTTTGCAAACTCCCATTCTCCCCCAGCCTGAATCTCATTCCATAGAAGTTTCTTGGGATGAGAGGCAAAGGACTTTCTGTTATAATTTGCTTGCAACATAAGAGTTTTTCCTTTTTCACTTGTTTGAAGTGAGTTTGGTAATATTGTTGAAGTTGTTGCTTTGTAATAAATTTGATAAATAAGTTCAAGATTTGAACTTTTTGTAACCAGTAACATTTGATCCACAAATCTTTTGATTATTGTGGAGACCAATTATGACAATAGCTAGTGCTGTTGTCATTTCTCAAGGACCGACCTTCCCACTCTTTTCTGCTACGGCTCCGCCACCTCCACTGGGTCTGCAGCAAATTACCATGGCCGTCTGTTCCCTTCGATTTCCGGTGTTGCCGTGGCTCCGTAGCCCATCGTCGAGCTTCCGAGCTTCCAACCCCACCACACCTCTAACATTATTGCGCTGTTCTACCTCCGCCTCTTCTCATTCTCCTCTTCCTGCTCCTGCTCCTGCTCCTGCTCCTGCTCCTTCTCCTTTTTCTCCATCGTCTACACAAGTCCCAAACCAGTCACTTCATTCCGCCGGCAGGAAATGGGAGCCTTTCCGGAAGAAGAAAGTGGTAATGCGCGTCGGATATGTCGGTACTGATTACAGGGGTATATCTTATAATCTTCGTGCAGAGCGGCGCGGACACACGTTTGGTTCAGATTTTGTGTACTTCTATCTATATTCCTTCTTATGCCGTTGATTTTTTCAGGTCTGCAAATGCAACGGGATGGAGGCTCATTGCCCAGTAAGACATTATTCTTCAGTTCCCTTGTATCTGGTTTGGACTTTGCATATAAAATGCTTTTTAATTCCTTTATTTTATTTTATTTTTTCATTTTTAGAAGCAGAATTAATAATTAGAAGGGATCGAGTACCAAATTACACAAAAGGGGCATTCGGTCTGCAAAATCTTTAAGATCTCAATAGAATTTCATTTAGGATCCACTCATTTGGATTGTTGGTAATATTTTTATTTTGAAAAAGAAGTTTAATAAGAGAAAAGAATGTACAATGAGGGTCTGCCCAAAGGAAAATGCTCCAACCACTTAACCACCGGAGCGATGTTGTTAAACATCAAATTACTGACACTCAAACCCCCCGTTTCCTTAGAATTACCGGTGGCTTCCCAACTCACAAGATGCCTCTTCCTCTCATGCACGCCTGACCAAAGAAAGTCTCTCATAATCCTCTCAAGTCCATCAACAACCCCCACGAGAATCTAATGACATGGATAAAATATTGCGGAATCAAAGAAATACATCCCTAGATTGAAGTAATGCAACCTCCTAAGGAGAAGAGCACACATTTCTACCCATCAAGATGTTTAGACACTTCCAAGACAAGAATTCCCACCTTATGGAATGCTTAAATAAGTCAAACACCACAGCACAGTACCAAACCTGCAAGAGTGGCATATCTAGTTGTCACCTATGGACTCAAGTAAATACGGCTGAAAGCCTGAAACACACAGATAAATTAATCTTAACCCCTAGAACCAACTTAAAAAGCCTGCAATCCAGTGAGAATATTACAATGAGATGACCCTATCATCAGACAAGAAAGAATAATATCATTAGCAAACTGCATTCGAGATACAATTGCTCCATCTCTACCCACAACAAAATCCTGTACGAAACCCTTGTTGATGGTCCACCCAATCATCCTACTCATTGGAAACCAAAATAAAGAAAAAATGAGATCAGATATCTCTTGCCTCACACCCCTAGATGCTGAAAACGAAGTCTTGGGTTCTCCATTGATAATCACAAAAAAAGAGGTAGAAGAAAGACAATCCCTAATCTAGCCCTGCCACTTAAAACAAAAACCCTTCCAATCTAAAACCCCATTCCAAGAAAACCAACTAACCCTATCATATGTCTTCTCAAAATCGAGCTTAAAGATTAAGTTCTACTTCTTTCTCCTCCTAACATCCTCCATAACTTCATTAGCCACAAGGACTATAGGATATATACCCCTTCAATAGCCACTTGGAATTTTAAACATTTGCCCTCATACTAATAGGATGGAAGTCACTAACCTTTAAAGAGAAGTTTTTCTTCGGAACCAAGTTGATAAAAGTCGAATTTGTATTCTTGGGAATCACCACATTAGCATGGACCTCCTAAAGCACCTTTATATCACACTAGTAATATTCATATAATGTTCTTAAGAATTTAGTCATTTTTTAGCAATTGTGCCTTGCTTCATCTTTGGAATGTTGCAGTACAAACTATTTTCTGCTAAGCATGTTTCTAACATGCTTGGAATCTTAATTTTTAATTGCAAATAAAGCACATGGATACTTTTCATTTGTCCTACACTATAGCAACGTTACAAACATTTCATGAACTAGAGGTCCTCTAAAATTTGTGTGGAATCATGGAAGTTTTATGTGTGTGTGTGTGCGTGCGTGCGTGTGTTTTTTTTTTCTCAGATTTTGGAAATCTTATATGTATCAGATGTCATGTCCTTTTTCCCCTCATATGTGCAATGGAACATTTCATGGCATTCATGCTCCTTTAACTCTATGCTTGGTTATTGAGAAGATTGAAAAGTGATAAATACTACATCAACAACAAAAAAGCCTTAAGTCCCTCTTGGTGGCGTGAACTACATGAATCCTTTTTTGCCAATTTACCCAATGGAAATTTCATTAAAAAATTTGTGAGGGCTATTAAATCCTTATTTACTATCTCATTCCAATCTATTAGGTTTACTTGTACCCCTTCTATTGCCACTAATACGAACTAGCTCACTCCTCCTCAATGGTCCTTCTATTTCCTAGAGATTTGACAAGTTTTATGTTGATTGTCAATCATCTAACACAACCTTCCTCCTTTATAAATAAATATATTGGCATTAGGGGAAACATACAAATGCTTGGGTCTCTTGGCCCTGAGGTTTGAGTGTACGTCCTTCTTTATTGTCGATTATACAATTGGGCAGTGTCATCTAGGACTCTTGTAGTGCTAAGGAGATGAGAGTTATCATCAGTATTGGTGGAATGTGAGTTATTTCCCTTGCCGTTTGAGTTCAGGTTTATTAGTGATGACCTTAGTTGGATTAAAGGCTCTTGAGCCATGAGACTTGACCATTGGGTTAGACACTTGAGTGTTTCCTTGGATAATGACGTGCATGGTTGGGCTGGACTTGGTGTATTCTTGCCACCACACGGGCGTGAGTCCTTAACATTGTTGGAGGAAACTGGCAAGGGTAATTTCTTTTGGCCATTGAGAACTCTACGAGCATGACACTTAGCTTGATACTTAAATATTCTAGCATATATTTCCATCCACAAAACCCACAAAATTGCAGCCAATGCACACTGCTGTAGCACTCTCCCTTTTTTAGTTATGCCATAGCCCCTATTGCTTACCATCAAAAGGACATTCATAGCATGGGGAGGCACCACATCTACAAGCAAGGGTGAAAGATTACACAAAGCTATTTGGTCACAGAAATATGCAGAAATATCTAATTTTGTTGAGCTCAAAGTTCAGATGAAAGCCTTAAATGTAGAGGGAACCTTGTCTAAAGGGGAAAAAAAAGAGAAGAGTTTGCTAATTTCAACAAATGAGCTAAAAAAAGGCCTTGGGAAAAAAAACTTGAAATTATGAAATATCTCCAAATGGTAACTAGGTGTCCCTTATGAGTAATGTGTTGCACTTTTACCACCTGAGTGTAGCGAAAAGTGGACAAAGGTGGGCTAGGCTCGGCCATATTTGACAGGAGAGGGTCAGGAAGGAAGTATAGGAAACTTTGGTTGCAACTTGGAACATAGGACAGCTATGGGAAAAAAGCATGGCGTTAGTTCACAATCACTCCATTGCCATGAAGTCCATGCCCCGCCCCAAAACAAATCATCCCTAGACCTCCTCAACTACATCTTAGTCAAAATCATATATAGACTAGTAACTAAACTATAGCCTATACTATTTGACCTTTGGTCTTTCTTGTGAATGAAAGCAAAAAATGTAAAGTCATACTCCTCCCAATCACTCCACTGCCATGATGAAAAATATCTCATAATATCCATTTTAAGTACCTCCCAAGTGTTTTGAAAAAATGTCATCATCAAACCATTGGGATCAAGATTCTTTTGCTCCTTGAATGGGTTGTGATTCGAGGATTTGGATTGGGTATTCTTCTGGTTCATTTTTCACAAAATATTTTCTTGCCCATTTGTTGAAAAGACAAAATCCTTCTTATTTTCCCTTGTACCATTTGATTTTGAAGGCCAAGGTTCCTCTATGTGGATTCTGACTCTTAATAGGCTTAATACCAATGATTTACTGCAAATGAGGAGAGCAAACAAGGCAATGAGTCCAAATATTTGTGTCATGTGTTTGGAAGCGAGTGGGATCGGTAATAATTTATTTTGCCACTGTAGGGTGGCTAGGCAGCTTTGGGGTTTTCTTTTCTTGACATATGAGGAGGCTTTGGTGCTTTCCCCAAACTGTTGATATTTTTGTGACGGTGCAGTACAAAGGCTTTGGGAAGAAAATTTATGGAGTTGAATTTTTTGGCATTTTTTGGACACTGAGTTGGAAGGAATGCAAGGATTTTCAATGGCAAAAAAAAAAAAAAAAAAAAAAAAAAAAAATCTGTGCATTTTCTTTGTGATAGAGTTACTTTCAGGGCTTCCTTTCAAGGAATGTTGTTACCGCATCTTTCAAAGGGATTGGAAAGGGGGTTTGTTGTAGTTGTTTTATTTGTTTCTTTGCTTGCTTGTGTATCAGGAGGATATGTTATCCTCCTTTCTATGAAATTCTCTTTCCTGTATTGATGTAGGACAAGAAGCAAGACCTTGGCAAGACCCTTGTTGGAGACTCATTTGAATGGATTGGGTCAAGGACTTTTGGGTTTAGTTAATAGTTTATTATGTGTTTAGTTTAATTAGTATAGTTATATGTGTGTTTGGAGGCTTGTTTGCAGTATTTGTGTATTCTAGGGGTATGTTTGCAATGTAATGTAGTTTTAAGGGTGATGCAGAGGCAGCATCAGGGTTCTGCAGCCATGGGAGAATTAGAAGAAATAGAAGAGAGGAAGGATGGGGAAGGGAGGAGAGAGGAGATACCAGGGGGGAACTCACATTCAGTTCCTATTCAAATTCAACAATAACTACTTACAACATGACTTTCACGCACTATTTATAAGAAAGCCTCTTCACATGAAATTACAGATAAACCCCTAAAACTACATTAGGTTACAAACATACTCCTACAATACACAAATACTACAAAGAAGCCCCTAAATACACATAATGCTCTACTAATTAAACTAAACACATAATAAATTACTACCTTAACCCAACAATTCCTTGACCCAACTCTTCCTAATTATTATCTAGCAAGGATCTTCCCAAGGTCTCGCTTCTTGTGCTACATCAAGCGGTTTATGTGTAATTTCATGTGAAGAGGTTTTCTTATAAATAGTGTGTGAAAGTTATTGGCAGTTGTTGATGACTTTGAATTGAGAAAGTGAATGTGAGTTTTCCCCCTGTATCTCCTCTCTTCTCCCTTCCCCTTCCTTCCTCTCTTCAATTTCTTCTAATCTCTCCAACGGCTGTAGATCTTTGATGCTGCCCCTGCATCATTTACATTAATGAATTCTTTCTCTATCCAAAAAGCAAAAAACAAAACATTAGGACCTAGAGCCTTGTCTTTTCCCCATCTCTTTAGTATAGTTTCTTTTCCTTTAACAAACTGGTTGTAAATTTAGTTTTCTTTTTAAGTTAATGTGTGTGGAGGGGCTTCTTGAGAAGGGAGGAGGGCTTTGTTGCATCACTTGCACTTGCACTTGCACACTAGTAATGGATGTTCTGGGGGGGGGCCCAGAAAGAAGAAGTAGGCAATTCTCAAGAAGCTCAAGCATGGATTGTGGCAAGTAAAGTTATGTTGATGGTTTAAGGGATTCCCTGAACAAGTGGGAATCTAAAATGAGGGGGGTGAGAGAGAGACAAATAGGGGGGATGGAGGGGTGTCAAAAAATCCCCCTTGAAGACTAAGCGAGTATTTAAAGAGAAAGGCAAAATGGCGCAAGATGTCACCCTTTAATAATAAAGTGACATGTTATGTCTCAATTAATGAAAAATATGGATTTTTGAGTGAATTCAATTATGACACATGGTTACGATGAGAAGGAATAGTCACAAATGACACATGGACGTTTGAGCAACTTCAAAAAAGGGTAAGTGGGAGAGGGCCCCTTTAGGGATACCTGATTCAAGCCCATTGTGCCAAAATTCTCTTGAATATTCCAAGAATAGAATTGATAGAGACCTTGCCATGTGTCTCAATTTCCAATCTTGGCACGCATTGTCAATCTTGACCTCCTGCAAGAATGCAAATGTAATATAATTAATAATAAATTTAATTATTATGCGTGCAAAGTTGGTGTCGGTCATCAAATTCACATTCTAGCATAAGGGTTGTTTTACACATTTAAATTTAACCCCTTGCTAAGCAAGTCATTAAGACGTCTTGAAAAAAATTCCTATGTATCAAAATTGTTAAATGCGATATTTTAAATGTTGTATAGTGGAGAAATTTTTAGTGAAAGCGGGGTTATATTTGCAGGGAATCATTCATGCATGGGTTGTCTTCCATGGGGCTATCTTTATGGGGATATGCTCTTGCAATGATTAACTCTCATAGGGCTTGTATTTTTTGGGTATTTGCTTCCATGGGGAATTGACTTTTGCAGGACTTGTCTTTAGGAGGACTCGTTCTTTTGTGGGGGTGGGGGGGGGGGGGGGGGGGGGTTTGGCTTCCGCCTTATTGTCTCTCGTGGGGATCCGCTCCTACAAGGGTTGTTTTCCAAGGAGATGCTTCTTTGAGGGCTTCGCACTTTTGCGGGGGATCGACTTCTGCGAGCTTTATTCGCATGGGGATTTCACTCCCGTGAGGCTTGTTTTTGGGGATTGACTCTCACAAGGCTTGTCTGTGCTGCAGGTGGGGGTTGACTTTTGTAAGGAGACTCTTTTTATAAATATATATATATATATATTTAAAAAGTATATGTATATATATTTTTGTTAATTAATTAATTAAAAGTCCCAATAGTAAAATCTTTTTAATGTGAATTTCCTATTGTGGATTTTTTGTTGTTTTATTGAACTTATTAATCTAGCATTTAATGTGATTTTATTTGTTTGAAATGCAATGGAAATCTTAGAGAAATTACAATGACATAATACTTCTTACAAACCTATGGGTTAGGGAGATCAAACTTTGACCATACATTGGGAAGATACAACATCCACCCAATGCATGGGAAGTTAGGTCTCGACCAAGTTATGAAATATATATATATATTTCATAACTAGGTCGAGACCTATATATATACCGGACAACAGAGTAATTTTGTGAGTTTAGGATAGGTAGAGCAGCATTCAACCCAATGCTAAGGAGATAAAATCTCGATCTAGAGACACTTTCGCGACCTACATTTGGGGTCTTCAACATGTGATTAAGATTTTTCAAGGAGGATGTTCTTTGTATCATTTCCAAGGATATTGAACTTCTTACAGATATATGTAGGCTAGGGAGATCTAACTTCAACTAGGCACTAGGAGATACACTGTCCACCCAATGCATCGGAGGGTTAGATCTTGATCTAGTTATAAAAAAAACACACACACCCACTCTTCTTGATAACATTAAAGTAATCTTGTGACTTTCTGAAAGGGAAAACACCCTTCAACCCAATGCTAGGTAGATAAAATCTCGACCTAGCTGCGAGGAGACATCCTCTTGACCTATGTTTGGAGTATCCATCATATGATTAAGATTTGCTGAGGGGGAGGATCCTTGTGTCATATTTATGGAGGACATCTCTTGGCCTAGAGTTGAGGAGACATAATCTTCACCTGCGTCTAAGAAGATGGTTTGTCAACCTAGCCTTAGGGAGAGAGGTTCTCAACCCAATCCTGAGGGGTGAGGAGTCATCCTTTGTACCTCGTGGTGTAAGCACTATCCTAATACTTCCTCTTATAGTCGTCAAAGAACCATCAAAGTACATATCCCGCTCTTGGCTTTCAGTTGCAATGAGTTAGGATTCTTCGTTGAATTTTCCTAGGATGGCATGTGATATAATCTCTTCATGTTGAGATAGAAATTAAGTTGAGAGGTTTGCAAGGGCTTGAGATTGATAACTTTTAGGAGAATGTGATATTGTGCTTTCCAAGTGAAAACAATTTGGCTTTTCTTCTGGAAAGAGTTGGTTTAGTGAGGAGATACTTTATTGGATCATACTTTGCCACTAGGAGCAGTCAAGCAACCTGTGAACTAGAAGATAGCTTCGAAGCCTCTAAGTGACAAACATGAGTGATTCTCTATTGTCAAATAATTAACTTACTTCCATGTAAGGATCTACTCAATAAATTGGGCATTACTACTCACCTGCTTTTTGCGCTAGCTAAGCCCCATCGAGTTCTTTGTAGAAAGTGAGATACAACCTCATAGGAAGGTCCTTGATTGGCAAAATGATTGCATCCAGGGCAGCCTGAATCCTTTTTTCTCTATCAAAGGCCTCATCCGTCTACTCAAAGAGAACTTATTCAATAGAATTTGAAACGACTTGCAAAATTTCAACGAGGGCTAGGATGAATCTCTTGATGTATGACACCTTACCAATGAAACTCTTGAGCTGTTTCTAGTTCATAGGAGAAGGCATTTCCATAGTTGTCAAATCGAGATTCGAATCTTGAATCGAAATTCTAATTTTGGGATCGAGAATCGATTCGAATCGTATCGTACGATTTGGTACAGATTTCCAAAATCAACTTTAAATGACGTGCATATATTGATATACAAACAACAAACAAAATAATAAATACATTTAAATTTTGATGATCAAAAAAACATATTTCGCATGTGTATGCTTTTGCTAAACAAATGAAAAGTAAGAGAATGAATTAGGAAATATTAATAAAACAATGAACTCTATACTGTTTAAGAGAAGGAATGAAGAAAAAATAATAAAATGTTGAACTTTTAGTGTTTATAAACAAATAAAAATAATAATATTTCATGCATATTCTTTCTCAGATTAAATAAAAAAAATAATTAATCTGAGAAAAATGATAATAATTGAAAAAACAAAAAAACCAACTTTTGAATCTTAACAACACAACAAAACATAAGTACCACCTCGGCCGGTGAGTGTTCTGCTCTTCTTCTCAATTATAGAGCATTATACTCCTAGAGTGAAGAATAGTTTTGTGAAAGGCAACATAAGACCTAAAGTTTTATTATCTCCCTTTTTTAGCACAAAAGTGACGTGGACAAGGAATGGAAGGCAATTTGAGTAAAAATAAAAACAATACAAAAAAGAAATGTTGTTTTTGGGGTTTTAAATTAGTTAGGTTTCTCAGGCTATGGTAGGTCCAGAATTGTGTGAATCAATAGATTCAAATTGATTCGTTTGATTCATGAGCTATATTGATAGGTTTGGCAACGAATCAATTGTTTTTAGATTTTCTAGTAAGATTCAAATATATTTGGTGTGGAATTGATATGAATAGTATGAATCAAATTGCGGATCGTAAGATTCTAACAACTGTGGGGATTTCTAGAATCATTTTCACTTTAGAGGGACCAAGGTCAATTCTCTCTTAGTGAACCACGGAAACCCAAAATTTTCTAAATGAAACTTCGGATGCACACTTGATAGGGTTCATCTCAAAGATAACAAACTTATCCTGATTCTTCTCCAAAATCTTGTCTAAATCTTCCTTAATGATGTTGGGGGTAGAATTGGACATGATGGGTGTTAAAGGAGAATGGCTGAGGTTTGGATGGTCATGTGAAGTGGATCCCCCATTTTGATCTTGTGGAAGAGGTGTAATGATCAATGGAGGTATTAGGGACTATCCCTTTGAAAGGTGGTATCTGAGAGACCATTGGGGGGTTTGAGGTAGAAGGATTTTTTTGGGTTGGTGGTGTGTCTTTATCATGCCTCTTGGAAACAGGGGGACCAATAGAGTCATTGTTCCCACTTGGAGGTAATTTGGTATAAGGGTTCAAGGCAGTTCCTTAGGTTATGAAACTGAGGTGGGTGTGAGAGTTTTTGACTAATAGTATCAACTACTTAATCATCAACTGCTACATGTCTCTGTCCAATCTTGGCACGCACGCCCAGTTTTGACCTCCTACAAGAATGCAAATGTAATATAATTAATAATTAATTTAATTGTTATGCACATGCAAAGTTGATGTTGGTCAATTTCATTATCTTGAGCATAATGGTAATTTTACACATTTATAATTTAAATGTGATGAAATGGAGTCACGATGCGCTATGTTACCATGTATCATTTATATTGTTCTTCTCCCATTGGGTTCATTGCATTTCAGTGGGTCTCTGGATCTGGACACTAGCATGTGGTTACCCACTTCTGGTGCGGAGCACTGTTTGTTGCTTTACCTTTTAGAGTTTAGAGCTTATATGTGTTCTCATGTGATCAATATGCTAAAGTTGTGGCAGAGCATTGTGGAGTTGGGAAAGTTCACAACAGTCTAGTACCTTGTTCAGTGGTCACTGAGGATTAGTCTAATCTGGATCTTCCTAATAACAATCCAACTGAAAATATCTGCAAGCAAAATTATCAAAAGTTCAAACTATGATTTTTAATGTAAACTACATCACATGTTTCATTAACCCAGCTGGCACAGATGAGATCCCACTGAAGAATTACAATTTTTGAAATGTAGCTGTTGAAGGAGAATTGGAGGCTGCCATCTTTAAGGCGGGTGGAATCCGAGATAGTAATTTTGGAGATTTGGACAAAATCAGATGGGCCAGAAGTAGCCGGACTGATAAAGGAGTATGTTGCATCTTCATTGGTTTTATGGTTTGCAGTTGCCTTAATTGTATTTTATTCTGTTTGCTGTTGTATTAAAGCTTCTTCTTCTGTAGGAAAAATGTTATTTGCCTTTGTATTTGCACTGCATATTTATTACGATGCAGAAGTGCTAATTCCTTGAATTGCTCTTTTGGGGAAAAAAATTCTAGGTTCACTCCTTGGCAACAATGATATCCTTAAAAATGGAAATTCCTGAAGTTGCTTGGAAGGATGACCTGAATGGAATTGCTCTTGCAAATTGTATTAATTCTCATCTACCTAAAAATATTAAAGTTTTCAGCATTTTACCTTCAAAAAGGTAAGGCCCTTTTTTTCCTATGCAAAATTTCTAGTTCCTTAACTTTTATGTGCAATAACTAATGAGAAATGCTTCTCATTTTAAGTTTCACTTATCATAGACATGCATTTACATGTGAACTTTTGCACAATGGTTGCTATCAAGAAGGCTACAGCACCATCCACTCCCGACCAACCCCATTAACCACCCTATAACCACCACCCAAAAAGAAAAGGCCTTGCAATGAGTGCAGCTACTTAAAATGTGACATCTTGAAAGTTGTATTATTATTTCTGCTATTATTATTATTATTCTTATTCTTATTATTATCTTTATTTCATGTATTATATGCAAAAAGCAAGATTTCCTGGTTACATGGAAATATGGAATATGTATTATTATTATTATTATTTTATTTTATTTTATTTTCATGTATTATATGCAAAGAGAGAGATGCCTGGACTAATCAAATCTTTGATCAGGTAACAAGGGAAAAACTAAAAAATTTCGGATACCATTCTGGATGTGTGAAGTACTCAAGAGATGAGTCATCACTAGTGCCATTCGTGCAAATATCTTATGTGAGCAATGAATTGATTAAGCAATGGACTTTACAAATGCCAATGCTTAAAGAAAAATTACAATACCCTGGGATATTATGAAGATGATATGTATGTTCCTTTCATCCATGGTACTTAGAAATTGAGATATTGTCCGACGTTCCTTTTTGTCGGGGTTCCACAATCCCCATTGTCATTTATGATGTTGGGTAGGATGCCAGTCTTGACCTGCTGTCACAATGTTCCTTCTTATTTCTAGTTGCTTTTTCATCAGTATTTTCCTTAGTTTAAAGTTTATCAATCATCTCCATTCCATTTCCCATATCACATTCTCTAGATTCATGTCAGCACAAACCTTCCAGTTCCATTTCCCATGTCAAACTCATAATCTCAATCACGTTCCTTTTACTGGGATCTATGCTTTTTAACTGCTCAATATGCCCCCTTGGTATGTTTTAAATGGCTGAAAAGGTTTTGTTTAGTCATGGAAAAATTGGGTTTTGTAATTTCTTTTAATAGAATTACCTATAGACTGGAAGTCATGCTTGTTTCAAGACCTTGACCTGGTGCACAGAAGTGCTCTAAAATATTTTTGGATTCATCTTTTTTTCATGGTCTTCCAAAGGATATAAAAGAAAGTTGCCACATTCACTTGACCAATTGTTTATTATTTTTGTGGAGTTGCCAAGCAGAGCTTCATTTTATTTGCCTACCTAATTGTCCCAGTACTTATTTAAAGTCTTCTATTTTTCTCGCTTGTTTACAGGAGCTTTGATCCTAGAAGGGAGTGTAACCTTCGGAAGTACTCTTATCTTCTTCCAGCCGAAATAATTGGAATAAGAAAAAGCTTCAGCAGAGCTGAAATTGAATATCATATCTCAGACTTCAACAATATATTGAATGCTTTTGAGGTATATATGTTTGCACATGCATGCATATATTTTCCTTTTAAATGAAATTCCTTTCTCCTTTTGTGGTTAAATTTGGTTCATACTGGCACCTAATTGAGTTGCCTCAAGTATTAGGGACTTGTTGCATGACCTTAGTTTGCATGTTTCTGTTTTAACCCTGTGGTATGCCATAAGCTCCAAGGTGGCTTTATTCCACCAAAGCAATATGTGGGTTAGTCAACAAATTGTCAGTCTAGGTCATATTTTACCATTCTGTCATCTGACATTTGTCCAGTCTAGGTCATATTTTACCATTCTTTCATTTGACATTTCTCAATATAAATGTCACGAAGAATGCAAAAATAATGATATCTTCTATTTTATTTAGAAAAAAAATCTGCTGAACAAAAAGTTTTTTTGGAGAAATATTTTTCTCTGCTATTTGCCCTAATTTATAGGAGATCTTTCCATCTTATACTTTTTGGCAGTTTTGCCTTGATGTTATTCATTGTTTACTGCAATTATGGTTTGTGGCAGATATCATTTGTTCATTCCTGTTTTGCTTGTACAATGCAATTTGCAGGGAGAGTATCCTTTCCATAACTATACCATAAGGTCCAAGTACAGGAAAAAATTCTCCACAAAACAATCTTTTGGAGAGGGCCATGTATGGATCAGAGCCAGATCATCCACCAGGTCATCAATTTCTGAGTTTGAGGAAAGTGGAGAAGAAAGTTTGGGAACTGATGGAGTGATAAAAGATGATAATGATGACGATGATAATCAAAATTCTGAGTCCAGCTTTTATGATGATAATCTAGTTGAAACTTGTGACAAGAACAGGAATGATTCAAATGAACAAAGGTCTGCTTTAGTTGTTCGTGCAAGATGGCTACATGAACCTGATGAGGCAGACAGAATTTGTGCATCCCACTTTAGAAAAATTTCTTGCTGTTGTTGTGGAAAGCTGGAGAATTGGCATGGATTAAATTTTATTGAGCTCTCCATATGTGGAGAATCTTTCATGTTGCATCAAGTAAGTCTCTGGGAAATTCAATCTTCGTTCTTCTCTTCATATTCCTGTTTACCTTTTATTTGATAAAGGAAAGCTTAATAAGAAGACAAATGGACCTATAAAAATTTAATGGAGAAGAAGTCTTTGAGGGAATATGCAGATTGCTTGAAATGACTGGGGAATAGCTCTGTGAGGGCCCAACATAAATCAGAAACACTTCGTGCTGGTTCTCGTAGGAAATTAAGCACTTTGAAAGCATTTTAAAAATGAGATAACCATTGCATTAACTAATTTCATTCCAATTAACCAAACAGCCTCTCCACACATGGCATAAAGCTGTGTACATTAGACCTTCCCCTGGTATGGGAGCCTTTAGCGCTAGGTTGCACTAGGCTGCCCCCTTTTGTCTAGAGACCAATGTTGAATTGATGCCTTAAATAAGTTCTTTGAAGATATATGCCATTTAGAGGTTGGACAGAGAAAACCTGATGGCGTATTATTTAACTTGCATATGGTCCTGGGTGGAGCTGTGGAGGTAAATGACAAAGAAGGATTCATGCTGTGAACAGCTGTTTTTGGGTTGAGTTGGGCAGGAAATACATGTCCAGGCTGGTCGCATTATCACCTTTACTAATGTTAAAAGGATGGCATTTCAGCCATTATTTATCATTCTAATGGGCTTTGTGTCATTTTTCCTTGATATTTCTTCTATAAATCCTTCCATTACATGTTCTTTAAATTTTTGCTTTGATTGTAGACAAACCAGTTGTATTGCTTAAAAATGTAAAATAAATTGTCTTAGATTGTAATTACCATGGTGCACAAGTGTATAAATAAAATGGTTATTTACTTATAATCATTGCAATGACCATGCTTTCACTATCTTAAGTGTTATTGCGTCAATCCTCACCCAAGATGTTACACATATCCCATCTTCCAATGCTGCACACGTCTGTTCTATGCAAAATTTAATCATGCATGCTTGTGGTAGCCATTTGATTATTCTTTGATTCTTGTACTGAACTGACAATTGTGCTTATTGTTTCAATCTTCTATAACCTGTTTTTTGGTATTATTTGTTTGCTCAACTGGACATGAGTTAGGGAAAAGCAAATGCTTATTGTGTTCCCACTATTGATGCATTTAGCATTTAATGTAGTACGCTTGTCTAGATCCGCAAAATGGTCGGGACTGCTGTGGCAGTTAAACGCAAACTGCTCCCAAGAGATATCCTGATGCTGTCGCTAGCCAAATTTTCACGGATTGTCCTACCTCTTGCCCCACCCGAAGTTCTTATTTTGAGGGGAAACAATTTTTCATTGAGATATCAGCCTGGCAATGTCACAAGACCTGAAATGCAGACATTAGTAGAATCAGAAGAGATCCTCAAGTCTGTTGATGACTTTTACACATGCACTGTCTTGCCACAAGTCTCAAAATTTTTGGACCCTTCAGAACCTCCATGGAAGGAATGGGTTGAGAAATTGGATATGCACACTAGTATTCCTGATGCGGAGTTGGAGGAAGTCAGGAAAGCTTGGAAATTGTGGAAGGGCAAGCTAGAAAGCCTAGCCAGCATTCCTTTAGTCACAAATTAATGTGTGAAAAAGCAGGTAATCTTTTTACTCATGATTGTGGCAGTTATGCATTTATGCCCTTGACTGACGGTCTTGCTTTCCTGTCAATTAGGTGTAATTCCTTAATTTTGTAGCACTCCCCTTTTGATTACATGCCTAATTCTATCATGCCAGATCATGGTCATAAAGAGTCAATACTTCTATCATTCTGCCAAACGAAAAAGAACTAGACAATGCTAAAATGTGCCTGATTATTTGGCAGAATGACACGAAATTTCTATTGAAGTGTTTCCCCATGTTTCAATGTAAGAGGGCCTGGGAGAAACTCTGCCATCTAATCTTTTCTGGAAGCAACCTAGAAAGAAATACAAATCATCCATATAATATAGGGTCCTTTTGGAGCAGCTTTGGAGCAGAAGTAATTTCTCACCTCATAGAATTATTTATGAGCAAGCACACATCATTTTAGTTGGGAAGTGATTTAGATCTATAGTTTACTGTGGAGAGCTTCAACAAATTGCTTTCATCCTGATTAATATTACTTTGAAAATCAAGTTCCAGTTCCAAGGATGTGATTAATGGATTTATCAACTGAGATCTTGAATGTTAGCCTATGAATAATTTTGCACTAGGAAACCACCTTAACTGAAAGTTGCCCAAAATGGGTACCATTTGCTTTGTGCATACATGAATTTGCTGCAGTTGAGTTGCTCTTACGACTTGCTCTTTTTTGTAGATGGAATTCAGTGATTTAGGTGCATGTTTGGGATGACTTGTCAAAATAACTTATGTGACTTTTAACTCAAATAATAACATTTTTTTTTTGAAAATATTTTAGCTTAGTTTGAAGTTGCATGAGTAGTTTTTGTAAGTCATCTTGAATGCTCTATGATTGGAGCAGTTGGGTCTGGTGCAAGGAGGGTTTGCAGAATTGCAAGGGAAGAAATGAGCAGCTGGGTCTGGTTCAGCAAGTAGCAGGAGCAAGTAGCACACATGGTTTAATCTTTGGCCCATTTGTAAAGAGCTAGAACTTTTCCTTCTTAAGTTATAATTCAATTACCAACAAATTTTAGCTCAAAGCATGTTGTACCTTTCCATTTATGTACTATTTGCATGCACTTGTAGTCCTTGTTTACAACTTAATATTCAATTTTTGAACCAGGATTTTTTGTAGCTTCAAAACTCTGCAAATAGAACCTCTCTCTCTCTCTCTCTCTCTCTCTCTCTCTCTCTCTCTCTCTCTCTCTCTCTCTCCAATCTATTGTGTTTATTAACATTTATGTAGTTTCAAATTCAAGGCTCGGAATGCAGTTTGAAGGTTCTATGATGTCCACAGAAAATGTGAATCTAATACTTGGCAACTGAATCATCACATTCATCTTATATGACCCTGATAAATAATTCTATGACAGAACAATATGGATTTCGAAAAATCCATAAGTTCATATTTGTATCTACCCAACTCGCTTATCTGTAGTGTTGTAAACGAGCCAACTCGAGCCGAGCTTTGTTGTTCAAGTTTGTTCATTAAATTTTTAACTGAGCTCAAGTTTGAGTCAAGCTCAGACCGAACTATAATATACTTGCTCAAGTTTGTTTATTATCTAAATGAACGAGCTTACGAGCCTTTACTAAACTGAGCTGCTGAGATTCTTATTAATAGTTTGATTCTTTTATGGCCTCTCAGTTTGAGAGAGAAGAGGGAATTTATTTTTTTCTTTGTTTTAGGCAAAAGGGTCAAAGGGTATCTTACTAATACTGCTTTGAAGTTTTTTTGCCTCATCAAATAAACCTATTAGCCTTATCACTAAATTAATGTTAAAAAGTTTGAGCTAAATAATCCTATGCAAGAATAGTCCTGACTTTTAAGTTTAATGCATTCTATCAAGTTAATTCTACCTTCTTTTACTAGTCCATAAATTGTTCTAATTTAAGCATATTAAACGAGTCCAAATTGAGCTTATAATCCAGCTGCTCAAGAGTCGAACCCATTCATGTTTAGGCTCGACTCATTTATCAAACGAGCAACAAAATTTGGATTGGGAATTGCTCATAATGAGCGAGCCTGAACAAGTTTTTACCAAGCCAAACTTTTGAGCCACTTGCGAGTAATTTAGTTCTTTTGCAGCCCTACTTATATGCACTTTATATATATATAAAATAAAAATCTTGTCAAGATTTGCTCCGACATATACTCCAAAAGAGGCTCTACAGTTCCCTAAATAGCAAAGTAGAGCTCTCTAAATAGCAAAAAGTTTTAATCTTCGTATCGTAAAATGTAATACAAAATTATATTCAAATTTGTTCAAATTCACTTAAATCCAAATCCAAGATCCAAAATTCAATCTCCAAAACACACCGATTGTGCGTTTGAATTTTCAAAATAAAATAAAATGAAAAGTATTTAGCACTTCAAAAGAAAAGAAAAGAAAAAAGACAAATAAGAAGCAATTACCTATCATGAAAATTAAGTTGCACGATTTTAATGGATCTCTGGGTTATTTCCTTTTGAAAACTTTTGCAATCAGAGTCACTGGTTCAGTACAATTGGCTTTATATATAAGAGCAAGGAGGTCTTCACCCCCATCAACAGTTGGCGTAAACTTTGTTAAAGAAAGGCTAAAAAGCAAAGGACAAAGAAGAGGGGAAAAAGAAACAAGTTCACCATAAGAACATATCCCAGCGCTTTGGATTATTCTTACTGGCTAATTAATTGCACTCCAATTTTGAATTGCTTGCGACACTGCTTGTTTCACCATTTGGGCGTCTACTTCCTCAGTGCATTTTCCTTGAATATTATTATTGTCCTGTAACATAATCACATAGTTTAAGTTAATTTAAACCAGTTAGTAAACACTAAACAGAGAGAGAGAGAGAGAGAGAGAGAGAGAGAGAGAGAGAGAGAGAGAGAGAGAGAGAGAGAGAGAGAGAGAGAGATGTGATATATATGTGAGTGCACATCGATAACTCACTACGACGTTTCCTTCTAAACATTTTTACTTGTCCTCAAATGAATAGTTTTAACTCTTTGGTTACAAAAATATACGGCCCCTTATATTTGTGAGAATCTCAAAATACGTACCCATATACACATAAATGTACAAGAGTGTACCCCAGCTCAAAATTACAATATCTATATGCATCGTACATTGAGCTTTTTACCCATAATGTGTGAAACTTTTTCCAAGCTAATTTTTAATTTTTTTTTTTAATGATCGGGAACCTAGGGTTGGCGGCTGGGGCCTTTCGCATCCAAACCTAGGGTGAACTGACCATATTTGCCATAACTAGCACAAATAATCTAGAGATGATTCGATGAATAATCGAATTTAGGACATCTTTTAGTCGCTTATTCGCTCTTAAGCCACACCCTGACGGGTCAAATTCTAATTAAAAGATTTCAGGCTAAGAATGAGTATGTGCCTCTCAAAATGCATATGTATGTGTGTCAAGTACATCTCAATAAGACATAAGAATTATTTTGCACTATGTATGTATGTATGCATAGACTTACTTTTCCTCCAAGTGCTTGGAGATGGAAACCGGATGAACAGGAAACCCTAGCTTGGAAAACTTCAAGTCCTAGCTCTTCAAAGGCTTCCAATATGAACACAAGCAAGCCGTGGCAATCACTCTTCTCACTAGCCACATTAATCACAAACCCTTTTTCCATTTCTTCCACTTTAATTTGCTGAAATAATTAAAAATTAAAGAGTTATTAATTACAAATACTAATCCAATAAAGATAGACACATGCAATTAATTAATGGGAAATTAAATTAATTAGTAATTACATACCACCTCGCTTGCTGCCGCAGTACTGATATCTTGATTCAATCTTTCCACTTTTTGCTTCAGCTCTTCTATGTATTTGGATGCATCTGATATAATTGAGCCTTTGCTTTGCTGCATACATTACGTATATATAATTGCAATTAACTAATAATTTCGAAACTTGAAAATAATTAATCGAGAAACTGCTGTGGAGAAATATTCAAGGCAGAGAAGCAGAGAAGAATTATTCATTTTCTTTTTTAATATTTACAAAGAGAAACGATCCATTAGTAATATTGGGAATATTAAGGGACGTATGAAGAACTTGAGCAAGAACTAGCTCGCTCTCTCTCTCTCTCTCTCTCTCTCTCTCTCTCTCTCTATATATATATATATATATATATATATATAGCTAGGGGAAGAAATTAAATACAGTAGTGAAAATAATAGGGTGATAATTAATTAAAAAGGTTCACATATACTTATCTATATAAGTATATAGCTCCTAGCTAGGAGAGATCATAGAGCGATAAGTAAACTGCAGGAAATGAATAAGCGCTATATATGTAGAGAGAGAGAGAGAGAGAGAGAGAGAGAGAGAGAGAGTTACTGCATGAGAGTTAGTGATTGATCGAAGCAGCTGCAGCTTCCTGCTCATGGCTGCTGCTTTCTTGGGTTCTCTAGAGACCATCTCTCTCTCTCTCTCTCTCTCTCTCTCTCTCTCTCTGTGTTTGCTGGCAAGCTGTTCTAAAAGAGACTAGGAATGAATTTGAGGTAGAGAAGACATAAGTTGCCTTAAAACAATGGAGAATGCACAAACTGTGGGCATGAAATTCCCAAATTACCCTTCTAGGTATAGTTGCATTCCTAACATCAACATCATGAAAATAAATAAATAAATAAATAAATATATATATATATATATATATGTAATTTATAGGGGAAAAAGAAATTAATCAGGAAAAGAACAAAAGTATAGCTAAGTTGTGCGTGTAAAATAAAAAATTGAATTTTACTTCCCATATATATATATATATATATATATATATCCCATATTGCGTTAATGATGCATATTTTAATTTTTGGATCATAATTTCTTTTTTTGGAATTAGGCTACTTAATTATAAGATATTCTGTCCAATTTTGAACAGGGCTTTTTAAGTTTAATTAATAAATATATGTCAACCAAAATTTATATTTTATTGCAGATTATTAATTCATGTAATAACAGTGATAACTAGTTGATCTTAAATCAGTTGCCAAATCTTAAATGGTTTAATTAAATAATTAATTAAGTAGATGAAATGAAGAGAGAGAGAGAGAGAGAGAGAGAGAGAGCATATTGAAATATAGGTTTCATCAATACTCAATTAGTATGATAGTGAATTAATATAAAATAGTAACATATTGAAACTGAAATATAGGTTGAGTGATTTCTTCAATATGGTATATGTCATTAATATTTCTTTAATATAGTAGGGTTTTCTAAGGGATATATTATACAGTGGCCTAGATTTTGAATTAGAGAATTCATATTCTTAGTTGCAATCAAAATTTAACACAAGTATAGGAATATATGCACGCCCCTTCAAACCACAAAGCTTGGGGGTTTATGAGACTATATACACATATTAAACGACCAAAACTTATTTTTTTGAACCTATAACAAACTCATCTATAGAATAACTTTTTAAAAACATTGATGGTGTATCATTTGGTCGATTTCTTCTTAAAAAGTGTATTGTGTCGACATTCGAACGCCTAAGGAAAATGACAGAAATTAAATTAAAGAATGCTAGTGATTTTAAATGTATGTATAAAAAAAAAAAAATCTATAAATCTCTTTGGAGGGGTTGTGTAGTTAAACTTTAATTTTAGTTTAAGATTGGTCTTTAAACTTTAATTTGCAATATACTATCCATTAAATTTTACACATCATTTCAATGTAATCTTTGCATCCGATTATCATCTTAGTCTTCTCTTTGTGTCCTCCTTACACTTATTTATCGCTTTACTTATTCTTTCTACAAATTATATCTAGGAGGTTGTGTTGGGTATTATGGTTTCATTAAACGAAACCCTAAAAAATCATAATGCTTTTGATGCTTTTTTTATTTTTTCACCCTTTAGGGCAACAAATTAAGACTAACAGGGATGTTTTATTTATTTATTTTATTTTTGAAAAGATAATGCTATTCATTAAGGAGAAAGCTTGAGGAAACAATACCTTAGGAGAAAGAACATGATGATTACATCCGAACGCAACAAAAAGCAGTAAAATAAGTTGGAAAAACTGAAGAAAACAGTAGCCGTAAAAAACAACATGCTTCAAACACTTAAAACAGAGAACCACAACATATCTCCCAAACAAAAAGCAACAGCCCAAAAAAAGAATCTAAAATGTGACCGTGGCAGCAGTAGCACAACACAAATAGCGGGCTTGCTTCTTGCTAGTAAGCCAAGATTGTTTCCAATCTGTAGTAGGAAAAGATATGAAGCCGCAGAGAAGCTTACACTCAATCCGAAGAAGCCCCCTATTAACCTCCTAAATCGGACAAAATGCATTGGAATTCTTCTAAATCGGACAAAATGCATTTTAATTTCGTGAATTGAAACAAAACTTTGAGGCATATAATAATATTTAGTGCATATTATTATTAAATTAAAATTTACTAACCATTTTAAAATTACTCGATCCTAATCACGTTGAATTATCATTTATGAAGATTAACCTAAGTATATATTAAGTATCAAGATGTGCAACCAATTAATCAAGAAATGTCACATCACTTATACAATTCCAACTAATTACTTTACTACTGTCATTACTTTAAATATGAAGGCTTGATTTTTCTTTAAATAGTTAATTACCAATGTAACAAGAGAGCTACGAAATTGATATTCAAATATAAATATATATATATATATATATCCTTATCATCATTTAGCTAGCTAGCTAGCTAGAATATGATTGTAGCAATGCATGCATTATTAATTTTGTCATTCCCAAGTACACACACAGTGCAGAATAAGACAAGGGATAAAACATAAATTAACCTGCCTTAGCTTCATAAGAGAGAGAAAGAGAGTTGATGGAATGGTAATTTTTGTGGGGGAAGGGGGAAATGGACGGACGTTTTTTGCATGCATGGAGACGATGATTAGTGAATTATATTAATTATATATATATATTACAGAGAGAGAGAGAGAGAGAGAGAGAGGATGTGGGGGTGGGTCTAAAAGTGGACAAGTACTGCTAGGTGGGAGATGGAGAGGGAGAGGAATCTCACTCGTGATTCAGCTGCTGCCCTTTTCCAATTTAAATAATAAATGATCTACAAAACATATATGCGTCCATGGGTACCATCAAATTAAGCAAGCGTCAAAAACTCCCTCCCTCTCTCTCTTTCTCGCTCTCTCTCTCTCTCGTCCTATGCCCGAATCCTGCCAAGCGCTCCTCACGGGGGTCCTCTCTATCTTTCTCTCTCCCTCCCTTCTTCTTATCTGTCTCAAATATCATTTTCTTCTTCTTCTTCTTCCCCAGCTAATAAATTAAATAAGTAATGGAAAATAGCTCTTCAGTCTAATGGGGAAGGGTGGATTGAGAGTGTTGCCCACCAGCTGTCAACTCGAGCGCCATCACTGTCCCTTCCAGCCTCCTAATTAATCCCACTGCTATGTGGTATCTGTTGCTGCTGTTGCCCTTTTCTCCTAATAGTTATTTTACTTATTTATTTATTTTCATCTCTCGTATGTCGTAGTTCTTAATGGTCAAGTATTTTTAAGTGCATCCAAATCCAAGTATTGCTGAGTAAAGGAAACTGCACGCTGGTGTTCAACTATTTAATCGCGATTAATCATTCTTCGTAAGGAGGAGATCAACTTTTAAGGACATTAGTCCTTCCATACTTAAACTCCGCTACAATAATCTTATTTTTTCCAAGTTAATTCAATTACTTTTCTACTGCACTTCATTATCTGCATATAATCTTAAAATTGATATGGCTTCTTTAACCCTATAGAGGGACTCAGATTGACCTCACCCGTGTAGAATTCTTTGATAAGACCAACTACAAGCATTGGAAAGGACAACTATACTTTTCCTTAAAAATGCTATTAATGGTCTATATTTTATAAATTTCACGACCAAAGTTATGAAGAAAATAATAATAATAATAACAACAACAACAACAATAACAACAATAACAACGTGATACTGAAGTGGAAGAAAAGATAATAAAAAGTGTAAAAACTACATTCTTCGTATGATCAAGTGGAGTGGCAAGTGGTAGATCAGATTTTTCATGCTCTTAATTTTCCATATTACTTTTGTAAGTTGATTCAGAATTGTATTTCTATTCCATGGTTTTCTGTTATGATGCATGACACTTACAGGGATTTCTTCAAGTCAAAAAGGGGTTTGAGGTAGGGGGATCTGTTGTCCCCGTATATTTTCATCATCATGGAAGAAGTTCTTTCTAGATTAATTCAAAAAAAGATGACTAAGAAGCAAATTTTACCGTTTTCGCATCCGAGTGGTGCTCCTATTATATTACATTTAATGTACGCGGATGATATTGTTATATTTGCTAATGCTGGTAAAAAATTTGTTAAACAATTAATGGAGGTGTTCAAGGAGTATAAAAACTGGACTGGCCAAAAGATGAATAAAGATAAATTAGTTATTTTTTTTTCTCAAAGAAGTTGGGTACTCAGAGGAAGGGAGAAATTCTATAAAAGACTGGTTTTATTGAAGGTAAATTTTCTTTTATGTATTTGAGAGTGCCGATCATGGATGGTAAATTGAAGGGCTATCATTTTGACCATTTAATTCAGAAAATCAGTAAAAAAAATTGAGAGCTGGAAAAGTAGATTGTTGTCTCAAGGAAGTTGTCTAGTTTTGTTGAGAAATATGTTTTCGAGTATGTCACTACATCTGTTAGCTGTTTTAAATGCCTCGAAATTGATGATAAAAAAGATACAAGGTATGTTTGTCTTTTTTTTTTGGGAATTTAAGAATGGGAAAGAAATAATGAAATGGAGGGCTTCGAAAAAATTGTGTGTTCTTATAGAGGAGGGGGGCATAGGAGTAAGAGACATTTCGAAAGTGCAACGATCATTGTTTATGAAGTTTAGTTGGCAGTTATTAACACAAAATTCATTATGGGCTAGATTTTTTAAAGTTAAATATGTTAAAGGAGGACATATTGCTCTTTGTAGGTCTTATGGATATGATTCTTCTTTTTGGAAGAAAATTCTGCAGTGTATGCTTGAACTGTTAAGTAAATTTAAGTGGAAGGTTAGAGAAGGAGATGTAAAATTATGGTATGATAAGTTTCTGGATTGGGGACCTTTGTTTTTAGGATTTCCAGATGGTGCACATTCACATATCAAATTAAAAGATTCGCTTATTAATAATGTGTGGGATGTGAAAAATTTGCAAAGGATTCTAGGTTTTAATAAAGTGGAAGAAGTGATGGAAAGAGTTGGAAAACTTAGAAACTCTTCGGACATCCTGCTATGGCTCCCAGAAAAGAATGGTTGCTTTAATACAAAGTCGGAATGAGATGTTATCAGAGTTAGAGTTCCAAAGTTTGATTGGGCAAAGTGAGTTTGAAACAAATGGTTACCGAAGAAAATTGCTATCTGTATGTGGAAGACTGCTTTTGAGTGCTTAAACATTGATGAAAAGGTGAGAAGGGTGGGGATATCACTTGCTTCAGCATGTGATTGTTGTGAGATGAGGCAATTAGAAGATGTGAAGCATGTTTTGAATAAGGGAGATCTTACTGCTGATGTATGGAGGAAGGTTTCGGTGGAGGTGAGTGTTAGTTTGGAGGTTGTGGAGAAGGAGATGTGTGCCTAAAATGGAGGAAAAATTAGAGAGTAGTATAGATGTGTGACTGTGTAATGACCCCGAAAAATGTATATATGATTAAAGCATAATAATAATAATAATAATAATAATAACAATAATAATAATAATAATAATAATAATAATAATAATAAAATAAAAATAAAAATAAAAATGATCATTAAGTTAATATCAATATGAATGTGTTTCTCTGTTAGGATCCTTGATTCCATGTTTGATGCTTAAGAAAGACTTTGTCTTAACAAGTGCTTAGAGATTATTGCGGCTCAGTCGCTTCCTAGAGGTTGACCTGGTCAAAATGGAATTTCATAGGATAAACAGGGTAGACACTGTTTGTTCACGTAAATAAGTACATATACACAAAATAATGTTTTGACTGATATAATTTGTAAAAATATATGATAAAATAATAATAATAATATAGGTATCCCATACGGGGCCCACAAGACCATGTGAGGCCCACATGAGTCTCAAAACTGTGTAGGACCCATAAAACCGTATGAGAACTATTGGAGTTATGTAGAACCCACTTGGGTCTCGAAGTTGTATGGGGCCCACAAGACCATATGAGGCTCACATGAGTTTTCGAAATTCGAACTTAATTCTTTGTCATAAAAAAAAAAAAAAAAAATACTAAAACATAGCTTAAAAATAATAACAATGATAATAATAATATTTTTAAAAAAAATAAAATTAAGTAAATTAATTAAAAATTTATTTAAATGGGAGTGTCGGCAAACACTCCCATTTTCCCCACATGTACCCCCATCCCCATCCCATACCTCCCATCTCTTGCTCATTCCTTGCCAATTCCTTTATTTTTAAAAAATATAATTTCACCCCTCTCCTTACACTTTTACAAATTCCATTTTCTTCCCCAAAATTTTCCTATAAATAGGAAACTCTCAATCTTCATTTTTACAAAAAAATTTCAAAGGAAGAGAAGGATTAGTGAGTGAAAGAACTAGTGGTGGAGGGAGATTTTTTTTTTAATTAAAATTCTCACTCACTCACTCTTTCCGATCTCATTTTTTAGAAATATTCGTTGTGATTGTATCACAAGGTTAAGTAAGAGGTAAGTAAATTTTGATTATGTTAGATTTTTATTAAAATTTATACCTGAATTTATTTGTAAGTAAATTTTGATTATGTTATATTTTTATTTAAAATTTATACCCGAATTTATTTGTAAGTAAATTTTGATTATGTTAGTTATTTTTATAAAATTCTCGCGAATTTATTTTTATGCATATTTAATTATACCAATTTTATCTTTAATATACTTGCGTTTATTTTTTAGTTAAGAAATGTTCTAAATCCCTCGAGTATTTTACAACATTAATTTCTATTTAAGAAAGGATTTTTTTACACGAAAATTGTGTGGCATGAGTTTATTTTTACGTTACATATTTCACGAAAATATGAGTAAATATGACATGAGTTGATTTTTACGTTGCGTATTTCACGAAAATATGAGTAAAAAAAATGAGATTTTTATGATATTATTTTAATTGTATAAATTATATAATAAAATGTTTTAAAAACCCCTTATGGCTCAGACGATACTAGAAAATTACGAATGCTCGGTATTGAAGCTTAAAGTTTAAACAAATTAGAGTGCATCCACATTGTTTACAGAGTGGTTTTATATGATAGTAGATTTCTCTTGAGTGTACACTTGGGTCGGACTAGGGTTTAATAGGGAAAATCTCACTTAATGATGATGTACGTTGATTTAGTTTAGTCGGCTAGTTAACTAAGTTCAATCTTCGAACCACACAACTTAGTTATGGGAGTAAACATGACTTACGACTAACATGCCTAAGGGTGGTTTTTTTTTTACAGTATATGCATATACATATTTAATTACTTGTAGTTATTGATGATTTGAAGGAAAAGTATATGTTTATGTGAACATGACCATTTTTGTGCCTAAATAATGATCTAAAGGAAATGTGTAAGGAAAAGTATATAAGTATATAATTAAATATATAGTTACAATTTTAAAGTTAAAAGTTTAATTTAACAATTACAGTATATGATTATAAAATTTTACTGCTGTAGTTGATGGTAAAAGTTTAATGTAGAAATTTTTAAATTCTCATTTATTTTAAAAGTAGTTTTGAAGTTATAGTATTAAATATTATTTTACGAAAGTATAATATTATGAAATTTCATTTTGGCCACACACTAATAATAATCTTATTTACTTACTGAGCGTCATCTCACCCCAATCGTTATTTTACATTTCAAATGATTTTGAAGAGTATACCAAAAATTTGGCGTAGCAAGTGCATGAGCGAGAGTAGAAAGAGCATAGTAGAACAAAAAATTTAGCATAATATAATTAAAAATATGTTTGTTTATTTTAGAATTTAAAAATTTTCATTTTAATAGTTGAGACGTATATTTGTAATAAAGCTAATTAGTGCTTTGGTAATAAAAATAATTTAGATTTATGTGCGTCCGTTGAAAAGTTTATATGTAGGAATCCACTTGGGTTTGAGTGTAACGACCCAAATTTTTAAATGAAATTTAAATAATAAAGAGAGAAGGAAATAAAAACAAAAACAAAAGGAGGCCGCAGACTTCGTCGATGACAATACATTTGGGGAAATAAAATAACTTTTAAGAAACTACCTAAATTCGTCGACGAACACAGGGTTTCGTCGACGAAGGCTTTAAAGATTTCATCGACGAACATAGGATTTCGTTGATGAAGGCTTAAAGGATTTCGTCGACGAACACAGGGCTTTGTCGACGAAGAATTATCGAGAAGGGTTCTGGAGTCGACTGAATTTTGTCGACAAAGACTAGATTTCGTCGACGAAATTTGTGAAGAACTCATCGACGAAGGTCAGGCTCATCGACGGATTCTGGCGCCTATAAATATGAAAATTCTGATTTTTTATTCATTTTTCACGCTCCTCTCTCTCTCCTCTCTCTCCTCTTCGGTCATCTCACTCTCTCTCTTCGATTTTGGCTCCGCCAGTTGTCGGATCGAAGATTTGAGGCTACCACGATGCTCCTGGCGAAGTTCTCTGTGAGTTTGCCGGAGCGGATCGTTGGGAAAACGAAGTTGGAAATCATCCCTAAGTTGAGGTAAGACTTTTTAAGCCAAATTAGACTTTGTGGTAGTTATATAAATTGATGTACACATGAAAATACTGATGTTTAATACAGGGAGTTTTGAGTTTCAGGGTATTAAGTAGGAAATCCTACAAGGGTTAGGCTAGGAAATTTGAGGGGCTTTCTCAGTAGCCAGGTAAGGGAATAAACTAAAGCAGTAATTTTCCATACATATTATTATTAATTATGAGCACATTTATTTTTTAAAAGCATGTGCTATCTTTGTATATTACATATGAAAGGTATGATTGGGAAAATACTGCTATGATGATTAAAATATATATGTATGTATGAGATGCTGGAAAATCACGATTTTAGAATATGAAGTATGACTTTTAACAGCATATGTGTGGCATGAATATTATTTTACGTGAAATGTATTATGATATGAAGGATTTTACAAACAAAGCATGATTTCAGGTATTATGAAAAGATGAGTTATGTTGTGATGAATTTGACGAATATATGATAAATGATTTATTTTCAGAATATATATATATATATATATATATATATATACCTGAAACGATTTTGGCGCGAGACCATGTATTTATGTTATTGGCACGAGGCCATATTTATGTTATCGGCACAAGGCCGTATTTATGTTTCGGCGCGAGGCCGTATTTATTATGTTATCGGCACGAGGCCGTATTTATTATGATTTTGGCATGAGGCCATATGTATGATTTTGGCATGAGGTTGTATCTATGTTTTTGGCATGAGGCCATGATGATATTATGTATATTCATGTATTATATGTTATTACAGTCAGGATGTTAGTTTAGTTCAGTTCAGGGCTTGGTATCGTAACTATATGTGTAGATCAGATATTTACTTCAGATTAGTGCAAACTGTCCCACGAGGGGATAGGAGATGGATAGTCGATATGGCTTTCAGTAGAGTGTGGACGTCCGCCTGGCAGTCCGGACCAGGGTGTGGCAGGCCCATCGTACTTACAGACATGTTTGATTCGGCAGTGGTGGGCCACCCATTGTAGGGTCCCGCTTTCGGGCTGCACAACCCATCATAGGGGGTAATACATGACATTAGCTAGCTATTCATCCTGGGTATATTTTCAGTACTACAGTTACAAAAAATGTTTTTATGTATGTTATTACAGTGATAACAGATGCTTATGTATGTTATGATTTATTAATAAATATGAAAGTACATGATTATCGAGTATGATATTATGATTATTTCTAGAATTATGAAATATGTTGACCCTATGGGTCATACCCTGTTTTGATTATGACAAATACTCTAGTATTTAATGGTTTGATGAGTTTGTGTGCAGGACCGATCGAACGTATAATATGGTGCATGCACACGACACATGAAGTGAAGACCTGAAGACCTTATTTATGTTGTATTGTAATTTAATCATTCATTTGGGTCTGTAATAGTAATTAGGAGAACATGGTCTGTAATAATTAGTACCTTACCTGCATGGAAGGATCGATAAACTCAAGACCATAGATGGACTTTAGGGACCGACATCAGATTTTTTCGGTGTTTTGAAAAAAGGTTTAGAAATGACCCTAGGACACTCACTTATGCATATATATAAATGTTCATTTAAATAGAGTGTTTGCATGCTTAAATGGGACAAAAATGCTCTAAATGGGTACTTTCGGTCGACCTTACTTCATAGTACAAATACACCCGGTCGACCGAACCTGGACTAGGTCAACCGTTTGACCACAGTCCGGTCGACCGAGTCAATTTTGTACTCCAACTACCTGGTTGACCGAGGGTCCTCGGGAGATGCCCCAACGGTCTGGTCGACCGAACCATTTAGTTCAAAATCTCTTGGTCGACTGAACCGCGCTAATTTGAAAAATCGCCTATCCCGGTCGACCGACCATTTAGTTTAATTTTCTCCTGGTTGACCGAATCTCAAAAAATTGCCCTTGACACATATATACGGTCGACCGAGCCTTCAGTTCAAAATCACCCTAGTCGACCGAACCATTTGAGTCCTGGTCGACCAAAACAATTCTGGTCGACCGGACCTCTCGGGTTGCCCCTTAATTTTTACCGTGGTTAATATTTTTAAACGGGGTCAACTTGGTTAAAATATAATAAAACTTTCCTAATAATCCCATATGTGTCCTTAACGGTTATATTTTAAGGCTATATATACCCCCTCATTTGGAATAATTAGCAAGAGATTAGCAAATATAATTAGCCAAAATCCTCTCAATCTCAAAAAGCCCATATTTCATATTCAAGCTTTAAACTCCTACTCTTACTCATTTATATTGCACATACCTCATTGTAAGAGTATTCTTGTGCTTATCTCACCTAGCTTAAACTCTCTTTTGGTTGTTTTATTTGTGATCTATATCTCATAGAGAGTAAGCTACAAGTTCTCCTAAGGGGCTTCATAAATAAGTCTTCCATAGGAAAACTTCCTTGGGCTTCTGAGTTTTGCATTTTCATTGCGATACTCAAGAATTCATATTGAGTTTTGGTTGCAATCGTTTTTCAAATATCTCTTGTGATTTATCTTAAGAAAAATATTTTGAGATATTTGCTTGTGTGTTGAAGATCTTTGTTACTCTACTTTTTTATTGAGAATATCTTCTTAATACAAAGATCAAATAAATATTTTTGCAAACCATCTTTGAATATTTTTTGTGGTTTATATTGAGAAATATTATTTGTTGAGATATTTGAAGTGTGCTTGTGATCTTTGTTTGTGCATTGTGACTAAAATATTATTTTGATACAAAGATCATACCATTTACACTCTCACGCACTGATTGTTATATTTGCATAAATATTTGAGAGTAAACACTTAGACTACATCGAGCTTATCAAATCCTATCTTTTGGTAGTGTATTGATTATATTGTGCATAACTGGGTACATATCTGCTTTACATGAAAGGACAATCACTGTACCATTTGATTGTATTTCAAATCTATTGTATTTCCAGGCATGGGCCTGAAGAGGGAGACTAGCCCTGGAATAGTCCTGGATTGGCTTAGACCCGGTTAGGAAAGCTAGGTGCGTCGTCCTGTTAAGGCGTGTACGTTGAGGTCAGCCCCGCTAATTGACCTGGTTAAGGTTGAGGTCAGGCCTGTGTTAATTTGACCTGGTTGTAAACGGTGCCACTCCACCCTTAAGTGAGCTATTAGTGGAATCCTCTGGCTTGCGAGTTAGAGGCGGGGACGTAGGCACTGTTGGCTGAACCTCGATAACATATCATGCGCGTTCATTTACATTTCCGCAATTTACTTACTCCATGTGTATGTTATATTGTGAATGATTAGGTTTACATTTGCATAGACAGACCCTAGGTTAAGTAATACTGTTTATCTGGTTTAACCTAGGCGATAAATTTTACATATCCAATTCACCCCCCCTCTTGGGATTGCACCAAAGCTAACAAAATATACTGTATATGTATAAGCACTTTAAATGTTCATGTTGTCACACAGCTGTATTTAGTTTATTTTCCCTTACTGAGAAGTGTCTCACCCCCAACATTAACATATTTTTCAGGAAACCCAGAGAAACCAGCGGGTTAAGGCCGCTGTTGAGTGAGTGGAGCTTCCCTACTAGAAGGGTAAGCGTTGAACTAGGACTAGGAGATTTTTGTTCTATGGTCCTAGTGTTGTTTTTGTTTTTTGGAGATTGTACATATAAACAGTATATTGATGATATAGTAAACTCTGGTATTATGTTTTATGTTTGGATGTTGAGATTTTACGTTTACTGCTGCTAGGTTTTTCGCTGTGTTTGACAGGTGTCCACGCTACTCACGGGTTCGGGTTGACCATTTTATTTATTATGTGATATTTTATGTTTATAAATTGAGGGACATTACATTGAGTCCTTATAGGCTGTCCATTAAGAATTGGGCGGGGGTTTTGTGTAAGAACATGACAGTTATGGATCATTTAAATGATGTTGATGTTCGGATATTGTAGAATCTGGAAGTGCATATTGTGAATAAAAAGAATAAAGGTATACAAGGTGTGAGATGGCTAAAACCGAGGCAAGGGAGGTTGAAACTAAATTTGGATGGGAGCAGTTTGGGAAACTCAGGGCCGGCGGGTGGTGGTGACATCCTTAGAGACTGTACAAATTCTTTTATTTTTGGTTTTTCAAAATATTTTGGTTCTTGTTCTAATAATGAAGCTAAATTGAGAGCAGTGATGGAAGGAATAAAACTTAGCAAACAATTGAGTCATACCAGCATTGACATTGAATGTGATTCGAATATCATAGTAAATTGGATAAGATCCAGTAAATGCTCTTTATGGTATTTTTGAAATTTTTGGGAGCAGCTTATTGGTTTATTGGAGGGAGTAGATTTTTCTATAAATCATTTGTAAAGATAAGGGAATAAAGTGGTAGATGCTTTGTGTAACGACCTGCTTATTTTACCATATATTTTTTTTTCATAATAATATCTAATATAATAATAGTATCCATATAAAAGTCCTGTCAAATCATAATTCACCTGGACCCAAGGGTACCAGGGAGAAACCTAAAACACATTGTAGATTCCTAAGCAGCAGGAAAGGTAAAATCATATACAAGTCTAAATGTCCAACCAACACAATACTAGAGTTTACTACAACCGTCATAAGAATATACACATCCAAAAAATATCCAAAATGAGTCCTATGTCGCCACCCAAAAATCCGTTTGACCCTAGTAAAATGACTTACCCTTCGGGTAGGGTAGGACTATCAAGCTCTAGTGCTGCGAAACTTTATTCGCTCTCCTATTTGGGGCTCCTAAAATGTTTATATAATTTGGGGTGAGACACCTCTTAGTAAGGGAAATAAACTAATACCAGTGTGTGGCAATATGAGTATTTTTATGTTATACATATAAAAGTACATGAACATACTTGATAAAACTATTTGTATCATATCTGGGAAAACATATATTATCATAACATGGTAGAACATACTGAATTTCTATACACGTAAATCATCTCATATAACAATACATAGAAAACATCCTAGATGGTTAGCTGGCTGGTGTCATGTCTTAGCCCCACATGACTGGGTTGTGCGGCTCGATAATGGCTGGCCGACCACTGCTGAGTTAAAAGCAAAAGTCTGTAAGTACGATGGGTCTACCTCTCTTGGTCCTACACCAGAGGGCGCCAACACTACCATAAACCACATCAACTGCCAATCTCCCACTGCCCCGTACGGTAAGCGGTAGCACTAACATAATAATGATCGTAATCATATAGTTACGGTACCGTGCTTCGTGAAAGCCTAAACCAAGCCAACTAGGTTCTGATAACATATAACATATTTCCAAATAATGATACATCGCTATTTCATAATAATAATAATTGTCAAGTTAATATCTTCATATAATTTTGCATAACATATCATAAAAATCTTCGGCCCTTACGTTGGTATATCATATTTTATAAATCACGGCCCGTACGCTGGTATTGCATATCATAAAACCTTTGGCCCGTACGCCAGTATTTCATATTAAACTCTCGGCTCATACACTGTCATATCATATAAAAACTTTAGCTCGTACACCGATATATCATATAAAAGTCTCGGCCCGTATGCCGACATATCATATAAAAGCCTCGGCCCGTATGACGATATATCACATAAAAACCTGTATCGTTTTAACATTTTTCCTAGAAGTAGTAAAACATACTTATTTTGTTGACATAATATTCCATGGTAAATTTTACTCATGCCACACAAAATAGGTATTATTCATATTTAAATCCTATCCTTGTTCACAGCAGTATTTCCCAAACATAATACTACAATATACTTATTTTCCTGAAATTAAATGATGAAAAATACTAAATATATTTTAATGAAAAGACTGACTTAGTTTATCCCCTTACCTGATTTCTAAAAAACCTCTACAATGTCTAGTCCTACACCAGCAAGGTTCCCCGTTCAACACCCTGAAAACAATATCCCCCTGAACAAAACTTTAGTATTTCTTCGAGTACTACATTTTCTACAATTGTAGGAAAGCCATAAACTAAATAAAAAACCTTACCCTGAATTTGGGATGAAGTTCAAGATAACCCCACCAACGATCCACCCCAGTAGACTTGAAGAGAACTTTCCTAGAAGTGTGGTGGTGGTCTTAGATCGTCGAACCGGCGAGAATCTGGCCCAGAATTTTAGAGAGAAGGAGGAAAAATCGAAGAGGAGAGAGAGGAACAATGTTTGCATGAAAAATCTATGCTGAAATCTGGATTTAAGGCTATATATACACTGGCCTTCGTTGACGAGACACGTCACTTCGTCAACGAGGCCACGAAAGAAGTTCATCGACGAACACCTATTCCTCGTTGACGAAATTCAGAACTGAATATAACCTCTTGGCATCTTCTCGTCGACGAGAGAAGTGTCCCCGTCGACGATCCCCTCAAGGGTGTTCGTCGACGAACATGCTGCGTTTGTCGACGAGACCTTTGTTTCATTCCAAACTCAATTTCCTTTTTCTCCTTCTTTTATTATTAAAATACCATAATTCTTTGGGTCACTACATTCTCCCCTCTTTATAAAATTTCATCCTCGAAATTTATTATCCGTACGATCCATCATCCCTTAAAGAAATCAGTTTACTTATTTTATTACTTAACCTCACTTATGGCGGAGGAATACCGTGGTTACATTTAGAGTTTTAGGAGATTACATATATAAAATAAAATTCTCTCAAAACCAAAAGACTACTTACTAACTAAATTAATACATACACTGACTAACCTGCAAAAGAAATGTTACATGATTTACGCACACTTTACCTGGTTATAACTGAACCCCATGGAACAATTGCGAATATTTCTGTCTTATCTGTTCCTCGAGTTCTTAAGAAGCTTCTTCTATTGCATGATTTCTCCACAGAACTTTTATTAGAGGAATCTTCTTATTACATAATTTTTGCTATTTTCTGTTCAAAATTTGTACTGGTACCTCCTCATAAACTAGTGAATCACTGAGCTCTAATTCACCATAACAGATTACATGAGAAGGGTCTGGGACATTTTTTCTCAACATGGAAACGTGGAATACATCGTGTATCCTGGATAACACTGGCGGTAAAGTTAGCTTGTAGGAAATCAACCCCACTTTCTCTAGAATCTCGAATGGGCCAATGAACCTAGGGCTAAGTTTACCTTTCCTTCCAAATCTCATAACCCCTTTTAACGGAGCTATTTTCAAAAACACATGAGTGCCGATATCGAACTCCAATTTCCTGTGGTGGTTATCGGCATAACTCTTCTGTCGGCTCTGAGCTGCACTGATTCTATCTCTGATGAATCGAACCTTATCATATGCTTGCTGTACCAACTCTGGCCCCACATCTCGCCGCTCACCCATCTCATCCCAATATAAAGGAGAACGACATCTCCTACCATAGAGCGCCTTAAATGGTAACATGCCAATGCTGGCCTGATAGCTGTTATTATACTCAAACTCCACCAGCGACATAAACTGGGTCCAACTACCCCCAAAGTCCAACACGCATGCTCGAAGCATATCTTCTAATATCTGAATCGTCCTCTTAGTTTGTCTGTATGACTAAGGATGGAATGCCGTGCTAAAAGATAACTGAGACCCTAGAGCTTCCTGTAAGCTCCTCCAAAATCGTGACATGAAACACGCGTCCCGATCTGACACTATAGACATAGGCACACCACGAGAACGGACTATCTCTTGAATATAAATCTATGCCAAGCGGTTAAGGGAATAGTTGATTTTAATAGGAAGGAAACCACCCAAATCGCATTCTGACCATGCAATGCTGACGGCAGCCCTGAAACAAAATCCATAGATATATGATCCCATTTCCACTCTAGAATAAATAGTAGCTGCAACTGGCCTGCCGGCCTCTGGTGCTCAGCTTTTACCTACTGGCACGTCAAATAATGTGCTACATATTTAGCAATCTCTTTCTTCATACCACTCCACCAATAAGACTCTCGTAGATCCCTATACATTTTCGTGCTGCTAGGATGAACTGTGTATAAAAATCTGTGAGCCTCTTCTAAGATGGTCTTTCTAATATCGGCATTAGCAAGAATACATAATCTAGAACGGAACTGAAAAGCTCCGTCATCTGTGATACTAAACTCCTCTCCTTAACCACTCTGCATTCTAACCATTACCTCTGCTAATTATGGATCCTCTTTTTGAGTAGCTTTATTCCTTTCCTGTAGAGTAGGCTGCACCACTAAACTGACAATACATACTTGAGGACTACTCTCGACCAACTCTATGCCGAGTCTTTCCATATCCATCATGATCGGATACTGGATCTCCATAATTTCCAGCGCTAGTGTAAAAATCCCAAAAAGAGATATAGAAGATTAGTAAAATGATTTTCAAAAATAATAAATAAAAATAAAAAAATAAAAAAATAAAAAATAAATTAATTATTAATTAATTAAACAGATTTATAAAAAAAAGAAAAAAAATTAATTAAAAATATTTTTTTATTTTATTAATAAAATATATTATTATTAATATTAATTAATTAATTATTATTATTATTATTATTAGTAACATCCTAAAACTTTAGAAAGCTTCAGGATGAATGTTTTTTTTTAAATTAATTTCTTCACGACCCCCCCCCCTATCTTCTTCTTCTTCCTTTATTTTAGTTTCTTTAGCAAGTTTTCTCAAATCCTCACATTCTCTCTCCCTCTCTCCTCAATTTCGTGACGAATTTTCACCCGATCGAAAATCCGAAGATACCACTAGACTCCATTCTTCGTTGCCGTCATTTCTACAGGAGCGGATCGGTGGTAGGAGCGGCGTAAGCGTATTCCCTAGGGTAAGCCATTTTTCCCTTTTTCTTTAATTTCTTACAAAATATAAGCCCAATTGACGAATGGACACCACCACGAGAATTTAGGAATGATTCTCTACAAGTCTAGTGGGACAGAATTCTCGTGGGGGTATCAGGCCAAAACTTCAAATTTAGGGTGCAGGGGTTATTAAGGGGCTTATTTTTAATTAATTAGCATTAATTTAGAAATGCTAAAATATTAAGCATCTGGGACTGAAGTAGAATTTCTGGAATTTAGGGTCCGGGTGAGCGCCGCGGGTGTAATTTTGGAACTCGCAGGCAAAATTTAGAAAATTAAGTGGGGATGTTAAATAATAGTTTAAATATTAATTTGAGGTATATGGAGCCTAGGGAAGGCTAGATGAGTATTATTTTGGAGAAATAGATTAATTAATCAGAGAAAAATGTAAATTGCAGGAGTTAAATTTCAGGCGCCAAGGGTGTGAAACTTTGGGTCCTAACGAATTTCTTAGTAGTCAGGTAAGGGAATAAACTAATGCTGTAATTTTCTATACAAATTATTATTGATTATGAGTAAATTTATTTTTAGAAAAGCATATGTTATGTTGTGTATTACGAATGAAATGTACGATTGGGAAAATACTGCTATGATGATTAAAATGTATATATATGTATGAGATGAAAGGAATTCACGATTTTAAAATATGAAGTATGGTTTTTTTTTTACAGCACATGTGTGGCATGAATATTGTTTTACATGGAATGTATTATGATTTGAAAAATTTTACGGATGAAACATGTTTTCAGGTATTATGAAAAGATGAATTATGTTGTGATGGTTTTGACGATTATATGATAAATGATGTATTTTCAGAATATATATACCTAAAAAAATTTTGGCGCGAGGCCATATATTTATGTTATCGGCACGAGGCCGTATTTATGTTATTGGCGCGAGGCCATATATTTATGTTATCGGCACGAGGCCGTATTTATGTTATTGGCGCGAGGCCATGTATTTATGTTATCGGCACAATGCCATATTTATGTTATTGGCACGAGGCCGTATTTATGTTATTGGCGCGAGACCATATTTATGTTTTCGGCACGAGGCCGTAATGATGTTATATATATGATCATGTATTATATGTTATTACAACCAGAATGTTAGTTTAGTTCAGTTCAGGGGCTCGGTACCGTAGCTATATGTGTAGATCAGATATCTACGTCAGATTAGTGCTAACCATCCCACGAGGGGATGGGAGATGGATAGTCGATATGGCTTTCAATAGAGTGTGGACGTCTACCTGGCAGTCTGGACTAGGGTGTGGCGGGCTCATCGTACCTACAGACATATTTGATTCGGCAGTGGTCGGCCAGCCATTGTCGGGTCTCGCCTTCGGGCTACACAACCCGTCATGGGGGGTAATACATGACACTAGCTAGCTATTCATCCTGGGTTTGTTTTCAGTAATACAGTTATAACAGATGATTTTATGTATGTTATGATTTATTAACAGATGTGAAAATATATGTTTATCCAGTACGATATGATGGATGTTTACAGAATTATGAAATGTACTGCATATGTATACGTATATGTACCTTAAATATTCATGTTGCCACACACCTGTATTTAGTTTATTTTTCCTTACTGAGAAGTGTCTCACCCTCGAACATTAAATGATTTTCAGGAAATCCAGTGAGACTGGCAGGCCAAAGCTGCCATTGAGTGATTGGAGCTTCCCTACTAGAAGGGTAAGCATTGAACTAGGACTAGGAGATTTTTGTTGTATAGTCCTAGTGTTATTTTGACTTTTTGGAGATTGTACATACAAACAGTATATTGATGTATAGAATGCTCTGGTATTATGTTTCATGATTGGATGTTTGAGATTTTATGTTTACTGTTGCTAGGTTTTCCGCTGTGTTTGATAGGTGTCCCCGCTACCCACAGGTTCAGGTTGACCATTTTATTTATTATGTGATATTTTATGTTAAGAAATTGAGGGACGTTACATTTGGTATCAGAGCCTAGGATACTAGGTTCTGTAGACTCTAGAGTGCAGTGGTAAAAATACTAGAGTATAGGATAAGAGAATTTGAGGTCTAATTTTGTAGTCTAGATGTAGGACTTCCGTGGTGGTTTGTGTGATTTTCCTGAGGTGACGACTTCAGGAAATTCATTGTAAACTATCGTCGGGTCGGGTATCTAGGTTGCAGGATTGAACCTTAAATTAGGATCAAGAGTGACGAGTTAATTAGAAAAATATACCATATGAGTTGAGTGATATGTATAGAGAATGAGGTTTTGAGTTAAGTTACATGTTTTTCAGGATGGACCTCGGTGGCAATAGTGCCCACGTCAGTGGGAGTGAGGGTGCTGGACCCTCGGGCGCTGCGGGTAGTGATTCAGATGCCATTTTACGCAGTGTAGCACAGCAAGTGATGGCAGAGATTGCCAGAAGTTCCAAGGAACAGGGTGGTCCATCGATAGGCCATGGTAGCTCGATAGAGAAGTTCATAAAGATGAGTCCTCCAGCTTTCTCAAGTGGGACAGATCCTGCAGTCGCTGAAAATTGGGTGTAGGAGATAGAGAAGATATTTGCAGTGCTGCAGTGTTCAGAGGAGCAGAGAGTGTTTTTTGCCACCTATAGACTGACTGGGGAGGTCGAGAGATGGTGGTCAGCAGTGAGATTGTTAGAGCAACAGAGGACTGTTCCTGTGGAGATGACATGGGAACGGTTTAAAGAGATATTCTTCGACAGGTATTTTTCAGCCTATTCCAGGGAGGCTAAGATTGAGGAGTTCCTGAATCTGAAGCAGAGATAGCTATCAGTGCAGCAGTACGCGGTGAGGTTCATCGAGCTATCTCGCTTCGCCCCGTACATCATTCCAAATGAGGCGAAGAAGGTACGACAATTTGAAAGAGGCTTAAGGAGAGAAATTTATAAGCAGGTATCGATTCTGAAGTTGCAGGATTTTATTGAATTAGTAGATAGAGCCACTATAGCAGAGATTGGAGAGTGATTGGAGGCTGAGGAGCAGAGGCAGAAGAAGAGGTCTACACCTTCTAGTTTCCAGTAGGGAGTCGGTCGTGCTGCGTGGAAGAGAGGTGGCTATTATAGGGACTAGAGAGAGAGGACCGGGAATCGTGGTTTCCAGGGTGTGTAGCCATCTCCAGCTTGCCCATCTTGTGGGAAGAGACACCTGGGAGAGTGCCGTGCTGGGCGAGGTGTCTGCTACAGGTGTGGGGAGTCAGGACATATGATGAGGGAGTGTCTGACACAGACTGGTACTGCTCCTAGACCTACCCGAGGAGGTTATCAGGCGCTACGAGGAGGCCAGCAGAGGAATATGGCCCCAGCCAGAGTTTTCGCTTTGATGCCAGGAGATGCTGAGGCGGCAGGAGATGTGGTGACAGGTACTTTTTCAATACTGTCATTTAAAGCTACTATTTTGTTTGATTCTAGGGCGATGCATTCGTTTATCGCCCAGGATTATGTTAAATTGTGTGGGTTTGAGCCTCAGCAATTAGAAATTAGTTTGTCTGTTGTTACGCCAACTGGGATCGTAGGGGTGTATAGAAAGGTACTCAGGGATTGTCCAATGGATATTCATGGGAGGTCTTTGTTAGCTAATCTGGTGGTTTTAGATATGCACGGGTTTGAGGTATTCTTGGGCATGGATTGGCTAGCTGCCCACTATGCTAGCATTGATTGCCATCAGAGAGTGGTAGTGTTCAGACCTCCAGAGGGACAGGAGTACAGATTCGTAGGATCACGTGTGCGCACCCCACCTCAGTTATTATCTGCTATTCAGGCACGTAGATGGCTATTAGAAGGCTGTCAGGGATATTTAGCCTGTGTGAAGGTTGTATCAGAAGGGGAGCTGAGGGTGTAGGATATCCATGTGGTGAGGGATTTTCCTAATGTATTCCCCGAGGATTTGTCGGGACTACCTCCTGATCGTGAGGTAGAGTTCTTTATTGATCTGGCTCCAGGGACAGCGCCGATTTCGAAGGCACTGTATAGAATGGCACCGGTAGAACTGAAAGAATTGAAGGGCAGTTGCAGGAACTATTAGATAAGGGGTTTATTCAGCCTAGTGTGTCGCCCTGGGGAGCACCGATTTTATTTTTAAGGAAGAAGGATGGCTCGATGAGGTTGTACATCGACTATCGAGAAATAAATAAAGTAACTATCAAGAATAAATACCCACTCCCGTGTATCGATGATTTGTTTGACCAGTTACAGGGGACACAGATCTTTTCGAAGATAGATATATGCTCCGGGTACCATTAGGTGAAAGTCAGGGCGGAAGACGTTCCGAAGATAGCATTCAGAACACGGTATGGTCACTATGAATTTCTAGTTATGCCGTTTGGGTTGACGAATGCTCCTGCAGTGTTTATAGATCTTATGAACAGGGTTTTTCACCAGTACTTGGATCGGTTTGAAGTAGTATTTATTGATGATATACTAGAGTATTCGAAGAGTCTAGAGGAGCATGAGGAACATCTGAGTATAATGTTGCAGGTGTTGCGAGAGAAGAAGCTATATGCGAAGCTCAAGAAGTGTGAATTCTGGCTGGAACGGGTTACCTTCCTTGGACACGTTATATCCAAGGGTGGTATTTCTGTTGATCTGAGTAAGATTGAGGTGGCAGTAGACTGGATACTACCAAAGAACGTGCACGAGATCAGGAGTTTCCTAGGATTGGTTGGGTACTACCACAGGTTTGTTGAGGGCTTCTCTAGGTTGTCAGACCCATTGACCAGATTAACCAGGAAAGGAGCGAAGTTTGAGTGGTCTGATGAATGTAAACAGAGCTTCCAAGAATTGAAGTAGTGACTCATCACTGCGCCTGTGTTGACGATACCTTCAGGAGAAAGGGGTTCGTAATTTATAGTGATGCATCTTATAAAGGGCTCAGATGTGTATTGATGTAGCGGGGGAGAGTAATAGCCTATGCCTCACGACAGTTGAAAGAATATGAGAGGAACTACCCTACCCATGATCTAGAGTTGGCGGCGGTTGTTTACACGCTGAAGATTTGGAGGCAGTATCTATATGGGGGTAGGTGTGAGATATTTACTGACCATAAGAGTTTAAAGTATTTCTTCAAGTAGAAGAAATTGAATATGAGGCAGAGGAGATGGCTGGAGCTAATAAAGGATTACGACTACACTATCAGCTACCACCCGGGAAAGACTAATGTGGTTGCTGATGCTTTGAGTCGGAAATCAGTGGAATCATTTGTATCTGCAGTGGAGATTCAACATCCGATTTAGATGGATCTAGAGAGGCTCGGTATGGAGCTGGTAGAGGGCGATCACCAGGCATTCATTGCTGACTTGGTTTTGCAGTCGACTCTACAAGAGAGGATTAAAGCAGCTCAGAGGAATGATGCAGAACTAGTAGAGCTTATGGGAAAGGTACAGGATGGTCAGGAACTAGAGTTCAGCATTTCAGATGATGGAGCCCTGAGGTTCTATACCAGGTTATGCGTTCCTGCCGATCCTGAGATCAAGAGGGTCATTCTAGAGGAAGCGCATCAGTCCCTATATACTGTACATCCAGGTAGCACTAGAATGTATAGAGATCTCCGAGAGTCCTTTTGGTGGAGCAACATGAAGAGGGAGATCGCTTAGTTTGTGGATCAGTGTTTGACATGCCAGCAAGTGAAGGCTGAGCATTAGAGACCGGCGGGATCGTTGCAGCCACTCCACATTCCTGAGTGGAAGTGGGAGCATATAGTGATGGATTTCGTCTCAGGATTACTGCCAGCATTGCATGGACAGGACGCTATTTGGGTAGTGGTGGATCGATTGACGAAGACTGCCCACTTTTTACCGATCAGAGTTAGCTACTCCATGGACAGATTGGTTGAGTTATACATCTAGGAGATAGTTAGACTCCACGGCATCCTAGTGTCCATAGTTTCAGATAGAGACCCACGGTTCACATCTCATTTTTGAAAGAGTTTGCAAGGGGCCATGGGTTCTCAGTTGTCGTTCAACACAACTTTTCATCCTCAGACAGATGGACAGATAGAGAGGACGATACAGATTCTGGAGGATATGCTGCGAGCATGTGTGCTGGACTTTGGAGGTCGTTGGATGCAGTATTTGCTACTGGTTGAGTTTAAGTATAATAACAGCTACCAGGCTAGCATTGGGATGGCACCGTATGAGGCACTGTATGGCAGGAGGTGTCGATCCCCATTGTACTGGTATGAGGTTGGTGAGAGAAAGGTATTGGGACCAGAGCTGATACAGCAAACTCAGGATAAAGTCAGACTCATCAAACACAGGATCAGGACAGCGCATAGCCAACAGAAGAGTTATGCTGATACTCGTCGGCGAGAATTAGAGTTTGACATAGGAGATCACGTATTCCTGAATGTGGCATCGCTGAAGGGTATTATGAGGTTCGGGAGGAAGGGTAAGCTGAGCCTTAGGTATATTGGACCATTCGAGATTCTTGAGGAGGAGTGGGTCCGTTGCTAGTTCGTTTAGCAATTACATCGGTCCTATCTAGATCCATGAACGTATTCCACGTTTCTATGTTGAGGAAAGGAAATACGGTCCAAACCCCTCCCAGTGATTAGAATGAAGCAATGGAGTTGAGCGGAGACGAGATTATGAGGAAGGGCCAGTGCAGATTTTGATGGAAGGAACTAGGAGCTACGCAGAAGAAGATCCACTAGTAAAAAGTTCTGTGGTGAATATTGCCATGAGAGGCTTATTGGGAAACTAGAGGATCAGATGCGCCAAAGATATCCGAATTATTCACGTAGATTTAGAGTTAGCCAGTCAAGTGAAAGAATTAGTATTATAATTTTTATTTGTTAGTGTTTGTAACATAGGATAGATAGAGTTTTTATTTGAAACGTGAATGGTTGTGGGAGAATTTTTGAATGGTTGGTTAAATCTATCAGAATCATCGTGAACACGGTACTTCCTAACAATAAGTGAGGGTAATTAATAAAAATAAGAAGTGTTTTCGCTAAGGAAAGGAAATAGGGGAATGACAAATTTCGAGGACGAAATTTTTATAAGGAGGGGAGAATGTAAAAACCCCCAAAAAGAGATATAGAAGATTAGTAGAATGATTTCCAAAATAAATAAATAAGTAAATAAATTTTTAATTAATTAAATAGATTTATAAAAAAAAGAAAAAAAATTAATTAAAATTAAAATTTTTTATTTTATTAATAAAATATATTATTATTAATATTAATTAAATATTATATATTAGGATTATTATTTATATTCTTCGTACCATCCTGAAGTTCAGAAAGCTTTCGGATGAAGTGTTTTTTTTAAATTAATTTCTTCACGCCCCCCCCCCTTTATCTTCGTTTCTTCTTTATTTTAGTTCTTCTTTTCTTTAACTGCAAGCATCTGCAGTTTCTCAAATCCTCAAGTTCTCTCTCCTCTATCCTCGATTTCATGTGGATTTGCTCCGATCGACAAATCCGAAGATACCAACTGGATTCCATCTCGCCGCGACCGTCATTTATACGGAGAGGTAGGTTGGGTAGGAGCGGCGTAAGTGTATTCCTTGGGTAAGTCATTTTCCCTTTCTTTAATTTCTTGCACCATATAAGCACAATGACGAAATGGACACACACCACGAGAATTAGGGGAATGGATTCTCTACAAGTCTCGTGGGACGATTCTCGTTGGGGGGGGTGCAGACCACAATCCAAATGGGTACGGGGTTATTATGGGCTTATTAATTATTAGCATTAATTAGAAAGCTAAAATATTAAGCATCTAGGCCTGAAGTAGGATTTTTGAGATTTAGTACGGGAGTTGAGAAGCCGCGCGGGGTAATCTTGCGAACCCGTAGGCAAAATTTGGAACAATTAAGGGCGGATGTGAATCCTAGTGTTTAAACAGTAAGTGAGGTATATGGGAGTTAGGTTGGTAAGGCTTAGATGAGGATTTTTGGAGAAAATAGATAATAAGAGGAAAATGTAAAGTGCAGGAGTAAATGTTCGAAGCGCAAGGGGTGAAATTTGGGGGTCTAACGAATTCTCAGTAGCCCAGGTAGGAATATACAATTAAAACAGTAATTTTTCATACAATTATGATGATTATGAGTAAATCATTTTAGAAAGCATATGTGATGCTGTGCATTACGAATGAAATGTACGATTGGGAAAAATGCTATGATGATAAAATGTATATGATGTATGAAAATGTAAGGAATTCATGATTTTAGAATATGAGTATGTATGGTTTTTTGTTTTTTTACAACAACATGTGTGCATGATATGTTTACCGGAATGGATTATGATTTTGAAAAATTTACGAATGAAACGTTTAAGGATTATGAAAAGATGGAATTTGTGTGATGGTTTGATGATATATGATAATGATGTATTTTCTAAATATATATACTGAAACCAATTTTGGCTGAGGGCAAGCTATTTAGTACAGGCACGAGGCTGTAGTTAGGGTATTGGCGCGAGGCCAATATATCAGTGATCGGAACCAAGGCCCCGTATTAGTTATGGAACGAGACCATTGTATTTATGTTATCAGGCCGAGGCAGTATTTATGGTTTGAGCGCTGAGGAGGCCAGTATATGTTTTTGCGCACGAGGCCGTAATGATGTTATATATATGATCATGTATTATATGTTATCACAACCAGGATGTTAGTTTAGTTTAGTTCAGTTCAGGGGCTCGGTACCGTAGCTATATGTGTAGATCAGATATCTATGTCAGATTAGTGCTAACCATCCCACGAGGGGATGAGAGATGGATAGTCGATGTGGCTTTCAGTAGAGTGTGGACGTCCACCTGGCAGTCCGGACCAGGGTGTGGTGGGCTCATCGTACTTACAGACATATTTGATTCGACAGTGGTCGGCCAGCCATTGGCGGGTCCCGCCTTCAAGCTGCACAACCCGTCATGGGGGGTAATACATGACACCAGCTAGCTATTCATCTTGTATTTGTTTTTAGTAATACAGTTATAACAGATGATTTTATGTATGTTATGATTTATTAACAGATGTGAAAATATATGTTTATCTAGTATGATATGATGGATGTTTACAGAATTATGAAATGTACTGCATATGTATTCGTATATGTACCTTAAATATTCATGTTGCCACACAACTGTATTTAGTTTATTTTCCCTTACTGAGAAGTGTCTTACCCCCGAACATTAAATGATTTTTAGGAAATCCAGTAAGACCGGCGGGCTAGAGCCGCCATTAAGTGATTGGAGCTTCCCTACTAGAAGGGTAAGCATTGAACTAGGACTAGGAGATTTTTGTTGTATAGTCCTAGTGTTATTTTGACTTTTTGGAGATTGTACATACAAACAGTATATTGATGTATAGAATGCTCTGATATTATGTTTTATGATTGGATGTTTGAGATTTTATGTTTACTGCTGCTAGGTTTTCCGTTGTGTTTGATAGGTGTCCCTGCTACCCACGGGTTCGGGTTGACCATTTTATTATTATGTGATATTTTATGTTAAGAAATTGAGGGACGTTACAGCTAGTCCCACAAATTTTCTGCTTAACGCATCAGGTACCACATTTGCTTTTCCTATGTGATAACTGATAGTACAATCAAAATCTTTGATTAGCTCCAACCAACTTCTCTGTCTCATATTCAATTCATTCTGAGTTAAAAAGTACTCTAAACTCTTATGGTTGGAAAAGATTTCGCATCGCTCGCCATACAGGTAATGCCTCCAAATCTTCAATGCATGTACTACGGCATCCAATTCAAGATCATGGGTAGGGTAGTTTTTTTCATACTCTTTTAACTACCTGGAAGCATACGCTACCACGCTACCATACTGCATCAATACACAGCCAAGTCCCTTCAAGGATGCATCACTGTAGATAACATAATCCTCACCCCCTGACGGGATGATCAACACTGGTGCTGTGACAAGCTTTTGCTTCAATTCCTGGAAGCTCTGCTCACAGCTATCGTCCCATTCAAACCTAACGTTCTTCCTAGTTAGTCATGTTAGAGGTCCTGATAATGCTGAAAATCCCTCAACAAAATGACGGTAATACCCAGTTAGCTCCAAGAAACTCTTGATCTCCTGGACGTTCCTCGGTCTAGCCTAATTCACTACTGCATCAATTTTACTAGGATCCACAGCAATTCCATCCCCTGAGATGACATACCCCAAAAATATAACCTTCTCGAGCTAGAATTCACATTTGCTGAATTTGGCATATAACTTCTTTTCTCTGAGCATCCGTAAGACCTGCTTCAAATGTATTTCATGCTCCTCATAGCTCCTCGAATAGACCAGTACATCATCAATAAAAACAACAACAGACTGGTCTAAATATTTGTGGCAGATCCTATTCATCAAATCCATAAATATCGCAGGAGTATTCATTAGATCAAATGACATAACAAGGAATTCATAATGCCCATATCTGGTCCTAAAATCTGTCTTCGAGACGTCTTCAGCTTTCACTTTCACATGATGATAACTTGATCTGAGATCAATCTTAGAATACACCTGTGTACCCTGGAACTGGTAAAATAATTAATCAATACGGGGCAGAGGATACTTGTTCTTGATTGTCATCTTATTAATTTCCCTATAATCTATACACATCCTCATGGTCTCATCTTTCTTCTTCACAAATAATACTGGAGCTCCCCATGGAGATACACTAGGCCGTATAAATCCCTTATCAAGCAAATCTTGCAATTGATCTTTTAGTTCTGCCAACTCTGCTAGCACCATTCGGTAAGGTGCTTTAGAGATCGGTGTTGTACCTGGGAGCAGATCAATAGGAAAGTCTACCTCCTGATTAGGTGGCAAGCTCGGTAACTCATTTAGAAAAACATCTGTAAAATCCTTTACTACTGGTGTACTAGTGAGCTTCAATTCATTTCCTATCATTTCCTTCACAAATGCCACGAATCCCTAACAACCACTCAGGAGTAGTCTCCTCGCCTGAATTTATGAAACTAACTGAGGCAGAGATTGCATTCGCGACCCTATAAACCTGAATTCTGGTCTTCCTAGGGGTCTGAATATTACTTCTTTCAATCGACAGTCTATGCTGACGTAATTGGCTACTAACCAATCCATGCCAAATATTACATCGAACTCATGTATGTCTAGCACTATTAGATCAGCAAACAAAATTTTCCTTTGAATATCAACTGGACAACAACAGAGCACTTTACTACACCTTACTACAGACCCTGTTGGTGCAGTGACTAACAACTAACAATTCGGTGTCTAACAACTGTATTTCTGCCCCACACAATTTAATACATCCCATAGACACAAATGAGTGTGTGGCCCCTGAATCAAGTAATACAACAACTTTAAAGGAAAGCATGCTAACCATACTTGTCACCACTTCACCGGCTGTCTCAGCATCACCCGACATCAAAGCAAAAACCCTAGCTGGAGTTATATTCCTTTGCTGGCCTTCATATGGCACATGATAGCCTCCCCGGTATGGTCTGGGAGTAGGAGTAGCATCTAGTGGTATATGGCAATCTCGCACCATATGTCCCTGCCTACCGTAGTGATAGCAGGCAGCTCTCCTCGCTCAACACTCTCCCTAGTGTCTCTTCCCACATTTCTGACAGACAAGAAAATTCTGCACTGCCTGAACCTCACAATCTCCAGTCTCCTGCCTCTGTCCTTTGTCATAGTTTCCTCTCCTCCACTGACCTCGCCTAGGTCCCTGCTGGAAGCCTGAAGACGCAGATCTCTTCTTCTGTCCCTGCTCCTCTGCGTCCATATGCTCAATAACCTCAGCCAAGGCTGCTTTGTCATCTAACTCAGCAAAGTCCTGTATCTTTAGCACTACCACCTGCTTGTATATGCCTCGCCTCAATCCTCTTTCAAAATGTCTCACCTTATTTACCTCATCAGGAAAAATATATGGAGCGAAGCGAGAAAGTTCTATAAACCGCGCCGCATATTACTGGAATGACAGCTGTCCCTGCTTCAGAATCAGGAACTCTTCCACTTTAACTTCCCTAATAGTGGTTGGAAAATATCTTTCAAAGAATAATTCTTTAAATCGATCCCATGTCATAACTATCAGTGTCGTCCTCTACTGCTCTAGAAGTCTCACAGCAGTCCACCACCTCTCGGCCTCCCCTATCAGTTTATAAGTAACAAAGAGAACCCTCTATTCCTCCGTACATTGTAATACGACCAAGACTTTCTCAATCTCCTGCATCCAATTCTCAGCGGCTGCACGATCAACTCCTCCTGAAAATTCTAGGAGATTCTTCTTAGTAAACTTTTCTATTGTGCACTCATGGCCTGTAGACGGGCCTCCCTGCTCTCTGGAGCTCCTAGCGATCTCAGTTATAACCTGCTAAGCCACGCTGTGTAGTACCGCATCAGAATCAGTCCTGCCTGCACTCGAGGGCCCTGCTCCATCACTACCACTTGCATGGACACTAACTCCTCCTAGGTCCATCCTAAAAAACAATAAACATGATTTAGAGACCCCATCCTTATAATTTACTCGCCTAACATAGTCCCCTATCTTAACATCCTCATCTTATGTCTAGATCTATTCCTACATTACAGGAACACAACCCGCCAATAGTTTACTATGATTTTCCTGAAATCGTCACCCTAGGAAAAACACAGAAACTACCATGAAATTCCTACCTTTAGACTATAGAACAAAACCTTAAATCCTTTTCCTATACTCTGGTATCGTTTCTGCTGCACTCTAAAGTCTACAAAACCTAGCAACTTAGGCTCCGATACCAAACTGTAACGACCTGCTTATTTTACCATATATATTTTTTTCATAATAATATCCAATATAATAATAGTATCCATATAAAACTTCTGTCAAATCATAATTCACTTAGACCCAAGGGTACCAGGGAGAAACCTGAAACATATTACAGATTTCTAAGCAGCAGGAACCGTAAAATCGTATACATGTCTAAATGCCCAACCAACACAATACCAGAGTTTACTACAACCGTCATAAGAATATACATCCCAAAAATATCCGAAATGAGTCCTAGGGTCGCCACCCAAAAATCTGTTCGACCCTAACAAAATGACTTACCTTTCGGGTAGGGTAGGACTATCGAGCTCTAGCGCTGCGGAGCTTTATCCGCTTTCCTATCTGGGGCTCCTAAAATGTTTATATAATTTGGGGTGAGACACCTCTCAGTAAGGGAAATAAACTAGTACCATTATGTGGCAACATGAGTATTTTTATGTTATACATATAACAATACATGAACTTACTTGATAAAATTGTTTGTATCATATCTGGGAAAATATATATTATCATAACATGGTAGAACATACTGAATTTATATACACGTAAATCATATCATATAACAATACATAAAAAACATCCTGGATGGTTAGCTGGCTGGTGTCATGTCTTACCCCCATATGACTGGGTTGAGAGAAATATTGTTTTGACAGTCACATACAATTCGATTGTCCTTTCAAAAATAAAGATGTAAAAATTAAGAAAGTATGGAAGGTCAAAGGTCAATCTAGCACTAACCCCCCTGGACCCAAGAAAATCTGGGTACCAAAGCTAGTTATTTGATTGTGTCTTGCAGATATGCTTAAGATTAGCATACTCAAAAGACAAATGGTATATGATAGCGGATGCTCACGTCACATGACCGGGGATAAAGTGAAATTCACATCCATCACACCCAAGGATGAAGGGTTTGTTACTTTTGAAGATAATGCAAAGGGAATGATCAAAGGTGTAGGTAAAGTCGGTAATGATTCCTCACTCATTATAGATGATGTTTTATTAGTTGAAGGTTTAAAGCACAACTTATTAAACATAAGCCAACTATGCGATAAAGGTTACAAAGTATCTTTTGAACATGACAAGTGTATAGTTGAACACAAAACTGATAATAAGATATTGTTCATTGCTAAGCATCATGAAAACGTATATACCACTGACTTTGATAACTTAACTTCACAGAGTGTGACATGCTTATCAGCTATGAATGAAATTAGCTAGATTTCGCATAGGAGACTAGGACACACTAATATGGATTTAATCTCAAAACTTGTTAAGAAATAATTAGTTAAGGGACTGCCTAAGACTAAATTTGTGAAAGATGAAATCTATGATGCATGCCAACTGGGAAAACAAGCAAGAACAAGATTTAAGAAGAAGAAAGAAATTTCCACTACTAGGCCACTCCAAATGTTACAGTTAGATTTATTTGGTCCAAACCCAATTCAGAGCTTAGGAGGAAAATCATACGCCTTTGTCATAGTTGATGACTTTTCAAGATTCACATGGGTATTATTCTTAGGGAAAAAAGATGAAGCATGTGAAAAATTCATAAACCTATGCAAGAAAATCCAAAATGAAAAAGGGATATATAATCACTAAAATTAGAAGTGATAGGGGTAGAGAGTTTAAAAATCAAGACATGGAAGACTATTGTAATTCATTAGGAATTTCCCATAATTTTGTAGCACCTAGAACACCACAACAGAATGGTGTAGTTGAACGGAAGAATAGGTCCATACAAGAAATGACCAGAACTATGCTTAACGAACATAAACTACCTAAGTATTTCTGGGCTGAGGCAGTGAATACCGCCTGCTATGTTCTAAACAGAGTATTGATCAGACCATCACTTAATAAGACGCCTTACGAATTATGGAATGACCATAGACCAAACATATCATATTTTCTTGTCTTTGGCTATAAATGTTTTGTACTTCGAGACAATGAACACCTAGGAATGTTTGATGTGAAATTTGATGAAAGTATCTTCCTAGGGTATGCATTAGATAGTAAAGCCTATAGAGTATATAACAAACGAACATTGACAGTCATAAAATCTATTCATGTAGTGTTCGATGAGTCAAATCCCTTCTCCAAAAGAACTAATGAAGATGAAATTGAATTAAACAAGGAAGTTAAAGAACTATCCATTGAGAATAATTCAGAAAAGAAGAATGAACGTAAGGAACCATCCATTGAAATTGATCAAACTGAAAATGAGGTTAATGAACCGCCTAGAGAATGAAAATATATAAAGAATCATCCCATTGATCAAATAATAGGTGAACCATTACGTGGAGTAGCCACTAGATCCTCTCTTAGGAATATGATTAGTCATTTTTCATTTTATCTCAAGAAGAACCTAGAAATGTGACTGAAGCTATAGAGGACGAATCATGGGTGTTGTCCATGCAAGAAGAATTAAATCAATTTGAGAGAAACAAAGTATGAACATTAGTTCCCAAACCTGAGGATAAGTCAATCATAGGAATCAAATGGATATATAAGAAAAAGAAAGATGAACGTGGAGTAGTTGTAAAAAATAAGGCTAGATTAGTAGCTCAGAGATATAATCAAGAAGAAGGTATAGATTTTGAAGAAACATTTGCACATGTAGCTAGAATGGAAGCCATTCGAATGCTTTTAGCATATGCAACTTTTAAGGATTTCAAGTTATATCAAATGGACGTCAAAAGCGCATTTTTAAATGGCTACATAACTGAAGAAGTGTATGTAGAACAACCCCCAAGCTTTGAAAACCATAAGAATCCAGATCATGTGTATAGAATGACAAAAGCCTTGTATGATTTAAAGCAAACTCCTAGAGTTTGGTATTAAAGGCTAAACGGTTTTCTATTAGAAAATGGATTTATAAGAGGAAAGATAGATACAACCCTATTCATTAAGTCTAAGAAAGATGACATTCTCTTAGTGCAAGTATATGTAGATGACATCATATTTGGCGCTACAAATCAAGAATTGTGTGATGAATTTGCCAATACCATGCAAAATGAATTTGAGATGAGCATGATGGGTGAACTCAATTTCTTCCTAGGACTTCAGATCAAACAAACAAAACATAGAATATTCATAAATCAATTGAAGTATATTAGAGACATACTCAAAAAGTTTAATATGGAAGATGGAAAAATACTAGGTACACCTATGAGAGCTTTATTGAAATTAGACAAAGATGAACAAGGTATACCAGTAGATGTCAAACTATATTGTGGAATGATAGGTAGCTTATTATATCTGACTGCCAGTAGACTTGATATAATGTTTAGCGTATGTTTGTGCACAAGATTTTAGGTGGCACCAAAAGAGTCACATCTGTTAGTCGTTAAACGAATACTGAGATACCCTAATAGGAACCGTGGAAATTGGATTATGGTATCCTAAGTCCACATCTTTTGAGATTATCAGCTATTCGGATGTTGATTTTGCGGGTAGCAAAGTGGATTGGAAGAGCACTAGTGGTACTTGTCATTTCTTAGGACATTCCTTGGTCTCTTGGTTTTCCAAGAAACAAAATTCAATAGCTCTTTCCACTGCTGAGGCTGAATACAAATCAGTAGGTAGTTGTTGTGCTCAATCGCTGTACATGAAACAACAACTGAAGGATTTTGGATAAAGTTATGAAACAATCCCTATTAGATGCGATAATACAAGTGCAATAAACATTTCAAAGAATCCCATATTACTTTCATGAACTAAACACATAGAAATACGACATCATTTTCTTCGTGACCAGATACAAAAAGGGGATGTGATACTTGAGTTTGTATGCACATATGAACAATGAGAAGATATATTTATGAAACCACTTGTGGATGATAGGTTTATCCAAATTAGGCGTGAATTAGGCGTGAATTAGGCCTGATACATAGCCAAGAGGTTGCCTAAAATTATATTAGATAACATAATTCAGGGGGCGCAATGTCACTTAAGATGTAATCACTTGGTATCAAATTAATCATCTTTTAGTATAGCATTAATTCACATTTGGTATAAAATCAATCAACATTTGTTCACAATCGATATAACATTAGTCAACATTTGATATCCTCACACATCTTTGAAATTTATGCATTAGCAAGGCGGATAGCTAATGTCAATAAGGGGAAGAAGAAAATTTTTTTTGCTGGTTGACCAAGCTTCAAACTTTAAGATTTCTAAGGGGAGAAAAACTTAAGGGTATGCTCATTCATGTCTTATTATTATACACCTTTTTGTTGATGTCAAAAAGGGGGAGAAAAATCAGGAGCAAAAAAAAAAAATAAAAAAAATTAGAAGCAAAGAAGAATGAGCAAAAACTGTTATTGATACTATGATAAGGGTGAGATATACAAAGGGGGAGAAACTGTTGTTGATGTCATGGTTGAAACATCATGAGCCTATTCATTATGAGCATATTTCATATTTCATTTGGATTAAGACTAAACACTTTGTGTATGAATGTGAGCATATTGTTATTTATTGAATATTTGATGCATTAATTGAGGGGGAGCCTTGTTAGGCGTACCTCATTATATATATATATATATATATTTGTTTGTGTATTTGTCATCATCAAAAAGGGAGAGATTGTTGACTCTATGAGTCTAATCCGGTTTTGATAATGAAAAATCACTTGGTAGTTGATCAGTGCATTGAGTTTGTGAACAAGAACTATATTAAGCATGCACGGAAGGATAATGAGTCATGGAAGCCTTAAAGTAAAACATACGTATCTTGGCAAGATTCATGGAACTAAAAGAGTACGATAATCAAGATGCAAGCGGTAAAATTCAAGAACATCTTGGGAATGGGTACTTAGACTTCATGTATTTTCATTCTCGTATGATTTAATTTGAGGCTCAACATATACCTTAGAATGACTTTAGGACTCATGCATTTCATGAACATCATTAGGGGACATTCATGGACTTAGAAATAATGTCAAAACCCTGGAAAATGCTTTTATAAAAGAGTCAAAAAAGAAAGCAAAACAAAATTTTTGAACTGGAAAGTAAATATGCAAAAATTGAGAACCTCAGATGACTGAACCTTAAGTTCGGTTGACTGAAGAATTTCCTCAGACGTCCGAAGAATAAGCTCAGTCATTTGAAGATTTTTGGATGAAAAACAAAAATTGGCAGAAGCGCCTCAGATGACTGTACCTTGACCTTGATCGTCTGAACTTGACACTTTGGTCATATGACCATGTGTCTAGGCTATTTTTTCGAAGGATAAAAATGACTTCAGTCGTCTGGGCCCTTGACCTCAATTGTCTAAACTTGCGGGAAAGATTAAAAATGTAATTTTTATTGATCAAGCACGTGAGTTATCTTATGATCCAACGGTTGAGATCAATTCTAAGGTTAAGACTATATATATTTAATATCTAAACCCTAATTCGCATGCCAAGAAAAACAAGAAGAAAAGAGAACACCTTTTGAAAGCGAATTGAGAACGTTAAGCACTTTGCTATACGATTGCCTGCACTTCAGCTTATTCTTATCAAGCTTGGGCAAATCTACTCCGGAAATCAAAAGGGTTTTTATTCACACAACTTTATTTCCTCTTGGTATTGAGGTTTGGTTGATTCATTTAACTTTTTCAAGGGATTCTCATGTCAACATCTATCATTGAATATCTTTAGAGAAACTTGATATTGAGTTTTTGTTTTCATATTCATATAAAGATTGTTTTTGACTAGTTGAATACTTGAGAAAGTTTTTTATTTGGCCATTGTTTAAAGAGTGATTGTTCAAGTGTGTTCAAAGTTAAAGACATGATTTTTTGGTTACTTCTAAACTAGTTGATTAGATATCCTAAGATGTGCATAACTAGATCTATACATATTGAAGGAGATTTTTTTGAAAATCTAATATTAAGTATTTGATACTTGGTATTCTCATCACATAGATACATACATACATACATACATACATATATATATATGGGCAAATACTACCAAGATCACATTGAAATTGAACTCTTGAGAGAAATATTGTTTTGACAAAGTGTGTGTCAAATCTTTGCAATCTTCAAAGCTATTTTTATATTCAAAGATTTATCCTAAGTTTCTCCAAAGTATTAATTCATACAAACATTTTGGGAGATTTGATAAAAGGAGAATTGTGTGTTGAAGTTTATCATACATAAACGATTGTATCGTTTCATACATTATATGCTTCAAGTTATTTCATATGTTAATGTATTAGGAATTTGAATTGTACTCACGAGCTTTTGTTTGGAAGCATTTTTTGAGTGTTTTTACAGATTCTATTGTATACACGGTTCGGTGTGTGAATCGGTGTTTGAGGAGAGAGCTGTATCTCTTGTAAGCAGCGGAGTAGGAGGGATCTGTACCTCTTATAAGCAGCAGATTGTAAGGGAAGCTCCATCCAAATTTAAGGAGTAGGGATTTTAGTGAAATCCTTGAGTGGTTGCTCAAGGCGAGGACATAGGCCGAGTTGGCCGAATCTCGTAAAAATTGTGTTTGTCTTCTCTTTTCCCTTTACTCTTTACTTTCAGCACTACATTTAAATTGTTCATATTGCATGTGTAGGTTGAATAACATTGCACATAATCAGTTGGGTAATAAGAACTCATTGGTAAATTGAATTTATAGTTTGTTATAAACCCCTAAGACTGGTTTGCTAAATATACAAGTAGGGATTAAGCGGTAAATAGATTAAAAGAATTTTAAAATACCCAATTCACCCACCCTCTTGGGATTACACCTAATTCAACATAGGTAATTATTACAGACCTCATATCCTATTTACTATGACAGACCCATATTGCATAAAATGAATTTACAATATGAAACAAATCTTCAGGGTCTTCATGCTTTCATGTGCCATTACTTGATCTACTAAGATGAACCTGCACATACACTTGAAAAATCATCAAATACTTGAGTATTTGTCATTATCAAAACTGGGTGTGACCAATAAGGTCAACATTAACCACATGTTCTTGTCCTCTCAATACATGCCTCCTTCCATATATAGGAAACAAGAACAAATAAACCAAAACCAAACTAAAATTGAACGGATTTCTTCAAGTGCTTTTAGAGCTAAAAGTTTCAATATTTCTATCCATCGTTTCTAACCGAGACCCACAGTTCATATCTCAATGATGGAAGAGTTTGCAGGGAGCTTTGGATTCTTAACTGACATTCAGTACAACATTTCATCCTAAAACCGATGGATAGATAGAGAGGACCATACAGATACTGGAGGATATGTTGCGGCCCTGTATGTTAGACTTTGGTGATAATTAGATCTAGTATTTGCCACTGGTCGAATTTGCTTATAACAACAGCTACTAGGCCAATGTTGGGATGGCACTGTACGAAGCATTGTATGGTCGGAGGTGCCGATCTTCATTATACTAGGACGAGATTGGTGAAAGGTAGATGTTGGGGCCAGAGATTGTGCAGCAGACTTATGAGAAAATTAGATTTATCCGAGAAAGAATCAAAGCAGCTTAAAGTCGATAGAAAAGTTATGCTGACACTCGCAGTTGACAACTGGAGTTTGGTGTGGGGAATCACGTATTTTTGAGAATTGCACCAATGAAAGGAGTGATGAGATTTGGGAAGAAGGGTAAGCTGAGCCTTAGGAATATTGAATCGTTTAAGATACTAGAAAGAGTTGGTCTAGTTGCCTACAGGTTAGCATTACCCCTAGCGTTATCCAAAATTCACAACGTGTTTCATGTGTCTATGTTAAAGAAATATGTCCCAGATCCATCACATATAATAAGTTGTGAGGCATTGGAGCTTGGTGATACTCTATCGTATGATGAAGTGCCAGTTCGGATCTTAGACCATAAAGAACAGGAATTGCACATCAAGAAGATTCTATTGGTAAAAGTACTCTGCCATAATCACACAATAGAGGAAGCATCATGGGAATTAGAAGAGGAGATGCACTAGAGGTAACCACACTTGTTCAACGGGGCTCAGAGTTAGACAGATAATATAATAGTCCAGGTAAGAATTCAGTGTATGTAAGTATGTTTTGAGTAAGTTCAGGTGTATTTAATGATAGATTTTCATGTAATGGCTTTATGTTTTAAGTGGTTTTGGGAGAGTTTTGATTTGGTTATTGTAATCTCCTAGAGCCGTTTATGTAACCACGGTATTCCTCCACCACAAGTGAGGGTAATTAATAAAAGTTCAGCGAATTTTTCAAAAGTGGTATAAGTGTTAGTAGCAAATTTCGAGGACGAAATTTATATGAGGGGAGGATGTAGAGACTCGGAAAAACGATAATAATAAAAATAATATGGAAAAGGGAAAATCAGTTTGGTGCGGGACCAAATCGTCGATGGTTTTGAGTTACCGCGGCCTAGTAAAGGTAAAACAGTAAAAATTGGTTTAGTTAAAAACCAAACCGTCGACGGTTTTGTCTAGGCAGTAGCTTATATAAAAAGGGTTTAAGTCATTTTTTAGGTAAATTAAAACTCTCTCTCTCTCTCTCTCTCTTCATTCTCTCTCCCGTTTTAAGCCCAAATTGAAGGATAAACGACATTTTGGGATTTCAACGTTGATTCTCCACAGTTTAACTGGAGCGATTTCATTGTATAGGCGTCCTAGGCACCACTCTAAAGTTAGGGTAAGGAAGATAAATTATAATAGTTGTTTTAAAGTTTAACCAATTATTGGGGGTATGCAGGTCTTGGAATGTTAAAATGGTTATAATTCCGGGGTTGAGCTGATTAAACTAAAAAAATATGATTCTAGGGTTTTGTGCTCGAAATGTAGAGACTCAGAAAATGATAATAATAATAGTAAGTAATAAAAAGGAGAAATTGGTTTGGTGCAAGGCTAGACCGTCGACAGTTTTGAGTTATCGCGGCTAGGTAAGGGTAAAACTGTGAAAATGAGTTTTGTTAAAAACCAAATCGTCGATAGTTTTTTTCGGGGACAACCAACTATAAATAGCCACAAAATTCATTTTCTTGGAAAAAAATTTAAACCCTTTTCTCTCTCTCTCTCTCTTTCTCTTTCTCTTGGCTACGGTACTCTCTCTCTCTCTCTCTCTCTCTCTCTCTCTCTCTCTCTCTCTTTGATTTTTGGCTCGATTTCAACCCGAATCGAAGGATAAACGATATTTCAGGATCCTGGAATAGATTCTCCACAGTTTAACTAAAGCGATTTTGTGATTTAGGCTTTCCGGGCACCACTCCAAAACTAGGGTAAGAAATATGTTTTTAAAGTTTAATCAGTTATTGGGAATGTGTGGGCCTAGGGAATGTTAAAATGGTTATTATTCTGGGGTTGAGTTGATGAAATTAGGGTATATGATTATAGGGTTTTGTGCGAATGCTGTATACATTGTTTTAGGATCCATGTAGGCATTTCTCTAGGAAACAGGTAAGGGGAATAGATTATGTTAGGCGTTTTTAGAAATTTTACTGATTAAATTATAATATGTGATTTCTGAGTAATATATATATATATATACATACATATATATATGTTTCCCTGAGTATACAAATTTTTGAGAATGAGAACTTTGTAAAGGATATATGTATGTTTGAGAAACTGGGTTATTGAGTTTGAGTAAAGCCCTAAAGATGGTATACCAGTATTTTCAGGAGAATATTATTATAGTATAAGTTATCACTCAATCTGTGTGACATGTGTTTGAAAGTCAAGTATAATTAGATTTGTCAGTTTCTATGGTAAAAATATATAGACAGAGGTAAGATTTTATACAGTATTACAACGTCCTATATAGGACTACAGTACATATTTTATACAATATTACAACGTCCTATATAGGACTATAGTAAAGATTTTATAAAATATTACAGCGTCCTATATAGGACTACAGTACAAATTTTATATAGTATTACAACGTTCTATATAGAACTACACTACATATTTTATACAGAATTACAACATTCTATATAGAACTACAGTACAACATTTGATACAGAATGACAACGTTCTATGTAGAACTATAATACAACATTTTATATCGAATTATAGAATGATAGCGTTCTATATAGAACTACAATATGATAGTATTTTATACAAAATTACAGTATTTCAGTGATTTTATACAGATTTATAGTATAACAATTTATACTGAGTTGTGAATGAAATCATGATATTATATTGTTTTAGAAATTGCATTATATGGTTTAAGCATCCTGATGGACCATAGCTAAGCACGGTACCATAGCTTCACATATACCAATGCAGCCACACTTCTCAGATAGAGTGTTGGTGATATATAGTCGATTGTGCCATTAAAGTGAAGAGTTACCCTTTGGAGTCTGGACCAGCTAGGTAGGCAAATCGTAGTCGTAGTTATAGATACAAATACTGTTTACTTAGTGTGGTTAGGCCAACCATGGCTAGGTTCTGCCTTCGGGCTGCACAACCTGGATCATGCGGGGTTAATTCATGACGTTGTTGTTTATCCATCTAGGGTAGTTCTTTTATGCATATATGCATATTTACTTATACAAAGTTATTGTCTTATACAGATTATGATGAGAAAGGAAAGTATGTATTTTGAAATATATTTGTAATATACGTGTTTACAGTTTTACATGATTTCACAATGAAAGAAAAGGTAAATAATGGTTGTATATTTCGAACACAAAAACTTATATTGCCACACATTGTTAATAATCTATTCCTTCTTACTGAGAGGTTTCTCACCCCAAGAATTTAAACATTTTAGGAAATACGAGGAATCAAGGTTAGAGTGCTCCAGGGCAGTTTCTAGATAATATTTTTCGAAGTAAGTGTCTGTGAGTTCTGATATTTATACAGTGATGTTTTGTACACTATGGGTTGTAAATATATGTATGGGGAGATACTTATGTGTTGATGGTTGGTATTAGTACTCTGGTATTGTAGTTGGATATATATATATATATATAGATGCCTCCACTCAGTAGTGTGATTTGTTTGAGGACTGTTGTACTTGATGCCACTCTGGGCATAACAAGGTACTATAGTGTATTTTACACAGAGATTATGTATGGTATATTACATAGGGCGATACAAATAGGTATCAGAGTAGATTAAATATATATATATATATATATATATAAAATAAAATAAACTAGCAGAATTTTCAGGTCGTTACAGTTTGGTATCAGAGCCTAGGTTGCTAGGTTTTGTAGACTTTAGTGTACAGCGCATAGCAATACTAGAGTATAAGAATGGATCTTGGTGAAGGTAGGATATGGGTAAATTAGGATTTTAGTAAGACAACGTTGGAGGTTAAGATGAGAATTTAGGATTTTGTCTCATAGCCTTGAGGCAGGAATTTCGTGACGGTTTCTGTGACTTTTTTGAAATGATGATTTCAGGAAAGCCATGGTAAACTATCGTTGGTTTTTGTTTCTGAGTGGTAAGACTGAACCTTAAATTGGGAATATGGACATTAAGTTGGTTAGTTGTAGGAGGATAAGCGGTTATTTTTAGTTAGATTAATATATTAGTTGTGTTATGAACTTAGGGTTCTCAGACTATATTTTGTTTTACTTTTAGGATGGACCCTGGGAATGACAATACGAATGCTGGTGGTAGTAATGATGTAGAACCTTCTAGTATGGGCGACAGTGATTATGATGTAGTATTGCGTAGTGTCGCCTAGAAACTAATGGCAGAGATAGTGAGAAACTTAGTGGAATAGAGTTGCCCACCAGCTCACCACATAATCAAGAAGTTCACTTGTATGAATCCCCCATCGTTCTCAGGAGGAGCCGACCTATTCATGGCAGAGAACTAGGTCTAAGAGATTGAGGAGGCATTGATCGTTCTCCCTTGCATCGAGGAGCAGAAAGTATCGTTCGCTACTTTTAAGATGACAGGGGAGGCTAAACGCTAGTGAAGGTCAGTGAGATTCCTAGAGAAGTAGAGGTTAGTGCCTATAACTTTGACCTGGAGCCACTTCAAGGAGATATTCTTTGAACGGTACTTCCCTGCTACTACCAGAAATGCTAAAGCGACAAAATTTGTGAATTTGACTCAGGGGAACTTGACGGTCTAGAAGTACACAGCTAGATTTGTAGAATTGTCCCAATTTCCCCCATACATGGTTCCAGATGAGGAGAAGAAGGAGAGGAGATTTGAGGAGGGCTTGAGACAGAGGATTTATGAGCAGGTGGTGGCATTCCAGGTCCAGATCTTCTCAGATTTAGTAGATAAGGGCATAGTGATAGAGACCAGCCTATAGAGAGGTGTTGGGGTGCAAAGTCAGAGGAAGAGGCATGCGCCTCCTGAATTCCGAGTAGGTACTAGTCAGGGTCAGTGGAGGAGATATGACAGGGGCCAGCAGCAGGTAGTGGGATGACGAGCCCTTTAGGGTGACCCAACACCCCTTATTTGTACTAGATGTGATCGGAGGCATTGAGGTGAGTGCCGAATTGGGTCGAATGCCTACTATCGGTGTGGTTGGCCTAGCCATATTGTAAGAGACTGTCGTACATTGCTAGCTAAGGGACCTGCTCCTAATCCTTACTAGGGAAACAACCAAGCACCCTGAGACAACTAGCATAGGAACGCCGCCCGGGCATGAGTCTATGCACTGACACCGGGAGACACAGAGGCGGCCGACGACATGGTGACATGTATCATTTCTATATTTTCAAATAAAGCTATTGTTTTGTTTGATTCAGGGGCCACAAATTATTTTATATCTCTGGGGTACATCCAGTTATCTAGGATAAAAACTTAGATGTTAGACACCGAATTATCAGTAACCACACCGACAGGGTCAGTAGCGATATGTAGAAGGGTGCTCAAAGACTGTCTAGTGGATATTTAGGAAAAAATGGTACCAACCAATCTAGTGGTATTTGACATGCATAAGTTTGAAATGATTATTGGAATGGACTGGCTAGATGCCAACTATTCTAGTATCGATTGTCATAAGAAAGAGGTAGTATTCAGACCTCCAGGGGAGCAGGAGTACAGATTTGTGGGGTCATGTGTGCGCTCCTCACCATAGTTATTTTCAATTATTTAGGAGAGGAGGCTACTTTTGGAGGGATGTCAGGGATATTTAGCTTGCGTGAAGGAAGCACCCGAGGGAGGGTTAAAGTTTGAAGATATTCCAGTTGTAAGAGAATTCTATGATGTGTTTCCATAGGATTTACCTGAGTTGCCTCCCCACCGTGAGATTGAATTTGCTATCGATCTACTCTTAGGGACGACACCAATTTCTAAAACTCCATATAGAATGGCCCCAGCAGAGTTGAGGGAGTTAAAAGAACAATTTCAAGAAATACTGGACAAGGGGTTTATCAGGCCCAATGTGTCACCTTGGGGAGCACCAGTTCTATTTTTGAAAAAGAAAGACGTGACGATGAGGATGTGTATCAACTATAGGGAGATAAATAATGTGACAGTTAAGAATAAGTATACTCTTCCCTGTATTGATGATTTGTTCAATCAGCTCCAAGGAACACGGGTTTACTTAAAGATTGATCTTCGATTTGGGTACCATCAAGTAAAAGTCCAAGCATAGGATGTTTCAAAGACAGCGTTTTGAACTCGGTATGGCCATTATGAGTTTTTGGTTATGCCATTCAGACTGAAGAATGCTCCTACTGAATTCATGGACCCGATGAATAGGGTTTTCCATGAATACTTGGACCAATTTGCAGTGGTTTTCAATGATGATATTATGGTCTATTCAAAGAGCCCCGATGAGCTTGAAGATCATTTGAGGATAATTCTTCAGGTACTGAGAGAAAAGAGGCTGTATGCCAAATTCAAGGAGTGTGAATTCTCGTTGGAACAAGTTACATTCCTTGGGCATGTGATATCCGGGGATGGTATCTCTATGGATCCGAGCAAGATAGAGGCAGTAGTGGACTGGGTAAGACCGAAAAATGTTCAGGAGGTTAGGAGTTTCTTAGGTCTGGCAAGAGTATTACTGGAGGTTTGTGGAGGGTTTATCTAAACTATCGGGTCCTCTAACATAGTTGATGAGGAAGAATATAAAGTTTGAGTGAACCTATGATTGCGAGCACAGTTTTCAAGAACTAAAACAACGATTTGTCACTGTTCTAGTTTTGACCATTCCATCAGGAAGTGATGGTTTTGTGGTTCATAATGATGCGTTACAGAAAGGGTTGAGGTGTGTTTTGATGCAGTAGGAAAAAGTTGTAGCATATGCTTCTCATCAACTTAAAGAATATGAAAAGAACTACTCTACGCATGATTTAAAGTTGGTTGCAGTGGTGTATGCATTGAAAATTTGGAGGCATTATTTGTATGGTGGGAAGTGTGAAATATTTATAGATCATAAGAGTTTGAAGTATATCTTCACGAAGAAAGAGTAGAATATGAGGCATAGGATGTAACGCCTCAAACCCTTAAACCCAGGTTCAGCGCTTTATACCTGATAATCCATAATTCATAATATACGCAGCGGAAAACATAACTATAATCTTTCAACAAATATAATACCAGAGTTTTCTACATCCATCTACACACCATAATAAATCACGCATCCACCTGTATTCCTATATATACACATATCTCCCAAAAATATTTAGTATTCACAATACCAGCATATTTCACAACCATTCACATATGTTCGTATTCATAACTTTAACATTCCATTTCATTTCACTTTAAGTGACTCTTTCCCATTTTACATTGTTCACATTTTACATTTCATTTCTATTTCTTTTATTTTCCATTTCATTTCTATTTCTTTTATTTTCCATTTCATTTTCATTTCATACTCATTTTTATTTTAATTCATAAATACTCGGCATCTTTTCAGCCGTCGTTGGTTAGCTTCGGCATCCTTTCAGTCGTGGTCTATATCTTTTTAGCCGTGGTTGGTTAGCTTCGGCATCCTTTTAGCCGTGGTCGATATCTTTTCAGCTGTGATTGGTTAGCTTCGACATCCTTTCAGCCGTGGTCGGCATCTTTTCAGCCGCGATTGGTTAGGTTCAGCATCTTTTCAGCCGTGGTCGGCATCTTTTCAGCCGTGGTTGTTTCCATGATTGTATTAAAACTCATATGCAACATATTTCATATATCATTTTCATACTCATTTCATTTTCTGTTTATCTTGCATCTCGTATATATAACATAATTCCACACAAACTTCTATTTTACTCATGCCACACAATTTAGCAATAATATTCATACATATTCTTGTAAAATATGCCAACCTATATTTAACATTCATAAACTATAAAATACCTTTAATTTCTTACATAATTATTCTGAAAAATATTTCCTACTTTCATCAGTTCAATTTCGCATATAAGTATCTAATTAAACAACCCTAAGCTCAGAAAGCATAATTTAAAGGATTGACATTTTAAACCCAAACCGAAACATATACACGTATATATAACATAATTTATTTTCCATTAAATTCATAAAAATTCTAGTTTAATATATATTTTCTCCTTTACCTGGTTTCTTGAACTACGCCAACAGGGACCCCGAAAAATACCTGCGGCGCTCACTCGGACTCTGAATCAAAAATCCTAATTCCATATAATTAATCCAGAATAAAATATTATTTTAATATTTTCTAAACCCATAAATTCTAAATAAATAAAATTACTCTTAAATATAGCCAAATTACCAAATTTCCCAAATCCCACTATTGCTTTGGAGTAGGGTCTAGAAAACCCCAATTGGAACTTTACTTAAGTCAAAATGATGACGATCACGATTAGGACACCATGGTGGTACCTGATCGTCGATTTAACAGAAAATTTAACAAGAAATTGAGAAATTAAGGGAAATATACCTTTCCCCAGGAGTGGTGCCTATGCCGATCTCACGACAAATCCGTTCCAGTAGAAATTTCGGTGGCGGAGTTAGGAACCCAACGGCACATTCTGTTTCCCGATTGGTCGAATATTCATCGAGAAATAAGGGGAGAGAGAGGCGGAGACGGAGAGTGGACGAGAAGCAGGAGAGAGCATAGAGAGACGCAGAGAGAGATCTTTGCGATTCCAGGAAGCTTCAGCTTCCTTCTTTTCTTTTTTTTTTTTTCTTTTTTTTTCCTTTTACTTTAACTTAACCTATATATATATATCTTATGTTAATATGTTTTTTTTTTCCTTATCATACTATTTATTTTACTTATTAATTTAATTAATTAATTTAATAATATTTAATTAGTTAATTAACTAATTAATAATTACTCTTAATTTTTTTTTTCATACTATTTCTTTTTACTTGTTTATTTCATACATTAATTTAATAATGTTTAACTAATTAATTGATTAATAATTTTAATTTATTAATTAATAATTTTTTTTTCTGGTTATTACATTCTTCCCTCAAGAAATTTCGTTCTCGAAATTTTGCTAGTTAATCAATCATTTTCTCATTTTAGGACTTCATAACTCACTATATCCCAATACCATAACCTCTGAAATCAACTAACCTAATAATCTAGTTCAAATCCTGAGTTCTAATTTCTTTACTCGGAAACATCACCATCGATGGATTTACCATGATTTTCTGAAACTAGTTACTTCTTCAGAAAAAGACAGAAGACCATCAAGGGAGTTCTGCTCCGAAGTTTACGAAACACAACTCAAAATTCCTAATGGTATCTTAATCTACCCATTCCTATCCTTATCGCAACTCAATCCTATACTCTGGCATAAATCATCCCTAACCTAATACTCTAATATTTCCTTATCTAGGCAATATGAATCTAATCACACTTCTGGCTAGACATTGCTCTAATACCACAATGTAACGCCCCAAACCCTTAAACCCGGGTTCAACGCGTTATACCTGATAATCCATAATTCATAATATACGCAGCGAAAAACATAACTACAATCTTTCAACAAATATAATACTAGAGTTTTCTACATCCATCTACACACCATAATAAATCATGCATCCACTTGTATTCCCATATATACACATATCTCCCAAAAGTATTTAGTATTCACAATACCAGTATATTTCACAACCATTCACATATGTTCATGTTCATAACTTTAACATTCCATTTCATTTCACTTTAAGTGACTCTTTCCCATTTTCCATTGTTCACATTTCACATTTCATTTCCATTTCGTTCATTTTCCATTTCATACTCATTTTTATTTTAATTCATAAATACTCGGCATCTTTTCAGCCGTGGTTGGTTAGCTTCGGCATTCTTTCAGGCGTGATCGACATCTTTTAAGTCGTGGTTGGTTAGCTTTGGCATCCTTTCAGCTATGGTTGGCATCTTTTCAGCCGTGATTGGTTAGCTTCGGCATCCTTTCAACCATGGTCGGCATCTTTTCAGCTGTGATTGGTTAGCTTTGGCATCCTTTCAGCCGTGGTTGGCATATTTTCAGCCGTGATTGGTTAGCTTTGGCATCCTTTTAGCCATGGTCGACATCTTTTTACCCGTGGTTGTTTCCATGATTGTATTAACACTCACATGCAACATATTTTATATGTCATTTTCATACTCATTTCATTTTCTGTATATCTAATTCCACAAAAAATTCTATTTTACTCATGCCACATAATTTAGCAGTAAAATTCATACATATTCTTGTAAAATATGTCAACCCATATATAACATTCACAAACTAGAAAATACCTTTAATTTCTTACATAATTATTCTGAAAAATATTTCCCACTTTCATCAGTTCAATTTCGCATATAAGTATCTAATTAAACAACCCTAAGCTTAGAAAGCATAATTTAAAGGATTGACATTTTAAACCCAAACCGAAACATATACACGTATATATAACATAATTTATTTTCCATTAAATTCATAAAAATTCTGGTTTAATATATATATTTTCCCTTACCTGATTTCTTGAACTACGCCAATAGGGACCCCCAAAAATACCTGCGGCGCTTACCCGAACCCTGAATCAAAAATCCTAATTCCATATAATTAATCATAAATAAAATATTATTTTAATATTTTATAACCATTAATTATAAATAAATAAAATTACTCTTAAATATAGCCAAATTACCAAATTTCCTAAATTTCACTTTCGCTTTGGAGTAGGGCCTAGAAAACCCTAATTGGAACTTTACTTAAGTCAAAATGACGACGATCACAACTAGGACACTATTGTGGTGCTTGATCGTCGATTTAACAAGAAATTGAGAAATTAGGGGAAAAATACCTTTCCCCAGGAGTGGTGCCTACGCCAATCTCACGACAAATCCGCTCCAGTAGAAATGTCGGTGGCGGAGTTAGGAACCCAGTGACACCTTCCGTTTCCTGATCGGTTGAATATTCGTCGAGAAATGAGGGGAGAGAGAGGCGGAGACGGAGAGTGGACGAGGAGCAGGAGAGAGCACAGAGAGACGTAGAGAGAGATCTCTGCGATTCCAGGAAGCTTCAGCTTCCTTCTTTTCTTTTCTTTTTTTCCTTTTACTTTAACTTAACCTATATATATATTATGTCAATATGTTTTTTTTTCCTTATCATACTATTTATTTTACTTATTAATTTAATAATAATTAATTAATTAACTAATTAATAATTACTCTTACTTTTTTTTGTTCATACTATTTCTTTTTACTTGTTTATTTCATACATTAATTTAATAATGTTTAACTAATTAATTGATTAAAAATTTTAATTTATTAATTAATAATTTTTTTTCAGGTTATTACACAGGAGATGGCTGAAATTGATAACAGAATATGACTGCACCATCAGTTATCACTCAGGAAAGGCTAATGTGGTAGCTGATGCCTTGAGCCGAAAGTCAGGAAGTGCTTTAGTATCATCAGTGGTTGTGCAACATCAGATTAGAATGGATTTAGAAAGACTTGGTGTGGAGCTGGTAGAGGGAAATCACCAGACATTTATTGCTAATTTGGTGCTTCAGCCTACTTTGTTGGAGAGAATTAAGATTGCATAGATGCAAGACGAAGAATTGGTAAAGATTAGAGATAGAGTGCAGAGTGGACAGGGAGCCGATTTTAATATTTCAGATGACGGAGATTTGAGGTTTCATAGTAGGTTATGTGTACTTGATGACATTGAAATAAAAAATAAAATTTTGGAAAAGGCACACCGTTCCTTCTATACGGTACATCCAGGTAGCACAAAAATGTGTAGGGATTTGCAGGTATCTTTCTAGTGGGGCAATATGAAAAGAGAAATTTCCTGGTATGTGGAGCAGTGCTTGAATTGTCAGCAGGTGAAGGCTGAGTATCAGAGACCGGCGGGATTGTTACAACCATTTCACATCCCTAAATGGAAGTGGGAGCACATTTCTATGAATTTCGTCACAGAGTTACCGCTAGCACTTCATGGGCAGAATGCCATCTGGGTAGTCATTGACTAATTGACAAAACTGCCCATTTTCTTCCCATCAGAGTTAACTATTCCATGGCTAGATTGACAGAGATGTATATACAGGAGATAGTCAGACTGCATGGCGTGCCAGTGTCCATCGTTTCTGCTCGGGACCCACGGTTCATATCTCAAATCTAGAAGAGTCTATAAGGAGCCTTGGGATCTCAATTGACGTTTAGTACAACATTTCATCCTCAGACTGATGGACAGACAGAGAGGACCATAAAGATACTGGAAGATATGCTGCGAGCCTGTGTGTTAGATTTTGGAGGTAGCTGGATTTAGTATCTGCCACTAGTGGAGTTTGCTTATAATAATAGCTACCATACCAGTATTGAAATGGTACCATATAAAGCATTATATGGTCAGAGGTGTCGAACTCCACTATATTGGGATGAAGTGGTGAAAGACAGATTTTGGGGTTGGAGATTGTACAGCGGACTCCTGAGAAAATCAAACTTTTCCAAGAAAGAATTAAGTTCGCTCAGAGTTGATAGAAAAGCTATGCAGATACCCGCCGAAGAGCGTTGGAATTTGGTGTAGGAGATAACGTGTTTTTGAAAGTTACACTAATGAAAGGAGTGACAAGATTTGGAAAGAAGGGTAAGTTAAGCCCTAGGTATGTTGGGCCATTTGAGATACTGGAAAGAAGCGGTCTAGTTGCCTACAGGTTAGCGTTACCCCCAGCATTATCTAGGATCTATGACATTTTTCATGTTTCCATGTTGAAGAAATACGTCCCAAATCCATCACATATAATAATTTATGAGGCACTAGAGATTGGAGATACTTTATCGTATGATGAAGTTCTCATTCAGATCTTAGATCATAAAGAACATGAATAACGAACTAAGAAAATCCCACTAGTAAAAGTACTCTAGCGTAATCACACATCCGAGGAAGCCTCATGGGAACTAGAGGAGGAAATGCGCCAAGGTACCCACACTTGTTTAGTGGGGCTAAGAGTTAGTTAGATAACATAATAGTCCAGAAAAGAATTCAGTGATATGTAAGCATGCTTAGTGTAAGTTCAAGTGTATTTAATTGTAGATTTACATGTAATGGTTTTTATGTTTGAGTGGGTTTGGAAGAGTTTTGATTTGGTTATTGTAATCTCTCGGAGCTGTTTATGTAACCACGATATTCCTTCGCCATAAGCGAGGGTAATTAATAAAATTTTAGTGTTTTTCCTCAAATGTTGGTACAAGTGATAGATAGCAAATTTCGAGGACGAAATTTCTATAAGGAGGGGAGAATGTAGAGACCCTAAAAATGATAATGATAATAATAATAATAATAATAATAATAATAATAATAATAATAATAATAATAATAATAATAATAATAATAATAATAGACGAAATTTTTATAAGGAGGGGAGAATGTAGAGACCCGAAAAATGATAATAATAATAATAATAATAATAATAATAATAATAATAATAATAATAATAATAGCAAGTAAGAAAAAGGAGAAATTGGTTTGGTGTAAGGCCAAACCGTCGACGGTTTTGGTGGAGCTCAGAAAACCGTCGACAATTTTGAGTTATCGCGGCCAGGTAAGGTAAAACAGCAAAAATGGGTTTGGTTAAAAACCAAAACGTAGATGGTTTTGTTCGGGGACAACCATGTATAAATAGCCACAAAGTTTTTTTTTCTTGGAAAGAATTTTAAACCCTTCTCTCTCTCTCTCTCTCTCTCTCTCTCTCTCTCTCTCTCTCTCTCTCTCTCTCTCTCTCTCTCTAGGTTGTGGTACTCCCTCCCTCTCTCTTCGATTTTTGTCTTGATTTCATCCCAAATCGAAGGATAAACGACATTTCAGGATCCCGATGTAGATTCTTCACAGTTTAACTAAGCGGTTTTGTGATTTAGGCTTTCTAGGCACCACTCCGAAACTAGGGTAAGGAAGATGTTTTTAAAGTTTGATTAATTATTGGGAATGTGTGGGCCTAGGGAATGTTAAAATGGTTATTATTCTAGGGTTGAGCTGATTAAATTTGGGTATATGGGTATAGGGTTTTGTGCGAATGCTATAGGCTTTGTTTTAGGATCCCTGCAGGCATTTCTCCAGGAAATAGGTAAGGGAATAGATTATGTCAGGAATTTTAGGAAATTTTACTGATTAAATTATAATATATGATTTCTGAGTAATATATATATATATATATATATATATATATATATGTTTTCCCGAGTATACAAATTTGTGAGAATGGGAACTTTGGAAATGATATATGTATGTTTGAGAAACTGGGTTATTGAGTTGGAGTAAAGCCCTAGAGATGGTTATGCCAGTATTTTCCGCAAGATATTATTATAGTATTAGTTATCACTCAATCTGTGTGGCATGATTTTGAAAAGAATGTATAATTAGATTTGTCAGTTTCTTTGGTAAAAATATATAGACAAAGGTAAGATTTTATACAGTATTACAGTGTCCTATATAGGACCACAGTACATATTTTATACAATATTACAGCGTCCTATATAGGGCTACAATACAGATTTTATACAGTATTACAATGTTCTATATAGAACTACAGTATAGATTTTTTATAGAGTTACAACGTTCTATATAGAACTAGGGTACAACATTTGATACAGAATTACAGAATGAGAGCGTTCTATATAGAACTACAGTACAACACTTGATACAGAATTACAGAATGATAGCGTTCTATATAAAACAACAGTATGATAGTACTTTATACAAAATTACAATATTTTAGTGATTTTATACAGATTTATAGTATGACAATTTATACTGAGTTGTGAATGAAATCATGATATTGTATTTTTTTTAGAAATTGCATTATATGGTTTAAGAATCTTGATGGACCATAGCTAAGTATGCTACTGTAGCTTCATAGATACCAATGTAGCCACACTTCTCAGATAGAGTGTTGGTGGTATACAGTCGATTGTGCCATTAAAGTGAAGAGTTACCCTCTGGAGTCTAGACCAATTGTGTAGGCAAATCGTAGTCGTAGTTATAGATACAGATACATATATAGTTGACTTAGTGTGGTTTGACCAACCATGGTTAGGTCCCGCCTTCGGGCCGCACAACCTGGATCATGCGGGGTTAATTCATGACGTTGTTGTTTATCCATCTAGGGTAGTTGTTCTATTCATATATATGTATTTACTTGTATAGAGTTATTGTCTTATACAGAGTATGAGGAGAAAGGAAAGTATGTATCTTGAAATATATTTGTATATACGTGTTTACAGTTTTACATGATTTCACAGTGAAAGAAAAGGTAAAAAATGGTTGTATATTTGGAACATAAAAACTCATATTACCACACACTGATAATAATCTATTCCTTCTTACTGAGAGGTGTTTCACCCCAAGGATTTAAACATTTTAGGAAATACGAGGAATCAAGGTTAGAGTGCTCCGGTGCAGGTTCTAGATAATATTGTTGGAAGTAAGTGTCTGGGAGTTCTGATATTTATACAGTGATGTTTTGTACACTATGGGTTGTAAATATATGTATGAGGACATACTTATGTTTTGATGGTTGGTATTAGAACTCTGGTATTGTAGCTGGATGTATATATATAAATAGATTGTGACAACCCAAGAAATTAATCAGGGCCTCGTCGATGAACACAAGGGATTCGTTGACGAGGGTACATGAGGATCTCGTCGACGAGGACACATCTCGTTGACGATAAGATACTGAGAGGGGGTTTGTGGAAGTCTGAAATTCGTTGACGAAGGGTGAAGGTTCATCAACGAACTTCTTCAGGGACTCGTTGACGAGATGATGTGTCTCGTCGACGAATCCGGGACTATAAATAGCTAAAACCCGAAATTTTCAGCAAAAGTTGGCGCAAGAATCCTCTCTCTCTCTCTCTCTCTCTAAACGTCTATTTCTTCTTCTTTCTTCAATCCCGGCTCTGTTTCTCACCCGATTGACGATTTGAGGCCACCACGACACTCCTGGGAAAGTTCTTTGCAAATCTACTGGAGTGGATCGTTGGTGGGAGTGGTTCAAATTTCATCCCAATTTCAGGGTAAGACATTTTATTCATAATTTTCCTTTCCCATAGTTATATAAAATGTTGTACGTAGAAAAATAATGATATTTTATTCAGAGAGATGTTGTTTTCAGGGTGTTGAGTGGAGAACCCTGCGAGAGTAGGAGCAGGCACAGTAGGGGGCTTTTGTAGAAATCAAGTAAGGGAAATATGCTATATTAGGAGTTTTTAATCATATTATCAGAGATTTTATGTATATACATGTATACCAACTTATTATCCAGTTTTTAAAAAATAAGAGTTTTGATGTTTGTGTGGCCTGAGTAGATATTCACTTGATATAGAATTTATATAGATTTTTCCAGTATATCATGATTTAAAGTATGTACAGATATAGAAAGATATACACAGATATTTATATAGACAGATATAAACATATTTTATTCAGTTCACTATATTATAGTATTTACAGAATGCCATGTTTCCTAATACCATAACACTCAGATTATACAGAAAGATTATACAAACAGATTATACAGATGGATTATACAGACAGATTATACAGTCAGATATACAGTTATAGCATCAAGATGCTACAGTTATGATATTAAGATATTACAGTATTTACAGTACAAAATTATAGTATTATGGTTATTTTGGAAACATGATGAAAACAACAAAGATAATTATAGTATATGTATTTATACAGTATCAGATCCCTGAGAAAATATTATAGACAAATACAGTTTACAGAGCACAGTACCGTTGCTATTTACAGAATAGAGTGCAACCACATATCTCAGATAGTGTGTGGGTACCGTCAACCGTGCTCGGAGTGGATGCAGCTCCCCAGTTTATGGGTTGAGGGGGCCGGTTTGATGAGGTAGCAGTCCAGTTCCATGCCTAGGAGAGGATGCATTTTGGCCGGGCTGAGGTAGTGTAGAGTACAGTGACTTACCTTGTAATGACCCGAAAATTTAAAATAATTAGGAAGTATAATACTTGAAATGGATTAATGGGTAATAAGGGAAAAGGAAGGATTTTTAGAAGAAATAACAGGCCTCGTCAACGAATGTCCTATCTTCGTCGACGAGTGTCCTTCTAAGATCGTCGACGAACTCAGTCCGTCGTCGACGAAGGAATCTCGAGAGAGAGTTTTGGAACTCTGAATTTCGTTGATGAAGGTATCTTCTCGTTGACAAAGTCTTTACAGTGCCTCGTCGACGAACCTACGTGTCTCGTCGATGAAGCCCTACCTATAAATAGAGTTTTCTTCATTTTTCAACGAGAACTCGCGGACTTTCTTCTCCCACTCTCTCTAAAACGGTTTTCCAGCCTCCTCTCTTCAATTTCGGGCCAGATTTGACCTAGTTTGATGATCCGGAACAACCATGAGGTTCGTAGGATCGTTCTCTGCAAAGTTGTAGGAGCTGATTATTGGTTTGAGGGGTTTGGGAAACATCCCAATATTAGGGTAAGTGAGTTATTTTGGGATTTCCTTAACGAATATTATTATTTGGAGCCTAGGAAGTAGTAAATAAGTGTTTTTCTTAAGATTTGAGTCAGTTGGAATTTATTTTAATTAAAATAGGATTATTGATCTGGGGTCCAAGTGAACGCCGTAGGTATCGGTTCAGGGATCCTATAGGCGTAGTTTGAAAGTCAGGTAAGGGGAAATTACATATTAAATCAGGTTTTCATGAATTAAAATGGATTATGTTTATTTAAGTATATATATGTTTCCATGTGGGTATACAATGCCAGCCATGTAAAACTATGTTTTCTGAGCCTAGGATTGCTTATATAGATATGTATATGTGAAAGTAACAGATGAAAGTGAAAAGTAATTTTTGAGGAATTATGTAAGAAATGAAATGTATTTTCAGCATATAAATGTTAAATGTGGGTTGTCTTATTTTACGAAAAATATATATGAATTTTATTTTTAAATTGTGCGGCATGAGATTTTGTGCAAATATATGTTAAATGTATGAGATGCACGCTAAGTAAGTAAAGCATTGAAAATAAATTATGATATGGACTATGTTGCTTGTGTATGTTAAATGCAACCATGTAAATGTAAGACAACTTAAAGATAGCCATGTTAGCAGATCTAGCACACTTCTGTGTAGACTAACTGATGACAGCTAAAAGGAACTATGGACTAACTAATGATGGCTAAAGACCAGCTGTAGTACGAAGGGAAAAGGGGGAAAATGTTATGAAATGACAATGAAATGACATGGTATGAAATGACAAATGTGAATGATGTAATGATGAAGATTACGTAAAGTGAAATGCAATGCAATGTTTAAGCTATGAATATGGAAAAATGTGTATGATTGAATAATGACAGAAAGAATAATGTATTATGGTATTAGAAGTATCTATATATGTAGAACATGTTACGATTAGGCAGGACATACTTTTCACCTGAGGGCTTGTTGAGTAAGGCGAGTGCACTAGTAACTTTAGATGTGGCAATAGCTGCATAACGTACTAGGGCAGAGGGAACCTACTTGTATGGGCGGGTAGATTTCCCTATCCTTAGGGCCTTTGCTAGTAAACCATTGTTGAACTGTGTGAGTACGAGATCAATCTAATACTTGAGGGCTTACTGAGTAAGTTGAGTGCCCTGGTATGCCTAATAGTGACCTTCGGTTTACCTAAGTATCAGAGCAGAGGGGTGCTACTTGTATGGGCGGATAATCACCCCTATCCTTGAGTAATCTCATGGGTTAAATCTTTTCCTGTGATTATTTAGGTTCAGAGAATGTTTTCAGTGTTACGTTAATGATTTGCAAATGTATTTAAAATGATATTTATACACCTCATGTTAGCCACACGCTGTTTTAATATGTATATTTCTTCCCTTACTGAGATGTGTCTCACCTGAATATGATTATTTCTTTTTCAGGACATCCTCGAGGTCGGGCTTAGGGAGCTCGAGGGTTTATAGTCTTTTGAGGATTGTAAAAGAGAAGGGTATATTTTTGATATACTGTGGGATTGTATTAAGTTTAAGTATATGTTTTATGTCGTTATATTTTAAGGATGTTGAGTAAGGAACGGTTGTGAAAATACTGAAATGTTTTGGGAGTTATGTAGATTTATGGAAATGCCGGTGATGGATGAATTATATGGAATTTAGATAGGAATAGTAAACTCTGGTATTACGATATTATAGTATTATGTTTATGAAGACTATGTTATTATGTTATATGAAGACTATGTTTATGTTTTTCCGCTGCGTATGTTATGAAATATGGATTATCAGGATTTTATCAGGTATAATGCATCGGACCTGGGATTAAGGGTTCGGGGCGTTACATACCTGGTGGGCCAACCAGAGTTAAGTCCCGCCTACAAGCTGCACAACTCTGTCATGAGAGGTCAAATCATGACATACATATTTCCAGGGAAAAAGTACAGTTATGTATATGAATACAGTTTTACAGCATTTTATAAATATAGTATGATATTAGCAGTATGAAAGATAGAAAATTCAGATCATACCGTTATATTTTAAGCTAGGATAAATGTAAGATTTACTGATTTGCCAGCTTATATAGTTTCTAGTATATTTCCACTTACTGAGCGTCGACTCATCCCATTACTTTAACATTTTTTAGGTGAACCAGTTAGGCGAGTAGATCAGGCTCGCAGATAGGGTGTTTTCTTGATTGCCCTGCTAATAGGGTAAGTGTGTTTAGAGGATTGTGTTTTTGGGTAGATGGTATAGATGTGAGATGTAACTATGGTTGAGAGCACTGAATTTTGGTATTGTGTGTATATATATATGGATGTAAGATTTTACATTTCCGCTGCATAGGTATGTTTATTGTGTACAGGAATACCTCAGTGCCCTTTTGAGGCCTGAGATGCTATAGTAATGATATCAGAGTAGTTTATGCGTAAAAAAAAAATGGTGAAATTTTGTGTCGTTACCTAGATGCTTCCACTCAGTAGTGTGATTTGTTTGAGGACTGTTGTACCTGATGCCACTTTAGGCATCCTAGGGTACTATAGTGTGTTTTACACAAAGATTATATATGGTATATTACACAGGGTGATACAGGTTGGTATCAGAGCAGATTTATTTTATACATATAAAAAAATAGCAGAATTTTCAGGTCGTTACACCGAACGCCGTAGGCGTTGGTTTAGGATCCTTGTAGGCACTTTCTCAATAAATAGGTAAGAGGAATAGGTTATGTCAGACATTTTTAGAAATTCAACTGATTAAAGTTAAGCAGATGCTTACAGAAATATTATATATGTTTTTCTAAATATTTAGACATGTGAAAATGGAAATTCAATATTATTATATGTATGTTTTTAAGAAAAACCTGGTGTTTGAATTTAAGAAAAACCCTAGAGATAATGATACTTTATTTTAGAAAAAATGATATTTTCCTGAGCAGTTATAATGTTATAATTTAATTATGTTGCATGAGGATGATTTTTATGGTTTGGTTAAATATGATGATTTTTCTAGTTATGATATGACGACTATATTGCCAAGTTATGACACGTCGTTTTATACTGAAATAGGAAATGACAGTTTTATACCGAAATGTGATTTGGCTGGTTTTATACAGATTTATGAAAATGAGATTATGTTATTGTTTGTTGTGAAAATTGCAATATAACGTTGGCAGGATATGAGGAGATCGTTATATTGTTTTTATATAAAATTATGAAAAACCGCAATATAACGTTGGCAGGATATGAGGAGATCGTTATATTGTTGGTTATGAAAATTGCAATATAAGGTTGGTAGGTTATGAGGGGGTCATTATATTGTCGGTTATGAATATTGCAATATAATGTTGGCAGGTTATGAGGATGTCGTTATATTATTGGTTATGAAAATTGCAATATAACGTTGGTAGGTTATGAGGAGGTCGTTATATTGTTCATTATATAAATACCAATATAATGTTTGCAGAGGAGTTCATTATATTGTTATTATATAATATTATGTAAATTGCAATATATATGAATTAAGAACCCTGGTGGACCAATTATTTATAGAGCACGGTACCGTAACTACAGTGGAATGGCAGAGAGTGCACCCACATTGGTTTGGTATGATAGTGTTGGTGGTAGACAGTCGACTTAGCTTGGTGGTAGGCCAGTCACGGTTAAGTGTAGCCTTTGGGCCGCACAACCTGTCATGGGTGGAAGCATGTCGTTAGCCAGTTAGCCCTATAAGGGAGGTTCTTATATCTATATATGTTAATTTATTTACACAGAGAAATTGGTTGAGTTAGAGTGTGTTTTGAGAAAAGTATGTATTACCAAAAATATCTACATATATGTGTATGTGTGAGTACAATTTCCATTTATGATTTCTTAGTTGAAGTTTATGATTTAATGGGTATGATTTTGAAACACTAAAACTCATGTTGCCACACACTGATTTTAACCTATTCCGTGTTACTGAGAGGTGTCTCACCCCAACAAATATTTTAACATTTCAGGACCTCACGGGGATTGAGTTTAGCACTTCAGAGCAGGGTATATATAGTGTCATCGAAAGTAAGTACTGAAGAGATTTGTCATGTATATAGTTATACATGTTTTTGTGTAGTGGGGTTGTAATAAGGTTTTGGGAGTATTTAGGTAAATATAATGGTATTAGAACTCTGGTATTGTATTCAAGATTTTATGTTTATGATTCTTATTAGCCTAACAAGGCTTACAAATCTTTTTTTGATGATAACAAAACAAAAGATCTTAACATGTTTTGCTAAGATATGTTTCAGGGCTCAAAAGCTTTCATAAAAAGAGATTAAACTCAAAAGTTTTTATAACAGATCAAGTCTCTAAAGGATCAAGTTTAATACAGAAATAATACAATTTTTAGAATGATATGATTTATATTATTATGTAGAGATATGTTTTATCAGATTTTATAAGAGTATAAATTACAATGTTTATATAGATAGATATTTTACAGCATACGTAGATTTCCATGATTTTCCAAAATACTAAAACCATAACCCTACGTTATTACAGTTTATACAACTCAGATAGTATAACATTTTCAGATTAGTTTTTGGTATTATGGTTATTTTCCATAACACTATTGAAACGCCCCGAACCCTTAAACTCGGGTCCAGCGCGTTATACTGTTACGCAGCGGAAAACATGATCATAATCTCCATATAACATAATACCAGAGTTTACTAATTCTAACTATAATCCATATTAAATCATCCAACACCTACATTTCCATAAATCTACATAACTCCCAAAATAATTCAGTATGTTCACAAACTTTCTTTTCTCCACAGACTTAAAATATAAGGACGTAAAACATAAATATTTGCATCCCATAATTAAAATAAAAATATACCATTTTCTTTTACTATTTCCCAATAATGTTATAGAACCTCGAGCTCTCTAAGCTCGATCTCAATGAAATCCTGAAAAAAAGATAAATTTATATTCGGGTGAGACACATCTCAGTAAGGGAAGAAACCATATATTAAAACAGTGTGTGGCCAACATGAGTTTATATATAACATAATATTTAACATTTGAAAATCCTTAACATAATTTCCGAAATCATTCTCTGATCCTAATCAAACACATGCGAATGTTTAATCCACGAGATTACCCAAGGATAGGGGTGATTACTCGCCCATACAAGTAGCACCCCTCTGCTCTGATACATTTGGCAACCCGAAGGTTACAATTTAAGCATACCAGGGCACTCACCTTACTCAGTAAGCCCTCAAGTGATAAATTAATCTCGTACTCACGCATTCAACAATAGTTTATCGGCAAAGGCTCTAAGGATAGGGAATTCTACCCGCCCATACAAGTAGGTTCCCTCTGCCCTAGCGCGTTATGCAACTACTGTCACATCTGAAGCTACTACTGCACTCGCCTTACTCAGCAAGCCCTCAGGCCAAAGGTACGCCTCGCCCAATCGTAACATATTCTACGTACATACATACTTCTAATATCATAATACATCATTCTTTTTATCATCATTCAATCATACACATCTGTTCATATTCATGACTTAACATTGCATTGCATTTCACTTTAATTGACTCTTTCCCATTTTACATTGTTCACATTTCACATTTCATTTCCATTCCATTTATTTCCCTTTTCATTTCATTTCATTTCATACCCAGCATCTTTCAACTGTTTTACATTTACCCAGCCACTTTCAGCTGTGACACATTTACCCAGCCACTTTCAGCTGCGATATATTTACTTAGCCACTTTTAGCTGTGACACATTTACCCAACCACTTTGAGTTGTTTTACCCAGCATCTTTCAGCTATTTACCCAGCATCTTTCAGCTGTTTACATGGTTGCATTAACACACACAAGCAACATTGTCCATATCATATTTTATTTTCATAGTTTTACTTACTTAGCCTGCATCTCATACGTTTAACATATATTTACACAGATTCTCATGCCACACAATTTAATAGTAAAATTCATACACTGCCTGTAAAATAAGCCAACCAACATTTAATGTTTATATACTGAAAATACCTTTCATTTCTTACTTAATTATCCTAAAAATATTTCCCACTTTTATCAATTCATTTTCACATATACATATCTAATAAACAGCCCTAAACTCGATAAAAATATAATTTAAACAGTTGACATTTTACCCATACTGAAACATATACACGTACATATAACACAATTTATTTTTTCATAAAATTCATAAAAATTCTAATTTAATATATATTTTTCCCCTTACCTGGTTTCTTGAACTACGCTAACAGGGACTCCGAAAAATACCTGCGGTGCTCACCCGGACCCTGAAATTAAATTCCTAATTCTAATAAATTATTCTTGAATAAAATATTATTTAAATATTTCCTAGGACCATAATTCCTAAATAAATAATAAAACCCTTAAATTTAGCCAAATTGCCAAATTTCCCAAATCTCACTCTCGCTTTGGAGTAGGGCCTAAAAAATCCGAATTGACAAATTACCTACGTCAAAATGACGGTGACGACGACTAGGACCCCGTGGTGGTGTCCGTTCGTCGATTTAACCACATAATAACGGCGAAATTGAGAAAATGGGAGAAAATTATCTTTTCCCAGGAGCAGTGCCTAAACCATTCTCATGAAAAATCTGCTCTAGTAGAAATGTCGGTAGCGGAACCAGGTTTCCAACGGCACCTTCCGTTTTTCGATTCGCTACCAATTCACCGAGTAATTGAGAGAAGAAGAGAGACGAAGACGGAGCGGCTGCGCGTGCTGCCCGCAGGAAATTGCAGAGGGGGGGGTGTTGGCTGACTCTTCTTCTTCTTCTTTCTTCTTCTTCTTTCTTCCTTCTTTCTTATCCTCTTCTGTCAGTAACTTTATATATTTCTTATTTTAATTATTTTTTTTATAAATCCAATACAATAATATTTAATTTAACAACTAGTTATTTAATTATTTAATTTAATTTAATTTCTTTATTTTTAATTTTTTTTCTTTTTCCCACACCATTCCTTTTATTTATTTATCTGTTATTTTATTTATTTATTTTTATAAATTATTTTAATCCTTTTAAATTTCTGGGTCTTTATATACTCCCATCCTTAAAAAATTTCGTCCTCGAAATTTGTTACCCGATCTTTCATTCCATAATTCTACGATTCATCATATTCCACACCATAATCTCAATAACACAATTATACTCTTTAAATTCAATACACATCCAAGTTCTCCATATAAGGACCCATCTTACTGCTAAGAAACATTACTGTCGATGGATTTACCGTGGTTTTCTAAAACTTTCAAATGAATCAGAAAATCACAGAAGTCCGCCAAGGGATTTCCGCCTCTAAGCTATAAGACAAAATCCTATACTTTCCTACACCATACCTACTTCTCAACATCAAACCTAACCCATCCATTTAGCATCCTTATCCTAACTATTTCCTATACTCTGGTATAAATCATTTCTAACCTAATACTCTAACATTTCCATATCCAAGCGATGTGAAATTAATCACATTTCCGGCTGGACATTGCTCTGATACCAAATGAAATATCCCCCTTTCGGGCGTTGTCACTTTCCCTTAGGGGCCTTGCGCCCGTGGCAACAACGGTCACCTATCAGAGCACTTACTGAGATTGAGGCGTTACGTATCGCCGTCCCTCAATTCAGCAAGCCCTCGGACGGAGAGTCCTACTTCGCCACAATCATTCATAAGCGAGAGTTCCCGAGGATCGGGGGTAACTACTCCTTTGCTCTGATACCAAATGAAACGCCCCGAACCCTTAAACCCGGGTCCGGCGCGTTATACTGTTACGTAGCGAAAAAAATGATCATAATCTCCATATAACATAATACCAGAGTTTACTAATTCTAACTATAATCCATATTAAATCATCCAACACCTGCATTTCCATAAATCTGCATAACTCCCAAAATAATTTAGTATGTTCACAAACTTTCTTTTCTCCATAGCCTTAAAATATAAGGACGTAAAACATAAATATTTGCATCCCATAATTAAAATAAAAATATACCATTTTCTTTTACTATTTCCCAATAATGTTATAGAACCTCGAGCTCTCTAAGCTCGATCTCGATGAAAACCTGAAAAAAAGATAAATTTATATTCGGGTGAGACACATCTCAGTAAGGGAAGAAACCATATATTAAAGCAGTGTGTGGCTAACATGAGTTTATATATAACATAATATTTAACATTTGAAAATCCTTAACATAATTTCTGAAATCATTCTCTGATCCTAATCAAACACGTGCAAATGTTTAACCAACGATATTACCCAAGGATTAGGGTGATTACCCGCCCATACAAGTAGCACCCCTCTGCTCTGATACATTTGGCAACCCGAAGGTCACAATTTAAGCATATCAGGGCACTCACCTTACTCAGTAAGCCCTCAAGTGATAAATTAATCTCGTACTCACGCATTCAACAATAGTTTATTCGCAAAGGCTCTAAGGATAGGGAATTCTACCCGCCCATACAAGTAGGTTCCCTCTGCCCTAGCGCGTTATGTAGCTACTGTCACATTTGAAGCTACTAGTGCACTCGCCTTACTCAGCAAGCCCTTAGGCGAAAGGTATGCCTCGCCCAATCGTAACATGTTCTACATACATACATACTTCTAATATCATAATACATCATTCTTTTTATCATCATTCAATCATACACATCTGTTCATATTCATGACTTAACATTGCATTGCATTTCACTTTAAGTGACTCTTTCCCATTTTACATTGTTCACATTTCACATTTCATTTCCATTCCATTCATTTCCCTTTTCATTTCATTTCATTTCATACCCAGCATCTTTCAGCTGTTTTACATTTACCCAACCACTTTCAGTTGTGACACATTTACCCAGCCACTTTCAGCTGCGACATATTTACCTAGCCACTTTTAGCTGTGACACATTTACCCAGCCACTTTGAGCTGTTTTACCCAGCATCTTTCAGCTGTTTACATGGTTGCATTAACACACACAGGCAACATTGTCCATATCATATTTTATTTTCATGGTTTTACTTACTTAGCCTGCATCTCATACGTTTAACATATATTTACACAGATTCTCATGCCACACAATTTAATAGTAAAATTCATGCACTGCCTGTAAAATAAGCCAACCAACATTTAATGTTTATATACTGAAAATACCTTTCATTTCTTACTTAATTATCCTAAAAATATTTCCCACTTTCATCAATTCATTTTCACATATACATATCTAATAAACAGCCCTAAACTCGAAAAAAATATAATTTAAACAGTTGACATTTTACCCATACTGAAACATATACATGTACATATAACACAATTTATTTTTCCATTAAATTCATAAAAATTCTGATTTAATATATATTTTTCCCCTTACTTGGTTTCTTGAACTACACCAACAGGGACTCCGAAAAATACCTGCGGCGCTCACCCGAACCCTGAAATTAAATTCCTAATTCTAATAAATTATTCTTGAATAAAATATTATTTAAATATTTCCTAGGGTCATAATTCCTAAATAAATAATAAAACCCTTAAATTTAGCCAAATTGCCAAATTTCCCAAATCTCACTCTCGCTTTGGAGTAGGGCCTAAAAAATCCGAATTGACAAATTACCTACGTCAAAATGACGGTGACGACGACTAGGACCCCGTGGTGGTGTTCGTTCGTCGATTTAACCACATAATAACGACGAAATTGAGAAAATGGGAAAAAATTACCTTTCCCCAGGAGCAGTACCTAAACCGTTCCCATGAAAAATCTGCTCCAGTAAAAATGTCGGTAGCGGAACCAGGATTCCAACGGCACCTTCCGTTTTTCCATCCGCTACCAATTCGCCGAGTAATTGAGAGAAGAAGAGAGACGGAGACGGAGCGGCTGCGCGTGCTGCCCGCAGGAAATTGCAGAGGGGGGGGGGGGCTTCTGCTGACTCTTCTTCTTCTTCTTCTTTCTTCCTTCTTTCTTATTCTCTTCTGTCAGTAACTTTATATATATTAAACTTATACTTATCATATATATATATATATATATTATATATTACTTTAACTTATATATATATATATATATATTAACTTACTTACATATATATATATCTTATTTTAATGATTTTTTTTATAAATCCAATACAATAATATTTAATTTAACAACTAGTTATTTAATTATTTAATTTATCTTAATTTAATTTAATTTCTTTATTTTTAATTTTTTTTTCTTTTTCCCACACCATTCCTTTTATTTATTTATCTGTTATTTTATTTATTTTTTTTATAAATTATTTTAATCCTTTTAAATTTTTGGGTCTTTACAACTATGGTATTACATTTTACACAGTACAGATATTATAGTATATTTAGGATTAGCTTTCAATGTTATGGTTATTTTTGAATCATGATGAAACAACAAGATAATTATGTATATCAGTACTATATAGTATCAGACCCTGATAAATCAGTTCAGTAAATATTCAGTTATCAGAGTACGGTACCATTGCTATTACAAGATCAGAGTGCAACCACACATCTTAGATAGTATATGGAAGGTTTCTGTCAACCGTGCCTGGAGGGATTGCAGACTCCCCAAAAGATTGGGTTGAGGTGGCTGGTTTGACGAGGTAATTACCAGTTCCATGCTTAGGAGAGATTACAGTTTGGCCAGGCTGAGGATTGGTAGAGTTACAGTTTACTTACCTGGTAGGCCAACCAGGATTAAGTCCTGCCTACAGGCCGCACAACCCTATCATGAGGGGTTAAATCATGACATATAGTTTTCCAGGATAAACATCTTAGTTATGTATATGTATACAAATTTACAGAATATCAGCAGATATAGTATGAAACTAGAAGTATGAAAAAGTAGAAAACTCAGATAATACAGTTATACTTTAAACTATGATAGATGCAAGTTGTATTGTATATTGTTCTACTAGTTTTTACAATTTTAGATGTTTATCAATATAGTATTTATGTAGCTCAGTTTCCACACACTAGTAATATCATATTTCCTCTTACTAAGCGTTGTCTCATCCTAATGATTTAATATTTTTTAGGTGATCTAGTTAGGTGAGCGGATCAGACTCGCAGATAGAGAAGGCAAGTACACTACCCTATTTGTTGGGTAAGTGTATACAGGAAATAGTATTTTTGAGTAGATGATACTAGGGATGTGTATATATGTGTGTATGGTTAGGATGAGTTACTAAAATTCTGGTATTGTTTATATGGATGGACAGTTTTATGTATTTCTGCTGCATAGGTGTGTAATATAAACCGGTTTCCTCAGTGCTCACTTGGGGTCTGAGATGTTATAGCAGATTATATAGGAGTGATATAATATTATGTTTTGCAGTTTATTTTATATATATAAAAAAAAATGGTATAAATTTTCGGGTCGTTAGAGGGGATGTTGAAGATTAAACTTGAACGGTGGGACAGTGGTAGCAAAACTTGGTCGGAAGTTGCTCCACCAAGCTAGCCCAATATTATTGAATTTTTTAAACTGTAGGCAACCTACTCCACCTACCAGCCAATTTTTTTGAAATTAATATCCACCTACCATCCATCCTTTGATATAAATAGATGTGTGTATGTAATGTAGCATGTGGTGTAGAGAGAGACATTAACCAGTGAGAAGAAGTATTTGTGTATTTTGAATTCTTTTGTAATTTTTTTCAGATTGAAATCAATTGAGTGTTTATTGTGCAAATTGAATGTAATCCTCATTGAGTTTCAATCACAACCAATGATTGAGTGAGTCCCCTCCACCCATCACCGCAATGGTCTTTGAGTACTCGCTAAGATAAGATATTTCTTAGGCATCAAACATGGAATCAAGGATCCTATAGAAAAACACCTCTGTATTGATATTAACTTAATGACCATTATTATTATTATTATTATTATTATTATTATTATTATTATTATTATTATTATTATTATTATTATTATTATGTTTTAATCGTATATATATTTTTAGGGTAATTACAGTATTTGTATATATGAATTTAAAATTTGAATAATTTTTATTTGAATTTTGAATAATTTATGAATGTTTTATTAATTCTAGTTTAATTTTATGTATGCCACAATGTAATTATAGGTTTTTAGAGGAATTTAAAAAAAAATTATTTATTTCACAGTTTTAGTGATGGTTTGCAAAACCTTTACGAATAATATCAGGATGAACTTTCACTAAAAGTCTACAACCGTTACTATAATCAACATTTTCTGTATTCAAAATCGTCACTAAAGGCATGATATTCGTAACGGTTTTACAACCATGACTAATAGTATATTATTAGTGACGGTTTTAATAACCGTCACTAAAAGCGTAACTTTAGTGACGGTTAATTTAATGACCATCACTAATACTTCAGTTTTAGTGATGAATTTGAGCAGAGAATATGTATGATTTATAGTGACGGTCTCATGATATTAGTGACGGAAGACATCCGTTACTAATATTGCACTACTAGTGATGATTTGAATTGTTCGTTACTAATAATTATTAGTATCTGATATAACCGTGACTACTAGTATTAGTAACAATTTTTTTTTTATTATTAGTGGCGGTTTAAAACCATCACTAATGACCAGTTTTCTTGTAAGGAAGAAAGAGGAAAAATTTAAAAGTTGTGTACGTAGAAGCTAAATTTACACAATTAGAAGATTTTAAAAGTTAAGATAGTCGATTCACTCATTAGCAATGAGTGCCACATCTAGAATTTGTCTATTTGACACAAAGGCAAATTGATTAGGAGAAATGACTAAAGGCATTACGTTCTTTAGGTTAGAAGAGAGAATTTTAGAGAGCACTTTGTAGAAAATACAAATGAGGCTAGTTGGTATGAAATCCTTAATATCAAAAGCCCCTCCTTCCTTTGGTATCATCAAAATAAAAGTGGAGTTTAAGCTCTTTTCAAATTTTTTTATGACAATGAATTATTCTAAGCTTGCCAAAAAATCCTTTATTATAGTACCACAACACTTATGCAACAATGTAGCTGTGAATCCATTTAATCCTCGAGCTTTGCCTCCATTAAGAGATTTAACATAATAATATAACAAAAAGGGAAAAGAGAACATTAAAAGACATGTCAAATGTAATGTTAGTAAGTTGAGGATTACCACCGCAAGGGGGGGGGGGGGGGGGGAGCTATTATATCTGCTAATTACATTCTCAATAGAATACCTCTTAAGATCAAAAGTGATAAAACAACTTACGAATTATAGAATAACTATAAACTCGATATAAAATATTTCAAAGTACTGTAGGAGTGTTTAGCCAAAATAAGTTTACATATTTGCTAATGTCTTTGTGCATATTTGTGTATTTTGCCCTTGGTATTGAAGGAAAATTGAGGTTTCACTACTACTACAGGAAAATTTAGTTTTCATTTTATGTGCATATTCTCAAATCTCAATCACTTCCTTTATTTTTCAATTTGGAAGCTCGCTTGAACTTTTTTTATTAATTAGACTTAGAATCCATGTAGATAACTTGCGTAGCTAGGTACAGTACTAAAAATATTAATTGTTGTAGATACATTCACAAACACGTACAAGGAACATTTGATCATTCAAATGGGGGCTATAACCCACTCCCAATACTATGTAGATCAGCCCCCTTTTATTTTGTCATTCTTAATTATAAGCTATCAATATAAAGTTCAATTAATAAATTCTTGATTGATTTTATGCATTTTTTGCAATATTTTAAATTTTCCAATGATCATGTTAAAAACAATTACATATAATAAATTTGAAAATTTCAATGACCAAAAGCACCTAGTGGCCTAACTAGCTAAATTGTGGCTGCATAGATGCATGCCAAGTTTAGATGTAATAAACTTCTCAATAATAATAATAATAAAATCGTAACATTTGCATACTTGAAGTCCATTTAAAAAATTTAGTCAACAAGGTCAATTCTTATTAATAGTTTTCATTATATATATATATATATATATATATATATATATTATGATTCTAATTCTACTCTAGAATTAGTTTTGCCCTAATATCCCTAATATACAAGTTGAATAGAAGCACTTTTGGACTTCGTGTTCAACAATTAATTAATCACTAGTCTAAATTCAAATTTCATTGGAGTTTAAAGAAAATAAAACCATTCGCAAGAAAAAACACACATAACAAATATTTTTAAAATAAACATTTTTTGACTCTCTCTCTCACTTCAATTCGTACTAATTAGCTTTCTCTACGAAAATTAATGTATATCTTCTTATGACATTTGACTTCAAAGAATACAAAATATTGGTAATTTCTAATTCTCATCATCACCTCTATCAATTACCATATTTTCACATAATTAATCAAATTATCAACTCTATTTATGTATGATTATCCCATGCAGTATATGTGCATTAATTATTATTATTATTATTATTTTAAATGATAGTATCTGAGATCCTTTGCACATTCGACTAATACACTGAGATAATGGGTCGGATTCTCTATCCTTTCTCACTTAAATATCAAAGTATTATCTCAAATGAAAAGTCATAACTCTCCTAAAACTTTGTGCTTAACAACTAAGTCATCCTTCAAAGGTATGAATGCATTAATTGTTAGTCTCCCAGGCTCTATATCTATAGAACTAGCTATTCCTTCTTGTCTTGCACATATAGCTTCCAACAGACTACTGAGATACAAAAAAGTAGATGATAAAACACAACAGCACAATACACATATACCAAAAACACTTTTTCACCTAAGTGGTGAAATTAACTGTTGGTGGTTCATGTGACCACCGGAGTAGTAGTGGGCTGCTTTTAAATTTATACACATAGAAGATATATGTTGTCTCCATACACCGCAGACAAATCCAATCTCTCTCTCTCTCTCTCTCTCTCTCTAATCACATGTGTGCATGCTCAGCTTTAATCATCACAACCAAACAACCTCGCCCATGCACATTTCCCTGTTCCTCTCCTTGTCCCCTTTCCCATGTCGCTCTGTCCGTACCATTCACCTGTTTGGCAATTTAAAACCCTAACCAATCTCAGTTTTATCTTCACTTCTCTTGCTTAATCCGCACTCACTAGTACTACTGCTTGCTTTGCTAATTATATAATTTTCACAAATGGGTTTTGTCTTCACTGCAACCCTAATTGCATTTTACCCATTTTTGTTCTCTCTCTCTCTCTCTCTCTCTCTCTCTCTCTCTCTCTCTCTCTCTCTCTGTATATATATATATATATATATATATAGCTAGGGTTTTACATATATAATTAGATCACTGTAAGTGTTGCATGCAATTAAGGTTCACATAAAGGAGCTCAAATTATATATCACGCTCGTGATAGAGGGATGGTTACAGATCACAATGAAAAAGACATTAATGTTCTATTTATGAATTTAATTAAGCTAGCTGTACTTTTTTGGATTTGAAATTCTTTGCATGCCCCACCCTGACCCTCGTTGTATATGTTCTAATTAATTAATATTTTACCTTATTGCTACACACACATATATATAAATATATATATATATATATACACTATTACATGTGTGTCTCTCTCAATTAATTTCTTTGGCCTACTGGTTCTGAGGCTTTTTAATTTCTATCTGAGCTAGCTAGCTAGGCTAGGGCTTATGTAGTGCCTGGAGTCAAGCCCTCTAGTTTATCAAGAACTTTAATTATTTTACATATATGGATTGAATAATCAAATTAATTGCTTAATGATAGGTTTGCTAATCTTTATAAGTCAAACGCGAGATTGGGTCTAGGATATGTATCACGATTTAAATTCCTTTGCTTAAGTATACGCAATGTCCTCATTGTGCCACATCATTGGTCCATGTGACAAACCGGTATCATCCGAGTGGGACATGGATCCATTGTACTACATCACTATCTAACTCTTGAGTGATAAACACACTTTTATGTCATGTGTTCGAGTCTCCATGCATGTAATCGAGGAGAGCATCATTCGACTGCTCCAGCTAGTATCGTTTGTAGCATTTTGGACCATGCCCTCTAACCCAAAAAATTTCAAATGGATCAAATGGTTATCCCCAAATTAATATTTACCTAAAGATATTTCAAGTTTAGCCCTTTTTATTTGGATGAACTTCTTTTAAAAAATAAGAGTTGAGTTTTTAAACAACTTTTTCAACTTTTAAAAAGCTATTAGTTGTCTCAAAGAAATTTAAAAATTATGAAAACTTTTAAAAATTAGAAGTGAACCTTTTTTTTTCAATATAATGTTTTTTCAACAGCGTCCTTAACTAATTTTTCTAGATATTACAAAATTATATGCACATGAATTACATTTCCTAAAAAGGCATCTATTTTGGTATTTTAAAACATTTTCATGCATATTAGTG